>NW_027176968.1:0-400000 GCF_023349555.1 Cebidichthys violaceus
ATCCTGTCTGTGCGTATTACAAACCGTTGTCCAATGTTTTGGTGTATTGTGAGTTTTGTTTGTTTGTCGTTTTGAAGATTTCCGCCAATCCATGTTTCAAAAAACCAGAGCAGTGTGAAATAGAAGTGTAAAATCTTCATAAATATCCACTTGGGGATGACAGAAGTCATTTTAGTTCAGACGGTTTAGGAGCCATGGCTCATCCCGTGGAGCTGCTGTTTATATGAATGCGTGCAAAAAAACAAAAAAAAAGGCGCCCGTGTGTGCGTGTTTGTTTTAACTGAATGAGAGCCGGTTGGTACGTGCACGTGCCAGTCCTCCAGCCGTGGAATGACTCAGATCTGCTCTCAAGACTGCATACCTCTCTCCAACTGGGGACTCGTAAAAGAAAGCCCTACATGAAATCCATTATGCTTAATTCCCCAAATCCATAATACCCTCAGAGGTCTTAATCTCCATCCCATTCTTATATAAATTAGCTTCCTCGGCTCTGGCAGACAGAGCTCAGACCTCTCTGCTCTGAGTTGGGGAGGATCACTGCGACTAAGGAACAGCCATGATCGTTTCTTCGGCTGCAGCACTTTCAAGGAACAGTTTGACATTTTGGGGAATGGGCTTATTCGCTTTCTGGTGGAAAGTTAGATGAGAAGATTGATACCACTCGTTGAATATAAGGTTTGCTTAGCTTAGCACAAAGACTGGAAATGGGGAATCAGCTAGCTTGGCTTTGTCCAACGTTAACACAAATATCTCTAAAGCTCAAATTATGGCAAACTGGCACCATACAATTATGCTGAATTAGCTATTAGCAATTCTACAATGCACTGAAATCAATCACTGGATTACTTGGATACTGAAGAAATCTTAAAAAGATGATAAGGATCTTAAAGCGGATGTCAGAGATAATGATATCCCCGGGAAGTGAAAGTCAAAGTGAATCTAAGAATGTGTGCACCTTGTCTGTGTGTTAAGATTTGACAGAGTTATGATTGGGTGCTATTTTTGACACAAATTGCAGCAATCAGGCACTAAGGGGGGGGGTTTCAAAGTATCTCAATTGCGTCCATGACCTGCGTATCACAGACGCTGCAGCAGCTCCAACTGTTGATTGTTTTGATAAGTGGGGCAAATGATCTAACTTCCTGTTTTTTTCTAGAATACCAGCATGCACCTGTCCCTTTCACCTTCTCCACCTCTAGCCTCACATCTCTCCCACACCCCTCTGGAGAGGCATTCCTCACAGTTTGAACCTTTGGAGTGGCAAACGATTAAATGTAAAAGATATTACAAGTTATTTCGTTTGTTTAGAGGTCCCGACAGAACTGGGCTAGTTGTTTCCCCTTGTTTCCAGTCTTTGTGCAAAGCTAAGCTAAATGGCTACAGCTTCATATCCACCACACAGATATCTCAACTCTCTGCCAAATAAACATATTAAACGAAATGTCTAACTTTTGCTTAAAGCAGAGTGGTGCCGACATCTGACGGGTGCCGCTGTCCACCAGGAAACACAATGTTATTTTGAGGGCACGCTTAGTGAGGGAGAGAAAGCAACACTTTTTTTTTCTTTTTGTCAGGCTCAGATGTTTTTTTGGCCTCCAGTTTCCTTTTTGTTTCGGGCATCTGTCAGTGGCTGTTTTCTCGAAAGTGGTTCTGGGACGAGGATGAGTGAAACGTCCCAGTGTGTGTGTGTGTGTGTGTGTGTGTGTGTGTGTGTGTGTGTGTGTGTGTGTGTGTGTGTGAGTGTGTCAGTGTGTGAGTGTGCGTGATGCTGGATAACCGGGGGCAATGCACCACAGTTTCGAACCAGGAAATAAAAACAACATTCCAAAGAGAATAATGCAGCAGGAGGAGGAACCTAGTTCTACCGAGGTCCCCTGGCATTGCTCGCTAGCTAGTGTGTGTTTGTGTGTCTATGGTGTCTCTACAAGCTTTTGTGCATCTCTGTGTGTGCTGGTTACGTACACATGCTTTTCCTCCAGCGCAAGAATGAATCACACACACACTCACACACACACGCGCACACACACACACACACACACACACACACACACACACACACACACACACACACACAGAGTCACATAATTAGTGTTGGGTTCCCACAGCGGCATATTCCAAAGATTATTCTCCACATTTCCAAAGAACACAATGTTTTGCTTCTCTCTTGCGCGACATTAATCAGGGGGAAAGACTTCTACTGTTTTTCAGCACTTTTTTTTTTACCCCCCTTTCCCTCTTTACGTATTCTCCATTACTCTATTACCCCTCCCTCTCCTCTTAATTGCTCCTACTTTCAAATACCTCCCTCTGTAATTATTTCCCCCCCTCCCATCTCCCTCCCCCTCTTTTTATTATTTCCGCCTCCCTCGCCATCTTTCCTTCGTTACTTCTTATTTAATCTCACTTCGTCTTTATATGCCCCCCTCCTCACTCCATCCCCTTTTCCTTTCTCTCTCCTCTGTCTGTCTCTGTTAAATGGGAGCAGTGACCCCATTACGGAGCGCTGGTGCTGCGGAGCGGAGGAGGAAGAGGAGGAGAGGGAAGGAGGAGCAGGAGGAGGAGAGGATGGATTGCGTTCTGTGTGTTTGAATGGGATGATTAATGAGCATCGCCTACAGAGAGTGTTATCCCTGCTCCGGACCAGCAGGGACACCACTGGGTCACCTCTGGTCACACACAAACACACACACACACACACACACACACACACACACACACACACACACACACACACACACACACACGCGCGCGCGCGCGCGCTGCTCTGATACACGCTGCTCAGATACGCACTGACACAGTGCACACAAAGGGTTTTATGCTCTGCAAACACACTGTGAAGCATACATACACACACATACACACACACACCTCACACACCCGTCACTGCTGACATTATCATTAACAATGGTGGGACAAAGGGATCAGGGGCTACAATAGCAAACACAACCCAGCGACTGGAAGTGTTCACAGTTCATGAGCTGAGTGTTACGCGACCCACTGCTGCTGCTGCTGCTGCTGCTGCTTCCAAATTTCCTCCTCAGGCAACTCTTTCCTGCCAATTCACTTGCAAATATGTGACTGATGAATTCATTTGATGACTTGATTGAATCCTGAATATTAAAATCTTGATATTGAATGTCCTCTCTGTTAGTATCTTAATGATCAGGCATAGTGCTGCAACAAACTGTAATTTTCAGTATTGATGAATCTGTTAATTATTTTTCGATTAAAAGAGTCATTACTTAGTCCAGTGGTCCTGTCGTGACCCTCTTTGGAGGCTAAAATCCAATTCCAGGGTGCTAATTTGAGAATTAAGCATTCATATTGTGGTAATAAAAACCTGAAAGTTAAACAGGATTTTTATTGAAATATCAACATGAACTGCATGTTTCCTTTCAGTTTTTACATAATTTTTGGTTGCACTATTTACAAATGTTAAAGGTGCTTTATTCAAAATGCAGACCATTAATATAGCAGCAAACAGCTATTTGCTATGTAAAGAAATAGTGGAGTAATGGCGTCATGAGCAGAGAATGAAGTCACACTCCCTCTGTGTTTGTTGCAATACTAGCTTCTAAGCGCATTGTTTGCGTAAACGGTCTGGTAGTGAATGTTAGTGCATGTGAGTTCCAGTGTGTGTGCCCCATTGGCTATGGCTAATTGCGCTGCTCTGCATACGCCGTCCAGACCAACGCCGTTGTCGCGGAAATGTAACGTCCATCCTCTAGTTCCCCTTCAGATAAACACTGTTGGCTTTGTCAGCACAACTTCACAGTTGTTTGCACTGTGCTGTTAGCATTGTTAGCTGCTAGCCGCTGGCTCAGTTGTCGCCATGTTGATAGATAAGCTCTGAATTTGGAATTTGAACTTGATGCAGCTTTTATAAAGCTGAAAGGATTACTTGACTAATCGATAAGTCGTTCCATAGAAACTTAATTGGCAACAACTTATGATAATGAATTCATCTTTTGTCATTGATGGACCAACTTTTCTTTTCTTAAAAACGATCCAACAAACTGTTGCCATTAAAATTCACAAGTGGGCCTAAATGGCAGTTTAATTTTCTTTATGTGTTGTTTTCACAGGCCCATTTCTTTGGTCTCATACTGTGTGCTGCCTCAAAGGTCTCTCCTGTTATGTGATGAGCCGCACCTGTTTTTTTTTTTATTTCTCACTAGTTAAGAATCTTTCCATCTTGTACTTTACGTGTTGTTTTGCTGTCTGAAGACACTTGCTAACCTGAATACTGATTGCTTTGCTGGCGTGGAAGCACTCTGTTGGTTTATTGACGTGACAGAAGAGATTCATCCATTCAGATCCACTTTAGGTCTAGTGTAGGTTTCAGAACCACTAGTTTAGTCTATAAAAAATCAGAAAATATAGTGTCCCAATTTTCCAGAGCCTATTCTGACATCTTCAAACTGCTTGTTTTGTCCGACAAACTGTCGAAAACCAAAAGATATTTAATTTACAATCATATACGACCAAGAGAATCTGAAAAAACTCACACTTTTTCTTTTTACTGACTAAATGACTAAAACGATTAATTGATTACCAAAATTGTTAGCTATTAATTTTCTGTTGATTAACTAGTTATTTAATCAGCTTGTTTCAGCACTGCTAAGTGCTTGACAATATAATTATATACATAAAATGATATGTCTTAATTACGGTGTTGTTCTGACGAGAAAAGAGGAATTAGAGTGACGCCGTGGGTGTTTCTGGAAGGTGTAAAACCTCTGTTTGAGAATGCTATTTGGAGTCTGCTGTGTTTGGCCTCATTTTTATTTTCCTCTTTCATTCCGTCACTCCACAGGATACTCTTCTTCTGCCTCTCCCCCACTGTTTCTGCCTCTATAGAAACAGCTCGCATATACTTCAGCCACATGTGGACAGTTGATGGCAAAATGAATTCCACTCATTCCCACGATGATGAGAGACGATGGGAGACCGGGTTACTGCTGATGTTGACTGCAGCAGTTGAGGATGCTGCGGTAAATCATTTCAAAATGTATTAAGCCACCCAGATCGGAACCAAATGCTGCACCGGCCAATATTTTGCATTTTTTCAAGCTCGACAAAACTTTTTATGACAGTGAATTTGCAATTATAAGTAAGATTACCCTGCGACTTCGCAAGAGGTTATACGGCAGCAGACACCCAATTGTTGCATCTAATAAATTTGACGCAAACTACCCAAAAACCGGCACAGCTGAGCAGACTCAGCAGAGCAGAATGTACTGTGGTTCAACTCAGACCAACCCAGGAGGGATTTTTTAAATGTTGCGATGTAAATGCAGCAGTGGGACGTTCACAGCTCAGCCGAGTCTGTGACTTCCCTTATTCAAATAATGGGCTGGTTATAAAACAACACACACACATAGTTCTAATGTGAGAGTTGATATTTTCAGAAGCTTCTATTGCTCTGCTTCCAAGATCTCCCAGTTTTACCTGTTCAACCTCTATTTCTCTTCACTCGATTATTTCTGCATCACACCTGACTGCCCTCCAGCTCTCTTTCTCCTTCTCTCATTCCAGCCTCATAGAAACACTGAACCATGCCCTCTCTTTCGCCATCCTTCCAGCTGCCTCCCTCTCCTTTAAAGGAGCGCACTTCAAGCCATTCTCTTTCGACTCAAGATCAAACAGTGTATCAAAAAACGTCAAATTGGACACCGAGCACCTGTTTACACTTGATCTTGTGGGGTGAGCTCAGTCCAACCGCACCTGACTGGACTTTCATTTTCTTTATCTGACCGGGAAAATCCACTTAGCTGCGCAACTTCTGGTTTCCTTCAGTTTCCTTGGCTCAATTTCCAGAAAGCATCTTAGTATTGAATTTCATCTCTCGCTCCACGGTCTGAACGTTTTTACGCACAGAAGTGCAGCCAATATTCAGTCTGAAATTATGTGACGTTTCCCTTTGAGCGACAATTTCAGTTCTCTGTTTTGGGATAACTCCATACAGTTTTTACCTGTTGATAATAAGTCATCTTTCATATAGGCTGACTCATTAGAAAGTTGAACCAACATATATACAGTATATGATAATAATAAGATAATAATATACTATATACATCTTGGTGATAAGCAACTGTCTTATAAGCTGTCCGTGCAATAGCTCAGTATAGAAACAGGTTTGGGACAAGCTTGTTAGGTAAAACTACACATTTAATCGAGGTCAGAAAAAGTCGTAACCAGGCAGGCAGACCAAAACAGGTGGGACCAGTGGGAACAGGTGTGCAGGTATGCGGGGGAGGTCAGGTGATGAGGAATGGTGTGAAAGAGGTTACTGCAGGGCAGGAGGGAGAGTCTGGATCTGAAATGATAGGAGAGTTAGTATGTGGATGAGAAAACAGAGCAGACAACAGAATGTGTGACTAGAAGTTGGCTGATCTTGTGCCGACAAATCACGACCTGTCAAAGGTACAACATTTGAACAAAGTTAATTAGCGGCTAACACATCTAACGTTACATGAAGGAAAGAGTGAAACATTTTATCGCCCCTGGGGGAATTTGCTTTGCTCAAAGAGCATGAAAGAATTTTCAAAAGAAATTCAACAACCACACATGAGTCATGACAGCACATAATATAACGTTAAACACCATAAAAACATCAAAAACAAAAAGGACTGATGTGGCGTTTGCTCAAGGCTAAGGTAACCTTAACCGCTGAAAGCATCGACCTGTCTTAATGTGTTTTTTCAGAAGCCTTTCAAAGTCAAATGTAATCTTTTTTCCCATATTCTATACATAACCCTTTCTTTCTCTAATGCTTTAGGTCTTTGAAGTCCCTGAATGCTAGGGTTATAACTTATATAAATCAAACCGAAGCCGCTCTGAGGCCGACAAAGCTTGTTGGGTTTTGATTCAGCGTCAAACGCCTGTGGCTTGTAGTCGTAAACAGTGATGCATTACAGAGTTGGGGAAGGTTTTAAAGAAATGAACTTTGATCTGATGGAAGCTTAACCAATATTTAAAAAACTCTTGTTAATAATAAGGCAAATCTAGTAAAACGCGTTTGAGTTATGTAATATTGAGACATCCACCTCATCCACTACACACTAACTTATCTTTGTTGTAAAGCATATCCTGAGTTGTAATAAAATTCTGAATCATCCAAAGACCTTTGCAAGGTTTCTTTTACATTCTATTTGTTGCCTCCACCAAGGCTGGATATCTTAAAAACATTATGAAACTTTTTAGAATTTGGAGGACAGCCTTGGGTAAAGAAACAACCGTTCATTTTGGCGGTAATCCAAATTAAATATTTCCACAATAAAATGTTTTTCTTCTGAAAAAACTAAGACCAGTAGAGATGAGACTTGAATACCAAAATGACGATTGCAGGATAAGTAGACAATTTAAGTGAAAATCCACTGTGTGCCACTAGCTTTCAGTACTCAAGATCAGCCGTGTGGTTTTAGGGACGGCAATGTTGGTCCTCCACTCTGGTCCATGCTGATTACTCAACAACTATTGGATGAATCGCTTTAAAATGTTGTAAAGATATTCATGATCCCCGGAGATTAAAGCCTACCGACCCATGATACATCTAAACTAATGCTAGCATTTAGAGCAAAATTAAATCCTGGATGATGCATCTGTTGAACTGCATCTCATGCCAGACTGGCAAGGCTAGAAGCAGTCATTTTAAAATGTTACTTTGTAGCAGTGATACTTCGAGACAGGCGAGAAATGTTGAAGTCTGTTTTGTTGTTTTAGTTTTGCTGCACAATCTCCCTGCTCTCTAGTGTTGCAGGGCCGTTTGAACTGTAGTTGAGGTTGATGCAGGCAGCAGGCGGAGGCCGTTTGGAGCTGTGGCTCAGAGGTGGAAAGAGATGAGGGTCAGCCCCTGAACCTCTTTAACCCTCTGTTTGTTTTGTTATATTCCCTAGGTCAGTGTTAACAGTTAGGAGTCTGGTAAGATCAAACACTATGAGCTGTGGGAACAGCACCTATAAAAAGTGTCTGTTTATACAACAGCAAAAATGTCTGTTTGTATTATATCTTACAAGTCGGTGTGGCTCCCAAAAGGCAGAGAGAAGTCTGTCCCTCGACTGCACTCTGCATCGCTAAAGAGAACAAGCACCATTATAACTGTAAATATTATATTATCATACCTTTCAGAATACTATGCGTTCATGTTTTATTGAAGGCGAGAGCTGCTTGCAGCTTACGTTTGGCTGATCCTCACTACAGTGCATTTTAGAAATTCATAAATATGAATATTTGGAACCAAATGAAATACATTTAGATAATATATTTCTATATTACTTGTCTTATTATAAAACTATTAACAATGGTGTAGCAGGAATTCATAAAAAAAATTGACTTAAAAGTGCTGGTATTTCTCTTCTCTACTAACAGGACATTTTTAACCCTTCAACATTTAGTTTTCCACTTTTGTTTCATTTTCTTTAGCTTCAAGGTTGTTAAAACCATATTATGCTACTAACAATTTCAAGTTTGAAGCAGGCAGGTGGACCCAAATGCAGACAAAACAGGCAGACTGGTGCAGTTCAATGATTTATTACATAAAAGGCTTGCAGGCAATCAGTCCAAAGGCAGGCAGGAGCAGCAGACAGGTTACAGGTGAACAAAACTCCACGCGACAACAAAGACAAACTGATAAAGGACAACGGGAGCGCACGGAGACTAAATACACAAGGAAAGGAGGAAGATAACGAGGGACAGGTGACAGCAGGGTGGACGAGGAACAGGTGAAACTCATCAGTTGAAACTAATCAGCCAGACAATCACACAGGCTGAAAACAAAAAAAGGCAGGAAGTAAAACAATTCAAGACACAAGACGAGAGGACGTGCATACTAAAACAGGAAACAAACAATGGGATCATTTTGTGCCGCAGCCCAATATGTTTGGTATCTTTCGACACCCCCCACCTGATTTCAAAGTAACATTCCATGGAGCAGTATTTTTTATTTTGTTTTAATTTGAGCAGTATTCTTTAATTTATTTATTTTGCACAGCATATATATGGCATAGTCATATCCCTGCATAAGGAGTTTTTTTTTTTTTTTTAATGCCTCTATGGTTTTAAGTGCCATCTAAATAAAATGTGTGGTTATTATTACAATTGCAAAGTACCTCACTGCCTGCAGGATGGTTCAGGATGAGCTTGTCTATAACTTAACAGCCTCTCAGGAGTTCCCACCCCTGCATTACCACCTCTAATTTAATAGCACTAGGATTTCCTCCTTCCTGCTCCTTCATAAAATATTAGGTTTTTCAATGACGGCCAGGCACATAAATACATACACACATGCACAAACACACACAATCCCCCTCTCACATACACACACAAATACAACTGTACGTACACTTTTAATGACAGCCAAGCACTAGCATTCATTTTAATATTCATGCCTTTTACGTAACCTTTACGTAACTGTGGGACATGTGTACACTTTTCAGCGTGCGTGTGCATGTTCCGTGCACGTGTGTGTGCACGCATGGGTGTGTGTGTGTTTGAGCGTGTGTGTTTGTGTGTAGTTTAGGTCTTTTCTCTGTAGTTTTCCTCATTATAAGAAAGCTCTTTAATGTTTGTCTCCCAGTGGAGAGGAGAAGGGAGTGTGAAACTGTTATTGCAGAGAGAGAGTGAGGGAAAAATCTAAGGGAGACGGCAAAAGACAGACACTCCCGCTCATGCGGTGTGATCCCTCAGATGATGACACCCATGTTTGCCTCGCCAGCATCCACGCGGGCACCTACGCTCATGGGGCTCGTCTGTCTGTCTGTGTGACCTCAGCAATGTAGTTGCCGATGATGGGGGAAGAATGATTGGGGTGTTTTACTTAAGAGGATAATATGGATCAGAGGGGGAAGGAGAGTTAGAGGCTGGTATGAGATAAGAGGTAGATGTGTGGATGAGGGGAGAGAGGAGAGAGGAGGGGGCAAAGAGCTACAAGATGGTGAATAAAGGAGGCTCAGGAGGGATGATGGCAGGCGAGGAAGAGGCAAAGTCTGCTTCCATCAATCTCTGACTGTACATAACAGTGACTGGAGAGCCCTCAGGTTTGCGTGTGTGTGTGTGCAGGACGTTGTATATGTGTGTTTGTGTATGCGTGTGTCTGGGCATGCTCTGTTGGCCACTGATAACCCCATAGCAGAACTGTCACAGTCACGGTTTCACTCATAGCAGGGTGGGCATGTGTGTGTGTGTGTGTGTGTGTGTGTGTGTGTGTGTGTGTGTGTGTGTGTGTGTGTGTGTGTGTCTGCATGCATGTGAGTATCTGAGTGTGTGTGTGTGTCCATCTGCCTCACTCTGTCTGCCTGCCTTAGCGTCAGTCTGTTACTATATTCCCTGATACCTCTCCAGTATCAGAGGCCATGATTTAAAACGCCTCAGTGGCAACGTAGGGAGTCCACAGATCGGGGGAAGAAACCAAGAGTATATCGCGCAGCTAACAGGAGTCTTGTGCCCATTACTCCTTTACAATAGCTGAGCAGCCAGCTGGAGTGCCAGGAGGCGTCTTGGTGGGCTGTCGCTGGACCAAAACAGAAAAGAGAAGTTGGTAGTTGCTTCACTACTCGCTCAGAGCTGCTAAAAGTGGGTCCCAAACCTGGGCGGTGATTTCACCTGCTAGACGATGACAGGAACCAGATAACAGAGACATATCTTCTCTTATTTTCAGACAGGAAGCATTCTCCACTCTGTTTCTGATGAGTTTGATAACTCTAACACTAAACGTTTGTTTTTTTTAACTTCTACCAGCTGTCAGAGGTCCAATCATTTTTCTCTTTCCAGCCTGAAGGCAGATTTGACACAGTTTGTAATTTTACACACACAAATATTAATAGCTATAAATATTGTATAGTTTTCTGTCTGCCATTTCAACTGATGATTAATGATTATTATTGTGTTGTGATGATATGATGGCATCAAGTTATCATTCTATAAGCCAATAAATTCTGAGGAACCTGTAGTTTAAAACAAAAATTGTCATTGTCTTTTGATCTAATGTAGTGCATAAAAGTGGGACAAAGGTTTTTACTGAAGCCAACTTGATGTTTTGACTACAATGATGACACAAGAAAGTCAAGAACATATTTCCATTGTGGACTTATTTATTTATTTACAATTTACCTTTACTTATCCAGGAAGTGTCTTGGTACTTTGATACATGCTCACAAAGTGATAATGCTAACATGCTAATGTTTAGGAAGTCCATCAAATAGTTCTTGAGACATTTCGCTCAAAAGCGCAAATTTCAACCTCATGGTGGCATGAGAGGCAACGTCAGATAATCACCAGTCAGTTCAATCAGGAGAGACAAGTCAGATAAAGAAAAGATAATTGTTTATTATAAACAGATGATATGTGATGATAAGGTCTTCACGGAGTCTTTGACGCTTGGACTCTACAGGGAGATTTGATATCGAGGGGCGTCTGCCCTGAGCAGCAGCAAGATAACTCTCCCCGTGGAGTCCAGACACTGGTGGTGGCTGATGAGGCTGATAGAATGATGAGTTGATGAGCTGATGAATCTGCGACAATTGGGTGGTGATGGGGAGGTGGAGGGGTGCGTAACAGCAGCATAAAGGTACTGAAGGTAGAGAGACAATCATATTTATAAAAGGAGACAGCAGCAAGATGATAGGCTAACGATGTAATTGTTTTGTTGTGCTTATTGGATAGAGAGACCAGTTTATCTAAACTACGGGCTCAGGAATGCAAGTGTATAGTCTTCTTGACTGAACTTATGCTAGAGCTTTATTAAGGCTCATCCTCTGGGGATCATGGATGTCTGTACAAAATTGCATGGTGATCCATCCAACAGTTGTTCAGATATTTTCGTCTGGATCAAAGTGGTGGAGCAATCGACATTGCCATCCTCGCAGCCACACCTCTAGCGTGGCTTCTGAATACATTTACCCTCCTGTTTTCTTGCAATCTTCTGGGCCTGTAATTCACTTGACAAACTCTGAGATTTCATGAAGAGTGAACAACAATAAAACCATGCAAAACCATTCCAGTATTAGCAGTCAGTTTGCTCTGCTGAGCCAAACAAACCGTCCGTGTGACTTTCAGTCAGTTCTGGATGTATTGTATCAGCTTGTAGTATCGATCCTCTTTATTTAGGCGGCGTATTGATTAACTGCGCTGCTGCACTCATTTTTCATTTGGTTAGAAGTGATGAGGGCACTTTCTACAATAGGAACATGCAGAGTAAAGCTCTTACCCATGCTAGTGGCATAACTCCAGGGATCGGTCAGTCCCCCATTTTGAAATAAAGTAACTCAACAACTACTGGATTGATAACTATGACATTTGCATTTCCAATTATTTGATGATTGGCTAATCCTAGCATGCTAATACACTAAACTAAGGTGATGAACATGGCAAACATTACACCTGCAGAACATCAGCGTGTTAGCATTGTCAATGTGAGCATGTTCGCATGCTGAAGTTAGCATTTATCTTGAAGCACTGCAGTGCCTAAGTACAGCCTCACAGAGCCGCTAGCATGGCTCTGGACTCTCAGTTTTATCGTATTATCTACTGTAGGGACATTTTGGTTTAATGCAGTGGATTTGCCATTGGTCTGTGGCCCCCATCACATTGAATTACCTCATGGCCTGTCTTCGCTGCAGCAAAACATATCGGTCCTCCAGGGTTTCTGTCTGTGTGTATCTTCTTCTGTGTGTCATGTCATTGGAAATACTATAGCTGAATAAGATGCCTCCTGTCATGCCTGTTTGAAATTCATGTTCATTTTTTTTCTGTCAAAGTAAAGTGGACATCATTAAAAATCGAGTGGATGTAAGTTGACTTTAAGCGGTTTCCTCTGCAAACAGCTAATAAATGGAGGAGATGCAGCCCCTGGAACTAATGATGGGGATCATTTGGATAACTTCAACTAACAAAACATGTGGTCGCCCGAAGATATCACATTTTAGTTCAGTTGCAGACTCTGTTCCTTTGCCTTTAGTCGGAGGATATTATATATATTTCTATCTTTGATATCTTCTCTCCCAGGCATGATGCTCATGTCTTGAGAAAAACAAGGTCTTCAGTTCTCACATGACAAAACACAGATTGAGTTTGATGTTTCAGAGCTACCTATGAATGTCATCTGTGATTTCAAATAGAAGACAAAGGCTGGTAGAGAACGGTAGAGTTTCCAAACTACAAAAGTAATTGTTTTTTTTTGTATTGTGAAATAGTCTTTTCTTATTTTAAGTACTTACTCATCAACCAAATTTATCGATACAAAGACGGCATAATGAAGCATTTTGTCAGCTTGAGAAATGCTTTTAATGCGCTGTCAGGTTTACAATAAAAATATAATTATGGTTTTGACAACACACAAAAGGAACAAAGCTGGAGAATGAGACTGCTTGCTGAGATTCACACTTTGCTTAAATTCTCTGTTTTCTATTACCTTTCGGATTAGTTGGTGATTGTTTTTATGTTTTTGTTTTTTTTGCATGTTTAAATTACTTCCAGGGTGCTGAAGAAACTAGATGCTTCACAGTCCAGAATAACAGGATTTGAGATGTGTTCATGAAAGCTATTTTAACACTCCAGTTCATTTTCCTCGAGGACCAGCAGTGAAAATGAATCATAAGAGCTTCTAATGAGTCTCTTTGAGTCTCAATGTTGTTTTTGTGTTTTAATGAATTTGTAGTTCAGGGAAAATGTTTGTCAGATTTATTTGTCTTTTCAGTACCAATATGATCTAATTTAGTGTTCTTCTGAGGCTTCAGCCCTCGTTGTGTTTCTCGCTTTAGTGGGAGTAGTGACACTGCTTTTCTCATGTTTTACAAATCATCTTCATTTCCTGTGTTCACAGGCCAGTCGACAAAGCATCCTAATGTATGCAACAGTTCACTGATTACTAAGCAGCCTGACAGCCCCGGTGGCGGCAGCACAGCCGGACGAGCCCGTCGTGCTGCTCTGCTTCTGGTCTGAGCTCTGCGGGGCTGATTGTCGGGGAACGGCGAGACATTTTTCAGCCTCGATGGCTGCCAACTTACAAATAGCTCCCTGTAGTCCAAAACTGATGGAAGGTCAATTTGGTGGATCAGAAGGGCCCAACAGGAGCACGCCTGTGCCCCTATAATTTTGTGGGTTTGAATCTATTTCCTGACCTTTGCTGCAGTTTATCCTCTCTCTAACTCTATCTTTACTGCCTCCGCTCACACAACTGTGCCTCTGTCTGTTGCACACCACATATAATGATACAGAAAGAACATGAAAAATCATAAAACTTTCATCTTAACTCGTACTAGTTAGAATTAGAAAAATGGGATCTTAAATAGTTTCGTGTTTTCACCTGCTGTACTGTAAAGCTCAACTTTTCAAGGCTTCTTCTTCTTCTTGGTCTCTACAATTTTCAATGTCTAAGGTTCCCAAAAATATACTTTAGTCCATTTGTCAGTTTTAAATGACGTGATTGGAAGGAGGGTGTATTTTGGAGAGCGTAGGAAGCCGGGAGTCAGGAGTCAGAACTAACAGAGAGTAAAATGTTTTTAGAAGTCCCATTTTTATCTCAGCTGCACAGTTTGTAATTCTTCTTTCTCTTCTGCTTCATCTTTTATATGAGAGCTGGCAGATATACTGTATCAATATAGTATTGACAGCATGACCTGAGACCAGATATGTGTGTGATTTTGGTTATGTAAGTGATGTAGCTTAAATTGTGTCTTGTCTTGGGCTTCAAAGCTACAGTATCAGTAAATTATGCAATTTTGTGTCCTTACTAGTCCAATTTAGCTATTTAACATTTCCTCACTGCCAACTTGTCAAATACAGTTGCTTTGTCAGTGGTCCTTCTCCTCAAACTATGACGCTCTCTGTAATTCTTTCAGTTTTGGATGTGTCAGGGACGGCGTGTCGCTTATTGTTTTTACATGCATTCTCTTTTAAAAATAAACTTCCAGTGTAGGTTTAAAACCGCTTGTTTAAGTTTCTGCAACAAGTCAGTGTACTTGGTTAGGCGTAAAGTACCTAAGTTACACAACAAAAAGAAGGTAAAATAAGTCAATGATGACTTGTTTTCACATGGGACACAAACAGCAGTCTCCTTTCTGCAGACCTTTCTTTAGCGCTGACACACCACTATGGAGATAGGTCTGGTTGTGCGAGCAGAGATAGTCTAATAATGATGCAGATGGGTTTAAATTGGAGTTCCAGTAGTTGGTATCAACTGCAGAGGGCCGCTGACCAAGTGCTGGTATTTGACGAGTTAGGAGTGAGGGTATGGACTTGGTAAATGATAAATGGACTTGTATTTGTTTATTGCCTCTCACCCATTCACACACTGATGGCAGAGGCTACCATGCAAAGTGCCACCTGCCCATCAGGACCTGAAACTAATTCATTTACATACGTTCATTTATCCATGACACAGCCTTCGGGAGCAACGTGAGATTCAGTATCTTGCCCATGGACACTTACACCTCTGTCTACATGCTTTAGAAAAATAATGTGAGTCCTAATTTGTGGCAGTTTTATAAAGTTCAACATGACAGAAGTAATTAAGTAGTAATATCCAAGTGTCCACAAACATTTGTCTGGTGTCTACATACTTTTGACCCAATGTATCTATCATATAGCTTAAATTATTAATTTCCCTAGTCTTAAAGGCTACAGTAATCAAACTGAATTACCCTTGATGCACAGGGTTAACAGCACTCCGGCTTCCGACACCACAGCCGCACCGGACTGATTTATCACTTGTACGTTATCAAACCCTGTCCTGCTTTAATTCTATTACCCACAGTAATTGTGTTTACATTATTCTATGTACTCCTTCCTATAGAGTGACAGTGAGCTACACAATCACTTACAGCACTGGAATTACATCCAAGTAATTTCTATTTTACCTTGTCTCATTACTGAACAGGAGCCGTGGTCACGTTCTTTAGCGTGCTTTGACACAGAGTGGGGATCACGGTGGGCACAGGGTTTTATAGTGGGGATGGCTTTGCTAGATTTGTGTTACTGAAAAGGAGAGGACTGCTGGGTCTTTTGAGCTCAACCAACTCCTGAGGGAAATATCTGGCTCTTTAACTGCTAAATGCTCCACTATGTTCACCAGCTAGTCACTAGCTGTGTCTGTCTGCTGGTTGATGCTGAGCAGGTGGTGTACAGTGGATTTTTAGAGCTTTTGTCACTAAAAACATCTGCCTGCTACGACCAAAGAAGATGCTATAAACGAGGTGACAGTGATTCAAAACAGCAGAGTTGCAACTGGACAGCTAAACGATGAGATAAAACTCACTGTAAAGCTACATAAAGATGAGGAGAGCTGCAGAATCAGGTGACAATTCTCTCTTTCTCCTTCACATTGATACATAGTTTTTATCATTTGATACATTTTTGTTGTAAAAAATATGAATTATAGCTGCTCAAAGAAATGTGTTAAAAAACATTCAGCTTCATTGTTGTCGGGGCTAAATTGACAAAAGCAGCACTGTCAGCGTTATTTAGTCATGCACATATTCAATAGAGGACCTTGATTGATATAAGAACCTGTTCTGAAGACAAGTTTTTGATGGTGCACTAACTTCCAAGAACAAAGTAGTTGCTGTTAATTTCCTCCTGTCTCTACTTCTTAGCGGTCTGATCTCAAGCACTTTTCTGCTTTTTGTCTCAGTCTATTTTTGGTGCACTCCCTACAGTGCGATACCTCCGTTTGAGCAGTACTGCACAAACTGCTGCGTCTAAATAAAACGCACTTGAAACTGCCAACGTGTCAAGCAGACTGCAAGGTGGTGTTTAGCTGGACAAGGACTTCCACCCACCTTATGTTATTTCCCGTTGAAACAGTATTACTGCAGTGTCATGACAGGTCAGTGCCGGTGATGTCCGCTTCGCACGCCAACAACTGAAGCAGCAGGCTCTGTGCCAGCAGATGAATGTCAGCTAACCGTGGGGCAAGCAGTCAAGGATAAGGATATCTCTCTCTACGGTCACCTTTGGTTCATACAAATTTGTACGAGGAAAGTCCCCGTTACCCTCTGCAGACTGGGAAGGAAATGCTGTTATCTTCAGCTGCAGATTTGGCCCGAGGGGTTGAGAGTCGACACCTGGGATGTTGTCTTCTCTTGTGCTTGAGCTCATGGTTTGTGTGGGTTGGTTATCTGATGACACCTCATAATCCTTCACACAAGTGCCCCTATATGGTGTCTTATACAATGCTTAACTTTGAGGCTTTACAGTGGATTACACTAAGAAATAGGGTTGGTAACCTTTCAGCTCTTAATCTCAACAGTATGAGCTTTAAAAGGAATTTTTTCTTTTTCTTTTGAAGGACATATTTTTCCAAAACCCTACACATCATTTCGAAAAGCTCTTTGTGGCCTGTAATGTATAAGTTAATAACTGCAAAACCTCATCCTCTTAACGTTTTTATATATTTATTTTTTTATTCAAGTGTGACTTTTAATTTTGATGATAATAGAATTTGCTCCGATGGCAGCTATTATTTTTTTGTGCAAGTACATTTAGGTGCCAACTGTTTCCATTTGCACATTTTAGCACGTACATCTTTAAAGGAGGTCATGAACGGCCAACTGCCGGGAATAGCACCACTCAATTGCTTTACTTTATTGCTATACCTTATTACCTGCAGTATATAACAAACAGTAATTTAGACTGAAGAAATAGCATTGTATTCTTCAGTGTACAGTCAGTTCTAACAAAGAACCATGTTTTTTAATCCTGTGTTTGTTGCAACAATCTATTTTGAGTTCAGGGAAGAGAAGAAAAAGGCTGAACGCTGGTGGTTGCAGCCGATTCCCAAGGCAGCCAGTGTTGTAGGTTGACTGCTCCTGAGTTCCTCTGGAGGTGTGTGTGTTTAAAAAAGTACTGAAAACATTCTGCTGCTGTGAAAAATTGCTTCAAAGGGGCATTTCAGTGTTGACTATCGTAAGATATGTCTTAAAGGAAACATTTTCTTCCTGTGATGGATCTTGGTAGAGGTGCATCCAAAGAAGACAGAAGAGGCAATATGTATGAAAATGAGCAGAGCAATGTTCCAAGTGCTCCAATACCAAAAGAGAGGGGATGTTGTTAAAACGCTACTCCCTGAATATTATTGCTCTGTGACGCTTCACTCGTCATCCCTCCGTGTAAGCCTCCCAGAATTGAAGAACAACAATGTAAACACACACAGACACATGCAGATGGTTACACGTTTACTACACATACACATTTGCAGTAACATGCATCACCAAATAAACAGCAAGAAAAGAAGCATGCGCAGTCACATAAATCCCGCCCTGATCAGAGATTAGCCAGATTTGCATGCAAATGAATGTGTGTTTCCATTGATTTTTGTCATACAGATATTCCGAGTGGCTGTGGCTCAGTGGGTGCAGCGAGTTTTTGTTTAACCACAAGGTTAGTAGTTCGAACCCCAGCTCCTACTCTCCTATGTTGAATTGGCCTTCAGCAAGATAATTTCATGTATTGGTGCACCAGTAGCTCAGTGGGTAGAAACCAGAAGGTTCTGGTCCTAAAATGCTCAGGATGGGTTAAATACTAATGTCAAATTTCATGTATGTACCTATATGTATATGACGAAGTTTGAGCTTAAGGAGTTGGTTGATCGAGATAAACTGCTGCTGGTGTCAATTCTCCAGTGTAATGACTAAACCACTGCAGAGGAAGAGGGCACAACGTAAAAAGTGCCTGTCAAACCTCAAACAAATGAAAACACGCGTGATTTGTTTCTTGTATTAATTTAACCTTCGCTAAGCCCCGCCCCCTGCTGCTACTCTGTCAGGCTGTCAGAGCTACCATGAAGCACACACTGTTACTAAATGCACTTAATGAATAAATATTGTCTCATTTTTGAAAAAAAACGAATAAGTGATTTCAGACTCTCCAGTACAACTCTTACACAACGTTTAAGAATGACAAGCTCAAAATCTAATCAGCCGGTCTCCTCATCACTCCACACAGATCTGATGTTTTTGTGTCTTCAGTGACAAGTGACATTTAATATTTGTCATGATTTATTCACTAACACTGTTTCTTTTGCTTTCATCCAAACTCAGCCACGCTTAAAATATTTTTTTGCAAGTTTCCAGCATTCCTACTGAGGTCGTGTTATGCGCCAATTGAAATGCGGATAAAAACAGGTGGATGAAAACGTACTTATTGTCCAATTATATCTTGGCAGCAGGTTTAGCAAACAGTCAATTGGTGGCAAAAAAACCCCCACAAGAAGTCCTTTCATGCATCATGTCTTTCTGTCCCTTCCTGTCTCCTCTCCCTGAACACTTCCCTCTGTCCCATTTCCCATCTCTGTCTCTCTCCCTTCACTTTCTGCCAACCAGGATGCTGACAATAGCTTCAATAAAGATGAATTGAAATATGCTGTGGCTGGATTCGGCTTCCCAGGACACACAATGGAAGGACCTGGTGCTGCAATTATTACTCTGGATTCCAGCACACTGCTCGGCAAACTCATTTTCCTTGTGTTCTTCCTCTTCCTCTATCTTCCTCTCACTCTGTCTATCTGTCATTTTCCACCTGAGTTTCTCTTCCTCTCAGGTTGGTATTTCTCTCTGCCTCTTCTTCTTTTCTTCGAGTCCCTTCCATCTTTCTCTCTTTTGCTCCCCCCTTCTCACCCCGTTCAACTCAGTACAGTCCATTATTGTTGTTTGCTAAAGTAGAACTATAATTTCACAGCTGAGGAGCCAGATCAGGTCTGGAGTAGTGATTAATAATCTGACGGTGAATAATGATTTCAACCTCCATATTCAGCTGTAGGTAATTATTCGCTGTGTAATCGTGGAATACATTTGCTCATGAAAAACAGACTTATTCAAATGTGAGATGGAAACCGGAGCGCCTTGGGTGTGTCGAGGCATCCGTGAAGCTAAATTTACATGGGTGGGATCCAAATATAGGCCCGGGAATACGATTAGAACATTAGCGTGGGCGTCACTTCAAGCCTCTCCGGTCTTCGAAGTCTTACCCGGTCTTGTCTCAGCCGCTGAAGTGAGGCGCACTGCCTGCCTATCCCGCTCATCGCAACTGTGATGAATGTGTCAAAAGAGGCGATGCAAGGCGTTTCATTCTCTTTGTCCTTGTATCTCTTGTTGTCTGTAATGATAATGGACTGCATTTATTTTCTCTGCGGAAGTCGAGGGATCAAGAGGTGGAGGGTGAAGCGACAGATGGAGCGAGAGGAGATTGCAAGGAGGGCTGCAGAAATAAGACTTCATATTTTGTTGTTGGTGGTTTGTTTTTGTTTTTTAGTTTTTTTTAATGGGTCTCAAAGCAGCTAAGCAGCGTACCAGGGGGGTGTAAGACAACGAAAACACTCTAACTCACTTACAAAAATTCACAAAAGGAAACACTTGCTCCTGTGCACGGCCACACATGTTAAAGTCCATGAGACAAAACATAATCCACACTTTGCATACTTAACCGAGGTGTCTTTATTTACATTTGTGTGTGTGTGTGTGTGTGTGTGTGTGTGTGTGTGTGTGCGCGCGCGCATGCGTGTGTGTGTGCCTTTGTATTTGCCCAGCTTTGGTTATTTTGGATCTTGCTGAGGATGCTAACACATTATACAGATGATCAAAACAAAGGTCACAATGCAGTTAATCCTGGTTTTCATAACAGTGCTAAGTGGGTGTGCTTTATACAGTGTGTGTGTGTGTGTGTGTGTGTGTGTGTGTGTGTGTGTGTGTGTGTGTGTGTGTGTGGTGTGTGTGTAGGTGTGTAGGTGTGTGTGTTTGTTAATATGGAAGTGGGTGTGTTTGCTCAGGTTTGATTATTTTGGGTGTTGGGTGAGAAAGTGAACTCCTTTTACTGTATAGCTACAAGTTTCTCCATCTGGTTGCCAGGCAACCAAAAGCCTTGAGTTTGTCCGCAAAAGGCACATGTGTGCATGCACATCCAGATGTACATGCACACATGCACAGGCACACACACATGTATATGAACACACACACACCTGCGTGTTAGTGGTAAACACGCAGCTCTAGCAGCAGATAAACAAGAGCTATCACCCCCGTCACATTGTCCACTCTGGGGTTTGTTCTCACAGATCACATGCCAGATCACAAACAGTGTGCAAGTGTGTGTCTGCCAGTGTTTGCGTGTGTATGTGTGTGTGTGCATCAGGCGGATTTTTAAAGTGCCATTGTTCAGACTGTTTAGATAGTTCTGCTTGCCAGGGACTCAACAATCCCCTTCTGTACACACACACACACACACAGCAACACACCACCACATATGGCTACACACTCCACATATGCATGCATAAACTCACACACAGTCACACACACACCCGTGCAAACGCACATCAATGATAGAAAGATGCTCATCCCAGAGTTTCTTTTCCTCTATATTTTCTCATGATGACAGGTGGGGTAATGGGCCATTAGATTAACACCAAACCGAGGAGGTGGTTTTGAATGTAATGTAATGCTTTGTTGATAGAAACCAGACGCTGCTCTCCTGACTTAGGCTTTTCTGCAGTGTATGCCCATACACGCTTCGCTCAAAATAAGGCCAATGATGATAGAATGAGGCAATCTCTGCTCTTTAGGGTGTGTGTGTGTCAGTAGAGAAAGAAAGGCACAAACACAGGGAAAGCAATCCAGAAATGTGTGTATGCATGTGGGGGTGTGTGAAAGTGCGTGTGTGTGTGTGCTCATTAAAACGGAAAGAAAAAAAGAAAAAAGCTTGGGAGAGAGAATCCTCCGTGCCCATCAGCAAGGATTTACTGATGAGGGAGTAAAGGGTCTCTCATCTCTCCTTAGACGTTCCCTCCTCAGCCTGCTCCGCTTCCTTACTGCCTTTTGTTAATTGCCATTGTTCAATATCGTAAATTCCCTTTGTCAGCACATACCCTGTGAAGACGGAGAGAGTTAAAATTCTGACCGATTTCAAAGAGAAATTTTGTTCTGTATTCCAACTGTAGATGGAAACAGCAAAACTAGACCGCCTTCAGCTGCAGCTCGTTTCAAGTTGAAACAGACGGTTAGACTTCGGCGGTGCCCCTGCAACAGGCCAGACTGTACGACTACAAAGCTAAGATAAGTGATGATAATGATGACTTGTATCAGCGTGGAGCAAAAGATAAACAACACCTTGACAGGATATGAGTAAAAATATTTTAGAATACACTAAGGATTTATCTGCTGTCATGAAGAGACAAAGAAGTCAGGAATATATTTTAAGAATGCCAGGCTCTTCAAAAATGAGATGCTCTGCTGTAAAAGAACAAAAAAAAAGAAAGCAATTGACGCTGCTTTTTATGATAGAACTGCAAGCCGATCAATATTAAAGCCCCCTTCCCCTCAAATACGTGTTTTGCTTATTGTAACTTGACTCAGATGTTTGACCTTCACTGCACAAAGTAATATATGTGCAGAGTTTAACACCGGACGGCAATTTTCACATTCATCTGCTGAAGGCGGAACGTTTCTCTGCGCGCACCTTAAAGCTAAGTTTGAGCCGTGCACATAAGGGGTGGGATTTGGTGACATCACAGCTAATTTAGAAGCCAATCGTGGTCCAGTGTAATTTAGCTACATGTAATGTATCAGAGACATCTGTGTCCAATAGTTAAACTTCTTGGGTGAGTAAATAGGCAACTGTTTGTCATATCAATTTAAAAGGCAATGATATGTCAATGTTCAAAATGTAACAATCCATTATTGCAGGTTTAACAAGCTACATATGATAACTAGCTAGCTAAATGTGACCTTGAATTATTATGCCTAGTCAGCTTAAAAGCTGAAGAGCCATGTGTTAACAGCAGCGGCTGTAGCTGGTTAATTCAGAGCTGCCTCAGCAGTGTTGTGATTCTAAAGATTACCCATTGAGAAATACCCTAAACTCTGTGAAGTGTAAAAAGATAGTCCTCTAGCAAACAGGAGCTAGTTAGTTATCTGGCCGGCAGTTGCTGCATTAGCTTGGAGAGGCTGGGACGCTCTGATTGACTGAACATGAGAGGGTCAGGGTTCTGACCCTTACTAGTGACAGTGCCGCTGTCATGGAAAGTGACAATAAGAAATAAAATGTGTCATTAGGAGGAATTCCATTGTGAAATGGACATTTTTTTTGAATAAAAAATGCTGAAATAGTATTTCATAATAATGGGTTGAATTTTTTAAATGTACGTCTTATTTATTTATATAATATTGAACATTTTGGGGCTCCATATTTTACAGACTGGATGTACAAATGAGAGACATGTTGGCACTGTTATAGGCAGGCTGCCGGCTCTAAACTGTTGGCCCCGTGACAACAACTCAACAGAGGCTCTGACACAATATCCATAATCCTTGACATGTTCTAGGGCCCCTGTCCAGCTCTGGGTGAAAGCCCTTTATCTCCACAGTGTCAACTTTTCACAGACTAAGAAAAACTATTTGATTTTTGGCTGGGCGACAATGCATTTCTGACATCACCCAGTGGGTTTCTGAGAAGGACTCATGAGCCAAAGCAACAGGAAAATATATATAACCTACAGCGTCAGTCAGCAAAATTGGACATTTCACATAAGAAATATATGAAGACATTTGAAATCGCACACTGTAACTGAAGTGGACATTCCAATAACAAACCTCGGTTACAACTCAACACAGTAATTGCTTGAAGGTGAAACAATGAGCGAGCGCAGCGTTATGAAGCCAGATAGAGGGAGAAATGATCGAGTCGGGTGTTTGTGTTTGCTGCTCGGAGTCGGCAGCAGATCAAGGTGACTGAGCGTAAGCGAGCTAGTCAAGGCCAAGCCGAGGAATCCATATCAGGAGAGAAGCAGAGTGGTGAAAGGCAGATCAATGTGCAAACAACTCAGCCTTGCAACAGCGAAGAAAACACCACCGTCTACTCTGGCTAGAGGACTCTTTTTTTCCATTCTTATCTGGTCCTTGAAATTTTAAGGTGGTAATCTATGAGAACCACTTTTTGTTATGTTACTGTATATCTCTGTGCCATCTCATTGCCCTGGACTTTATGCGCTTTACGCTGTACTCTTTACTTTTTGCACTTGTCATTCAAACAAGAAGAAAAGTCTTTATGTTGTTAAAGTTTGTTGTGAGCTCTCCTGTTTGTTACCCAGTTCACCAATTTGCTTCAATCAAAACTGCTGCTGTTCAGAACCACAACCACGAAAGATTTCATGCACTTGAATCACTATTGTGCTGAAAAACATGACTGGGTGGATAGATGGATGAGGATTATATTACTAACAAGAATGGGGCAACGTGCTCTTTAAATTAACCAGATGAATCTGGGTAAAAGCAACAATCCCTCACCATTTTCACATTTTGACAAGCCGATGAAGGAGGCGGTTTAAAGAACATTTTAAATCCTGATAACAAAAAGGGAGTGCAACTCAATATTGGTGAAATTGCACCTTTGCTTTCTCTTTCGCCTCCTCCTCTGCTCTGTCATTTCTTTTTGTCAACAATCCAACTCTCAGCGAGCCGACAGACAGATACAGATACAGAGATACACAGACAGATTACAAGACAGATAGATCAGGAGGTGGATGAATTATCTATGCAGCGAATCACAGCACTTACAACTTGTGCAATCACACACAAGGAACGAGAGGCAGGGAGACAGAATGAAAGTGTCAGGCTTAGAGAGAGAGAGAGAGAGAGAGAGAGAGAGAGAGAGAGAGAGAGAGAGATAAGCAATAATAGGTGAGGAGAGGGGGAAGAGGAGGTGTAGTTGAAAGTAAGAAGAGAATAGTGAAGGGAATCAATGTTCCCCATGCGATCTATAGAACTCTCAATTATCCTCCTGCAGCCTGTCGACGGCAGCTCTTGAGACGAAGAGAGCAGTGAAGACGGGAGGAAGAGGCGGTGGAGAAAACGTCAGTGCGAGGGGAATCAGGTCGCCCCTGTTTCAGCAGTATCTACTTGCAGTGCAGAATGTGATGCCGAACTCTGTGATGCAATGCAAATTTACTGTCCTGTTTGTCTAGCGGCGCCGGCTGCAGAGGACGAAAACACAAGACACAGGAGAGAGGGAGTCAGGAAGGGAGAGAGAGAGAGACAGAGACAGAATGGAAATGAGACACAGAGAGAAACAAATGAGAGAGCAGAACAAAGGGGAGGAAGGGAGGGAGAGACAAAGACAACAGAAGGGGGAAAAGGGAAGGATGCTTTTGAATGGATGAGAGAAGAAACAGGAGGAAGCAAGAGATGTGAAGGAAGAAGGAATGGAAAGGGGGGTAAATAAATTCAATAGAAACCTTCCACTTACAGCAGCTGACTTCCTCTCGGAAAATCAATGCTGACTGTAGCCAGAATCCCCACAGGCCAAAGAAAAAACATCCACTCTGCATGAGCATTTTCACACTTACCACACATGTTAGTTGTGCTACACCTGTGAGGACACTATTGACTCAACACTCCAAACCATTAAACCTAAATACCGCATGTCTAATCCTGACATTACCTAAGGTTAGTCCTCATCCTACAAGATGTTGAATAGCTTCTGTGGCTGTGATTTTAACTGTGATTTGTGAGTTTTTGGTAGTTCACTCTTGCATAGTAAAAGGATCCAAAACAACACTTTTAACACATAAACCATCAGGAACACATTATTCTGCAATCTTATTAAAAAATGAATCCAATTAAGGAACAACAGTGTTTCTGTAAAGCCAGTCAGGTGGAATTGTAGTCACTGTTACAATCATTAAAAAGAAAAAGCAGCATGTGTAGACGTTCAGCATACCTTCAGTAGCTAGTGTAGCACAAGAGTGCTAATGCTAGTTAATGATGTGCTATCCTACTCTGCTAGTGTTAGCTCCACAGGTTTTTCTGTAAAAGTATGTCTCCTTCCAAAACTCTCTGGGTAACTAGTATCACTTTTACACAATGTTTAACCATGATAGTTCCGAATCTACAAAAGCAACCATGAAGATGAAGAAAGTCTGAAACGATTACATTGGAGTCTACTGAGCAGAGCCGGAGAGTTGTTGGTCGAAAATGTACATTGCTGCACTATGGGACATTCTACGTTCGAGGGGCAGGACTTAGCAAAAAGGTCAATGAAGGGAAGCTTCCTGTTTTGCTCTTCACAGCACTGTGTCTGAGGTCCACTGCCAGTTGCAATACCATTGCCTTGGTCAGGTGCAGTAGCAGGGATTTTCATAAAAGCTGACATGCATGTCTTTTGATGTGGAAGGAAGCACCCGGAGCAATCTGGAGAGAATTCATACAAACAACATGCAAACTCTACATAAGAATTTCAGAGCTGGGTTCAAAACCAGGACCTTCTTCCTGTGAGGCAACATTGCTCACTGATAACTTATGCACAGAGCGCTTCCTGCCCAAACAACAGATAGATAAAGTTAGATGGTGACGAAAGACCAAAACAGAGCAAGACAGACATGTCCGGTCAGCAGAGACACAATTCCAAATGAATGTTAATGTTTTTCTGTGTCTGCTGATTGCTAATGCGTTAGGAACATCAACTCAAGTTATTAATGCAGCTTGCAGCATGTTTGCATAGAATTGTGACAAAACATAGTTTGGAGACCAGACGTACTCATCAGGGATTCTTCCTGGTGAAAGATCTTATAGTGTCACCTGTCACTGTCGGTAATGTAGTGTGAAAACCACGACTTACAGACTTTCTAATTACTAGACAGCAAAGTAGTGTAGTGTGAACCGTACAGCGATCTAAAGACTTTAAAAAGTTGTGTAGTGTGAACTTGGCTTAAGCGCAGTACAAAGACTGGAATCAGGGGTAAACAGCTAATCAAAGTTCAAAAATATACCTACTCGGGTAGACATTACGCCACTTTATCTTTACACATTAAATTGGTGTTTGCTTTCATAGTAGTGCTCTGAATCCCGCATATTGCCCCTTTCATATACAGAAATGTCTTGCGAGAAAGTAAATGCTGCAACAATTTTCTGCTAGTTGCCTGACAACAAGACACTAAGCTAACACTAAGGAAAAGAAACTGCAAAACTCTGCCTGAAACCACAAATTGTCATTTTTACATTTCTGTTTGGGTTAGGATTAAACAAAGGAGATCGCCTCCTGGCTCCAGCTCTGTACTTAACGCACGTCAGAGTGGCATCCATTTTCTCATTTAACTCTGGGGGGGAAAACAAATAAGCTTATTTCCCAAAATGTCAAACTAATCCTAAAATCTGTGTTTTTACAGGAGTGTGGTCCAAGCAACATTTCCACACAAGAACAGTGGGCTGTTATTTAAATTCAGCGAAACCACACAGACTAAAAACACACACACGCACTGCTAACACAGACACATTGACATGCTACTCAGAAAAATAAATGCAATTTTAAGGTGCATTAATGACTCATTTTAATCGATGGGAGACGGTAGCTGCTCCAATCTCTGGCGATGGCTGGCTCTTCCAACTCAGTGGGGGTTCACTAGAGATCCACCGGATCGATAGATCACTTACCCTCAGAGGGGAAAGAGAGAAGCAAAACCAATCCATTAATCTGTTGGAGTTGGAGTGAGTGTGTGTGTGTGTGTGTGTGTGTGTGTGTGTGTGTGTGTGTGTGTGTGTGTGTGTGTGTGTGTGTGTGTGTGTGTGTGTGTGTGTGTGTGTGAGAAGAGAGACTGTATGTGGATGTGAAGAGAAGAAAAAAAGATTTGTGGCATTTGTAGCTCTTTTGGGTCCACAAGACCCCTTTCTCTTTAAAGAAACTTCATCATCCTCCCTTAGCGCCACTGTTTGTGTGTCTGTTGTGTGTGTCTGCACGTGTGTGAGCATGCCCTCATACAGCATGCGTGTGTGTTTATGTGTGATAATTGGGCGTAAACAACAGAGAGAGACAGTAATTAGGGATATGCCATTTCCCTTCTCTTCTCAGCTGCATTGTCTGTAAAGGTGCCTATGATTATGATTGATGTGCCTTTTATGTGTGTGTGTATGTGTGCTTGGGAGATTGTGATAAAGGATTATTGTATTCGGACTCAAGCTGTGCTGCATTGAAAGGGGGCCGTACCAAGTCATTATGGTCAGTATGACATCCATTGATCAAACTGTCAAGTATCTATGTTTGTGTGTGTGTGTGTGTGTGTGTGTGTGTGTGTGTGTGTGTGTCTGTGTGTGTGTGTGAGTGTGTGTGTGTGTGTGTGTGTGTGTGCGTCTGAGGGGTTTTAAGTGTGTGTGTGCTCTTGCCTGATAAGCTAATTGCCCCTTGGCCAATGGAAATACACAGTCTAATGGCTCAGAAACATTAGGTCAATTAGCAAATATAACAACAGGAAAAGATAGAGTCATCCTCTTACACATTTCCCTTCATCAAACACATTATTCAACTCGCAGTGTTTGCTGTTGTTGTTTTTTTCTTCCACACTCTGTGTACTGCTAGTACTTGCAAACACCTACATGTGATACTAACATGCATGCACACAGCCACTTATGCTGTGTCTCTACCCTTACATGCAGAAATCCATGCACGGCAGCTGAAAATCAGGCTGCACAACGTGAAGAGCACTGCGAGGTGGCGATACCTTGGGGAGCTGATTTATAGTGCAGGAATATTTTTGATGTTACCCACAGAAACACATGTACAAGACACAGATACATACAGACACGGATTCTTGCCAACACAATAATTTATTCAATCTAAAAAAGAAAAAAAGAAGGAGATAGCTGCTGAATCCCTCCATCAACACAACGCCTTCAATCCTCCCAGCATGCATGAACACACACAAGCAGCATTCACATGTACAAAAACACACGTGTATGTAAGCACACACACAGATATATTTGGAATGAAATGGGATTAACTGTGGCTGCAGATAATCCTGTTTGTTTGGTTGTTTTTTTAAGTCAAATGGTTTTAAGCACTAAATTCTCGAGTACAAACCCAAATCTGTCAATTTTGTCACGAAAAAATGTCTGAGCCTCACATACAAACGAGTTAAAAAAGAGAGGAATCGTATTACTATCTTTATCTTATCTTTGTATATATCCGAAAGGAAATTGTGATCCGACGTGATTTGACTTAGCTCAGAACGTCATTAATTCCATGATTTTTTTCGCTGCTCCGGCAGCTTTAATGTAAAAGCCTGAGACTGAAAAATTCAGATTCAGCTCTCCAGGTCAGCTCATGGAAAGTGTGCACTGGGAAAATGAACGAGGAAGGCAGTTAGCACTCACATGCTCCAGTGGAGCCACTCAGCAGTCGACAGTAGCAGACAGGGGTTCAACTCCCAGGTGTGAATGTTTGTAAAAGCAGCAATATACCAGAAAGAAAACTGAACTTGTGCAAATCCACACTGCTGTCCACGGCATTGAGAACACTACTCACTACAACTGAAGATCTGTTTGGTTTGACACATTAGTTCAAGGGTCAGTTAACCCAAATCACAAAAAAACAAAACATATTTCCTCTCTGCCCCTTGTTTTATAGTCATGCAGAGAGTTTGTTTTGGAGATATCTGCCTCCACCCCAAAACAATGAAGTTGTATGCAGTTTTTTGTTTAATGTACTTCATTTTACATCTCCATTTTTTCCCAATCTTTTTTTTATACATTCTTTAAAGTTTTCTGGAAAGAACTATACAAAATTGTAGAAATTACGGGAAAATAAAGTCTCTAAACCAGATATTTGAGTTTAGTTGGTTGTGATGGGTTTATTTAGTTGTTCATTTCCAGAGGAATTTTCTTGAAAGAAGTGAGTTTCAACCAAAGTAAAGTTTTATTAGCTTTTTGTAAGCTTGCCTGCAGACAATCTTAACATTTTTACATGTTCAGTTGACCCTGATTCTGTGTCTCTGTTTTGCCTATGATTATTGTAGAACTGCATGAGTCTTTCCATGAAACTTCCTAGAAAATTACTAGGAAATTGTCGGGAATTTACAGATATGTAAAATATTTATATTTTGAGTATATATGTAATATTTGACCTTACAGTTTTTTTTGATTGCTTAAGCACGATTTTCAAAACAGGGCCCATGTTTTCAAAACACTACACACAATTAGCACAACCACACATCCAATTAGCAAAACACTACAGATCCTTTGCAAAATTAAACACTCTTGTAAAAACTATACACTTCTTTTTAAAAACCACACTTTGTTACCATATGAAACACACATGTTTCACATTACTATACTCTGATTGCACGAGTTACACTCTGCTGTGATAAACCTAAAACACTTTTAGCACTTCTACTTCCCTATGATTAGAGTAGGCTACTATCAACAAAGTACAAATATAATGTAAATTCACCAAACACTACACAAGACCAATGTTGCAGACTGAAGAAACTCATTTATTTCTCAACATGCCCAAAATGTTGACATGGAGATTCATAATACTGTAACCAAACGTCACTTTACGTATTGTAAGTTACAGTAAAAAAAAAAAAACTAGACATCGTCTCTTCGCCTAGCTGGATCTGGCCAGAGAATTTCATCAACATCGCAGGCAATGTTGTCATTAGCAAGACACCTTGGAAAGAAACGCCTTGAATGACGAATCCATCCTTGCATTGCTGCTACCTCCATCTGGTCACAGGCCTCCTCCATGGCTTGGATGAGGGGTACCTCAGCCTGGAGACGGAGATCATATACCTTCCACCGCCATGCCGAGAAAAGCTCTTCTATAGAGTTGAGGAATGGAGAGTATGATGGAAGATATAGGACGGTGAAATGTGGATGTTGCTGAAACCAGTTCTGAACCAGAGCAGAGCGGTGGAAAGACACATTGTCCCAGACAACAATGTATTGCATATGATCGATTTGATTTGCTGCTGTTATGTTGTGCAATTGGTCCAAGAATGTAAGTATGAGTGCTGTGTTGTAAGGGCCCATATGGGCATGGTGGTGGAGGACCCCATTCTGTGTAATGGCTGCACAGAGTGTTATATTACCCCCACGTTGCCCTGGGACATTGACTATAGCCCTGTGGCCAATGATGTTTCTTCCCCTCCTTCGTGTTTTCGTCAGGTTGAACCCAGCCTCATCTACGTAAATGAACTCATGCTGGATCTCCTCTCCATCCATTCGTAAAACTCTCTGAAAAACAGTGTCAGGCAAAATTGTGTAGTTCAGTGTAGATCTAGTATACATATTACAGTACAGTAAAAGATTATGAGACACTATGCAAGATCACACTGCTAAAGTGAATACATACCTCTGCATAATCATGCCGCAGTCGTTTCACCCTTTCGGAATTGCGCTCGAAAGGCACTCGATAAATTTGCTTCATTTGAATATGGGTTTTTTTTAGGATGCGTGCCAGTGTTGATGTTGAGAACAGATGGATATCGTTGAAAATGGCATGGTTATTGACAATGTTAGCTTGGAGCTGATTGAGTGTTATAGCATTGTTGGCCAAAACCATGTTTACTATCTCCCTCTCTTGCTGTTCTGTGAACATAGGAGGCCTTCCCCTTTGTCGTTCCTGACCCTCAATCCTATGTAGAAAAAAAAAAACAGTATACAATAGTACAGTGATTTCACAGGAAAAGGCAACAGAAGTGCTGATAGTGCATAGAATACAGTACTGTAAGCAGTTACTGAAACCGTGAAGATGTTTTTGATATGATGATATTTTTACAATACCTATTTTCCAGTCGAAATGTTCTTATCACACTTGCCACTGTATATCGGCTTAGATTTGGCTGTACTCGCAGTCCAGCCTCCCTCAGCGTCAGGCCGTGGTTAACAACGTGGTCAACCAGTGTTGCGCGGATCTCATTTGTCAGATTCGGTCCTCTTTGAGCACCTTCTTGTCTTCCTCTTCCTCCTCTTCCTCCTCCTCCTCGTCCTCCTCGTCCTCCTCGTCCTCCTCGTCCTCCTCGTCCTCCTCCTCGTCTTACTCTTTCTCTGACTCTTTCCATTGTGCTTGAAGACCGATGAACTCACCTGCTGCTTTTTATAGTGCTTATACACCTGATTGGTGTGTCTACAATTAAGCAAACGAGTGTTTGCACCCCTGATGACTGTGTTGAACCAATTGGTTGGACGGTGTGGTAATTTGACAGTCAGTGCTTTGATATTGCAAGGAAGTGACTTCATGATAGATTTTTGAGTGTAATGTATGTTAAGTGTGTTTAGTGTTTTGCAAATCACTGTGTGTAGAGTTTTGCAACAAGTGTGAGGTTGACAATGTGCTTATAGTTGTGCAAATATGGGCTGATGTTTTGCTTCTTGAGTGTAAGGTTTTGCTAATAGTGTACTACTTTTAATTTTAGTGTGTAAGCAATCCAAAAAAACTGTAATACTTTGTCTGGATAATCCAGAGACCTTAGTGGTCTTTGTTGACGATGAGATCTGTGGATATCATATCAGTCATAAAAGTATGTTTCTTCTTATAACTTATACAAGTCTTTATTATCTTTATCTTGAAAACCAGCACAGGACAAAGATGAGAAACATAACTAACTTTGCAACATTGTTGGTGAATTCTAATATTTGTGCTTCTCATATGTTTCTTTTTCTGGATGTGACCGCAAAACCGTATGCATGCTCAGTGAAACTCAGCATGAATATGTAAATAAAGGTTAAAATTAAGATTTGCATGGACATTTGCATCTGGTCAAGTGTGTGTGTGCCACTGCTTTCAAGAAGAGTAGACCTTTTATTTTCAATTGAAACTCGGCACAAATGCATCCTGCGGTTTCTGTCCCCTGTTCAGTTTGACCTGATTTATCTGTCTAACTTCTGGCTGGCTAAGCCTTGCAGCTCTCTCTATGATCTTGTCTAAATTTACATCTCTCTACATGCCCCTCTAATCGTGGCCGAGGAGAAGTTCTCATCGCTACTGATGAAAGAGTAAGAGGTCGATCAAATGCAAAGCAGCTTCTCTAAAGCCTCCTTTGCATCACACATCGCTCTGTCTTTGCAGTCTACAGCTCAAAACACCACTAAGATGGTCTGAAGGCAGCGCTCCCATGAAAATCAATGATCAGACTTTGTTATTCCTCCATAAAGAAAGTGTGAGAACATTTTAGAAAATATGGGGGATATTTAGTGTGAAAAAGTGTTTGTGTCCAGCCACAATAAAGATAGCAGGACAATTCTCTCTGTGTGTGTGTGTGTGTGTGTGTGTGTGTGTGTGTGTGTGTGTGTGTGTGTGTGTGTGTGTGTGTGTGTGAGTGTGTGTGTGTGCGTGTGTGCGTGTGTGTGTGTGCGTGTGTGTGTGTGCGTGTGTGTGTGTGTGTGTGTGTGTGTGAGTGAGTGTGTGTCTGGGACAGGAGTTTGTGGGGAAAAACAAATTCACTGGATGGTATCTGATGGACGAGAATGACCAGAGAGAGGCGTCTGTCCTCCAACGTCCCAGATACATTAAAGATATGGTGCAAATATGCTTGTCAGCATGAATCAATGTCAAGTTCAGTGTTCACAGCAACACAAACACAACACAGTGAGTCTCAGCTGGGGAAAGACATAACAGAGCAGCAGCTCTAATGCGATGAACACGCCTACCTATAGACTGTATATAAGAAGAGGACGTAGTCACTGTGATGTCACCCATTGGTTTTTGAACTAAGGTTTTGAAGCTTTGAGTTCGGCATTTTACACCATTGTCATCTTGTCCAGAATGGACAACGCCATGGTAGTGACCTGACAATCACAAGGTAGCCCCGCCCTAATGCATAACTGCTTTATGGTTTACTTTAAATGGGACCATAATTTACTAAATGAACATCTTGCTGTCTTGAGGAAGACTTGAAACTAGCAATTGGGACCATACATTTACCGAGGTAATAAATCAAGTGAGAAATAGAGTCATTTTCTCATAGATTCTCCATACAATCTGAGTTCTTTTTGCAACCTGAGGAGTCGCACCCTCGTGGCCATTAGAGAGAATACAATGCAATTCCGCATTAGCTTCACTTTTTAGAAGGTTGCGACCATGGGCCTGCCTCAGATATAATGCTGTTCTGCTGACTGGCAGTTGGCGGCGCTCTTGCACAGTGTTGCAATGCAGTAACAAAGGCAGTGAGGAAGGAAACTGCAAGCTGACAAACACGGATGTAAACATTGCACAATTTAAGATATTCAACAAATTGTCATTTCAAATGTTTTTTGAGGAAAGAAATGCTCTCAACAGATTTTGTTGGAAACAATGAATAAAAACATGACTTTAGCACTGACTTTAGCACTTTACAGGGTATTTTTTATGTTAAAAAGTGTAAATAAAATGCATCCATTCAACTCTTTACATAAATGTGATGGCAATTTCACATGTTTGGCTCAAGTGTGGATAATAAGAAGACAATTGATCTTATCTTGATTTGTATATGTTATTTCCTTTTTTGTTATCAAAGCATTAACCTCACATAGGATCATTCATTTACAGTGTAACACCTTTCATTTCTTTCAGGGATCCCTTCAACTTCTTCATACATTTGTGGAATGGAACCAAAATGCTTCCCAACACAGAAGAGCAACACCAAATTGAAACAGATACAAACTTACAAATAGCTGAGAAAGTCCAATACGTCTTCCTCATTCTCCAATATGCCAAACAACTTGCAATTAGTTTCAAAGCCTGCACACTACAACATTATATACTATTGAGATATTGAATACAATTTGAGATCTCAAGAACAAAAATAATAAATTGCTTCTATTCACTATGATATAAAGAATGGACTTAAGAAAGAAAAAGATAACATTAGAACAAACAGCTCAGTGTAAATATATAGTCTCTGTTGTGTTTCAACTCTGTTTAATGAGCGGTTTACCTTAACAAGAGAAACTGTCCCTTAATACCATCATGACCTTTAGGAGCAATAACGAGGCTGAAAATCCTGTGAGTAGAGTCGATGTTGTGCGTGCGTTTCCATTGAGTGTAGACCTTTGTTGGGTTGCCAAGCAGAGAGCAAGATGTAGAAAACAAGCATATTAAAACCATTACTTAACCTATATTATTCATACAGGAACTATAATTACTTATATGAGCTTCCAATTGCCTTAATGGTTGGTTGTTTTGTATGACATGCTACCATGGGGAGCTATTGGATTGTACTTGATTAATATAGCTTCATATGCTTTGTGTTATAATAAGGTTTGTTATGGGAGGTTAGGGGGGAAGGCGCTCTTAAGTTCATGAAGACGACAACTCACATGGCCTGTTTGACCTCTTACCTCATGGAAAAAAGCTGCTTTGCATCTGCACCAAAATATGTTAAAATGTATAACTGCAGGCTCGAGGGCTAAAAAACAACAACTATGGAACTGATCAGCAATGCCTCTTTTTTTTTTAGAAATCATTACCTGATTACTCAAGTTAATGTACAGACCAGACATGTATATTTGACATATTTTTTTAGCATCACAAGCGGAGTGCCATGTAGACCCATTATATTGGAGAAAAGGCAGACATCTCTACGGCCAATATCTCTAGTTCTTGGCAACTCACAACAAAACGATCTAAATCTATGATTAGTAATACAGATAAGAGGAAAAATATGCATTTTTACCTGTCCCTTTAAAACTGATTCATGAAGCATTAATTGTTTTATTTTGATTCAGTTACTCTAGCACACTCACCACCGTGTCGAAGCCCAATCTAGGGCTCCCTTGGGATGATCTCCAACTGCTATTTATAGGGCTATGTCCCTGTAAATTGATATAAATGACAAGGTCAACGCCAAAGTCTTTAATCACTTGCCTGTCTTCAGATTGAACCCGCTGTGTAGGGAGTACCTGAAGAAACTGTGACTGGGATCTTATTTTGTTGTTGTTGTTTCTGTGACCAGCCAAAACTGAAGCCATTATGCCCTGTAATAACTTTTACAGTTTCTTACACTACGTTACTTATTTAAGAAATAACGTGCAACTGTTTTGTAATCTAAAGTTTTTGGTATCCCTGAAGTAAAATGATGTGTGTCCTGAGTAAGTCTTGCTTTTCAGTGATAAATGAGAATATTAATGGGGATGTTCATGTTCTCTCTGTTCTTTTTTGGCAGGACACACTAGGCTAATAAAGGGACGTGTAATAGCTGGATAAATCTCACCTTACCAAAAGTACATTTTATGGACCGTAACCTACAGCTATAAACACCCTCAGTGCCACCATGTGGGAAAAACATGGAATTCACAAGCTTTCCAGTAACAGAGATTTAATCATTATGTATGTGCTAAGTGTGGCTGGCTGAACTGAATTCTTACAGCAGGTGGAGACATTGGTCAACTTGTTTTGCAAAGGGCAAAGTGGTGTTTAGTTACAACGAAAAAGCTGGATGATCTTACGTACCAGATTTACAAATTAGCTTTTTATACAGCAATTTATTTTAAATAAATAGATAAACTAATATTTTCCTCACTCATTAGTGAAATTCTTTCTGATGCTCCTGTCAATTATGTGCATACAGATTGTGGTGAGAGAAGACAGAACTTAAATTAGAAGAGAAAATCAGATAACTGTCACACAGCCAAATTAAATGCAGCCTGTGTAGCCATGATTGAAAAGCTATAAGTATAATCATAAACATGATAAAAAAAAAATGTCCGTTTGTCTTTGATAAACACTTCACCTCTCCTACTTAAGTTTTCATATAAAATTAATCCTATTCTTGCACCAGTTTGGTTCTGGATTAAAACGTCCTCATTGAAAAATCGAATTGCTCTTGATCTGGAATCTAGACCCCAACCCTAAAATCAACTCTATGCAATTTACATATATGGGTCAGGCGCTTCCGCAGTTGGGAAGATGGGATACTTTGTGATCTCTGTAGGCCAGACCAGGCTTTTGAAGATCTGCAGTAGGAGATTTGTTTGGTGGATGAGCAGGGGCCTGTTTGTTGAAGCTGGTTGAATTTATGTTTCCCAAACTGCTGAGTCGTTTAGATGTGTTACGATACCAGTGAAATGAGCTCGCTCCTAAAGGACTGCTTCTGCGGAAGACAGGGATTCTAGAGATATGATACCATTAATGTCCAAAAAGAGCCCATTAGTTCTTTGTTTGTTGCCATTGTTTATGTAAAATAAATAATGATACCATGCTTGTTATATTGTCAGTCGGTTGCTCCACCTCTGTAGTCCAGAATGAAATATCCCAACAACTAAAGAATGGATTGCCATGAAATTTGGTAAGTGAAGAGGTACATTCGTGGTGCAGAGGATGAACCCTAATGACTTTGGTGATTCCCTCATCTAGCGCCAGCATGAGGTTAATTTAAATGTTTGTTTGTTACATACATCCAAGGTCCCCAGAAGAATAGTAAAAACTTTAGGGCTCTGCTGACATTTTATCCAACACCATCATCAGGTGAAAATTTCCATTTTTCTAATACTTTGGTTTATACCTGAAGTAAAGAGATTCCCATCAGCCTAATCTCTAATGTGAAGTGCTAATTAGCAAACACTTGCATGCTAACATGCTAAGATGGTAAACATGCACACCAATATACCTGCTATACATCAGCTTGTTTGTATTGTCGTTGTAAGCATGTTAGCATGCTGGCTTTAGTTGCTAGCATGGTTGTAGACTCTTCTTGATTTAATAAAATGCAAATTACCATACAATATCAGTTAGAGTCTTACAGAGGGAGCCTGTTGAAACATTTTTAGACCTTGATGTTTTTAATATATAGTCCGCTAACTGTGCTCACATTCATAAAAGTTTTGTTTAATGAAATTACCACAATCTAACAGAGAGAGCCTGGGGCCGCAGCGGAGTTGGTTAGGCAAATAATGAAGCAGCAGTTTATAGTCTGCAGTGTGCTCTGTACTAGAAGGGAACCTGGAGGTGACTGGGCACATACTCAAAATTGGCAGAAAATGGATTCCTGTGATGCCCCCTATGCATATATATTTAGAGTATACAGTATTTTCAGTAGCAGTCCACAATACATATGTATCAGAATCTGATGTGACTTTTATGGGATAGTGTATATTTTTATCTCTCATATCAAAGATGTCTCTTTGTAAATGCCATCTGTCATGATGAGCACAACAAATACATGGAAGCCAGACTGATGCAGCAGAGAATCCTGGTGAATGTTTGCTCTTTGGTGACATCTGTTGGTGGAAAACAACACTAATTCTTAAAAATATTTATTCCAAGATATAATCAGAATATTACCACCATCACAACTACCAGCACTGATTGTGATGTTAAATGTCTGCTTTATGACAAAATGACTTGGGTTGTGTTCACGAGCTGTCTAAGTCTCCTTTTTTGTTTGCTGTTGATGTCATACAGTTGTGTTATTATTACAGAGGGCAAAAAACACAAATTTCATAATATATTTCATTGTTATTATTATGATTAATAACCAGTGGTTGAATGGAATAAAAGCACATTTCCTGAAGTACTTACTTATTTCCATGCTCTGCTACTGTATACTTCTATTCCGCAACATCTAACAATAATATAGGCCTATACTTTTTAATACATGTGGGGTCAAATTCCATACCATACCATTCCATTCAAAAACTGGAACATAATGCAGTGTAACTGAATACTCAGGCCAAATCCCAACGTCCTCCCTAAACCCTAAGCCCTGAACCCTCAAGGACTTAATTGACGTTACCTGGTAAGTGGTTGAGTGTGAAAGGCTGCAAGGGCTCGAAATGGTATAAATATGAATGGGACAGCAATTTGCTGCAACATGTCACGTTACCATGAAAACGACAAAAAATAAGATGTATAATTGTGGGTATTTATTTTATACTTTGTACTCCCTGATTTGAACGTGTTCAGGCTCGTTCCTCACAAGATGAGAGGTCATTTCATATAATCTATGTTCTTGTTTTTGTCAAAACATCTTTGATGACAAAATCAAAACATCTTCGATGACAAAATCAAATAAATAAATAATTTAGTTCCATCTTTAACCCTTAATGTTTCTGTGTAAATATAATAAGACAGACTGAACACAGGTGAGCCGTCCTCTTTGTTTACCTTTTTTTTAACGTCTCCATGCGTCCACTGGTTACCCCGTGTTTAACGTCACGTTGCTATGACTTGTGGGTAATTCCCTTAGGCTAAGTCAGCATATCATGCTGACTTACGGAAAGTGTTCATAAAGGGCTCAAAATGTCTGCCAGAGAGCCCTCAAACACTTGAAGATTTGACAGTGGGACAGCCCTAAACCCTCACCTCCGTAAGGGGGGACATTGGGATTTGACCTCAGTCTGTGTGTGCTCAATGGTGGCAACATGCCCACAGGAGTCCTAATTAAGGGCTGACTAATAGATATCTTTTCCATCAATTTCCATCTCAGTGCCACCAGATTTTCTTCATTTAAATTTTAATTTACATTAGATTCACCGTTGGTGTCGCTAAGTGGCACTCTATGCATGCCCATGGGGCAACTTCACGGTGACAAGGCTCCAGTAAGTCACTGCTCGGGGCCAAAAAATAGTCCGTCACATAACATTCTCGAAGGGATTTCGGCCTGTTAGCTACACTTAATGAGCATAATATTATTCACGCTCCACTGACTCTTGTCTGTTCAGCCGCTGGAGAAGATCCAAGTGGACACGCGACTGTGGGACTTTAATGACAAGCCGATCCCAGATGTGAACAAAGTGCTAAAGAGAGCAGGGCCGTTGCGCTGATGGATGGATGGGATGGACAACACATAGCTTCCATGTAACAATTTGCACACACACTTTCTGACAATAGTGATGAGGGGTAAGAGCTGGAACTGATGGATAAGATTATGATGGAAAAGTTAGTACAAGTCAATGTTGCTCCTCCAGCTCTTCAGCACTAGACTCTAGCACTGTCACTTGAGTCAGAGTGATATCCGGTCTATCCAAAGACGAGGATTGTAACCAATTAGATGTGGAGATACAATGGAGACTGGGTCCGCCCACTTACTGTCAAAAAGAAAAACTGCGATCGAGCGAGCAGCTAAAAGGCTCGCGAGCGACCAGGGTAAAGTTTCGCGAGCGGACTTTAGCTCGCGCGAGAGGGAATTTCGCTCGCGCGAGAAGGAATTTCGCTCGTCAAAGTAAAATACGCTCGCCGCTGTTTGATTTGTGCGCGCGCGTGAATCTCATTTGCGCTCTCGGATTTTGACAGTGATTTGCCTTCATAGGGGAGTTACAGAAAAGGTTTAAGAACCGCTGAGGTTAAAAAAATAACTGAAACTCACTATAAAGTTCCGTAAAGCTGCAGGGAGATGTGTTTTCTGTAGGTTCATCATACCAATGACAATTATTTCCCTGCCAATGTGTGTTTTCCCACCTTTGTGATTTTCTGCCCATCTATTTGTTCCACCTGTGTCTAATCACCCTGATCTCATTGTGTATCTAGTGTGTGTGTGTGTGTGTGTGTGTGTGTGTGTGTGTGTGTGTGTGTGTGTGTGTGTGTGTGTGTGTGTGTGTGTGTGTGTGTGTGTGTGTTTTCCCTGTTGGGCCCTTTTTCAGAAAGCAGGTTTATCAAACTCTGAGCCTAACCCTGAACTCTCAACTAACCCTGAGATGTGTAAACTCTGAGTTTTTGGTTCAAGAACAGCTGATCAGTTTGTTCACTCTGAAGCCAAAAGCCAACATCAATGGAGCTCTGATACTATGATTCACCATGGCAACATGCAAATAAAAGGCAGAGCCCTACATTTACCTCCAGGGGACGCAGACATATTAATCCATGTATATGTGGACTGTGCACATCTTTAAAAACAAAAGCCTAAGTCAGAGCGAGGGATAGTGTCGATACGTTAACACAATAAAGTTGTATTCAGTGTTGTACATTAATTCATCATACACATGCACATTCAGTAAGTGACTGACTGTGCATTAGGCTTTGGCCCATTACATTTTGAATATATTTGTTCAGCTTTAATTTGACAAAACACAGGGATCAGCAACTGAAAATGATAAATAAAATATATATAGATCAAAGACATAGAGTCAATATTGTGCGCTCGCAGTCTGATTCAGTTATTAGTCCTAATGCTGAACTTATAATACTTATGATAGCTCTCTATAATATTTGAATGCGAAGGCAAAAAACACATAAAAGCGGTAACTTCAGATTTTCTTGAGTTCAAAGTATACAATCAGAATATAGATTCTTAAATACAGCAAACCAAGACGTGCTTCGATGCAGACTGAATGAATGGCTCTGAAGGAGGGAGAAGTCAGAGAGGGTGGGTAAAGCAAGCAGGTTAGGTTCACAAAGTCAGTTACCATAGTGACAGACCCAGAGTCCTTTTGAACTGTAAAAACATGATGGGGACTAAATTCCACTGCTGAAAATAGTCCCTTACAAAATACATAATCATGTTTGAATAAAGTTTGCTAAAACTACAATGCCCAGCTTTTTTATACAACCTTTTTTAAATGAAAACCTAAATTAATGATGTGATTTACATCTTCATTAGGAATGAATTGGCTTTGGGTTGAGTGCTACAGACAAGTAGAGAAGTACTGAGAGATGGACTTTGTAGATATTGATCTTTTTATGGGGTTAGTAAATAATACAAAATATATTTAGTAACACCAAATGTGATGGATAGAGGTAATTTAAGTTGAACGTTCACTCTTGGGTGCTTTTCAGCGTCAGCTCCAGAAGATGCTGCAGTTTAAAAAGGCTCTTATTTGGAGAGCTATATGATGATACAGTTGTGGTCAAAAGTTTACATACACTTGTAAAGAACATAATGTCATGGCTCTCTTGAGTTTCCAGTTATTTCTACAACTCTGATTTTTCTCTGATAGAGTGATTGGAACAGATACTTCTTTGTCACAAAAAACATTCATGAAGTTTGGTTCTTTCATGACTTTATTATGGGTTAACAGAAAAAGTGACAAAATCTGCTGGGTCAAAAATATACATACAGCAACATGAATTAGCAATTTTGGTGACTTAGAAAGTTGTGTCAATGAAATGAGCTTCATAGCATGGCCTCTTAACTTCTTGTGAGTGATTATGAGTGACTACAACTGGTGACTTCTCTGAGGCCATTTAAATAGGGCTCATTGGATACAAACGCCCACAAACGCTACAATGGGAAAGTCAAAGGAGCTCAGCATGGATCTGAAAAAGCGAATCATTGACTTGAACAAGTCAGGAAAGTCACTTGGAGCCATTTCAAAGCAGCTGCAGGTCCCAAGAGCAACAGTGCAAACAATTGTTTGTAAGTATAAAGTGCATGGCACTGTTTTGTCACTGCCACGATCAGGAAGAAAATGCAAGCTATCACCTGCTGCTGAGAGAAAATTGGTCAGGAGGGTGAAGAGTCAACCGAGAACCACCAAAAAGCAGATCTGCCAAGAATTAGAAGCTGCTGGAACACAGGTGTCCACAGTCAAGCGTGTTTTGCATCTCCATGGACTGAGAGGCTGCCGTGCAAGAAGGAAGCCCTCGCTCCAAAAGCGGCACCTTAAGGCTCGACTGAAGTTTGCTGCTGATCACATGGACAAAGATAAGACCTTCTGGAGGAAAGTTCTGTGGTCAGACGAAACAAAAATCGAGCTGTTTGGCCACAATGCCCAGCAATATGTTTGGAGGAGAAAAGGTGAGGCCTTTAACCCCAAGAACACCATGCCTACCATCAAGCACGGTGGTGGTAGTATTATGCTGTGGGGCTGTTTTGCTGCCAATGGAACTGGTGCTTTACAGAGAGTAAATGGGATAATGAAGAAGGAAGATTACCTTCAAATTCTTCAGGATAACCTAAAATCATCAGCCCGAAGGTTGGGTCTTGGGCGCAGTTGGGTGTTCCAACAGGACAATGACCCCAAACACACATCAAAAGTGGTAATGGAATGGCTAAATCAGGCTAGAATTAGGGTTTTAGAATGGCCTTCCCAAAGTCCTGACTTAAATCCCATTGAGAACATGTGGACAATGCTGAAGAAACAAGTCCATGTCAGAAAGCCATCAAATTTAACTGAACTGCACCAATTCTGTCAAGAGGAGTGGTCAAAGATTCAACGAGAAGCTTGCCAGAAGCTTGTGGATGGCTACCAAAAGCGCCTAATTGAAGTGAAAATGGCCAAGGGACATGTAACCAAATATTAGCACTGCTGTATGTATATTTTTGACCCAGCAGATTTGATCACTTTTTCTGTTAACCCATAATAAAGTCATGAAAGAACCAAACTTCATGAATGTTTTTTTGTGACAAAGAAGAAGCTGTTCCAATCACTCTATCAGAGGAAAATCAGAGTTGTAGAAATAACTGGAAACTCAAGAGAGCCATGACATTATGTTCTCTACAAGTGTATGTAAACTTTTGACCACAACTGTATATGGACAATTTTGTTGCAGTTGTCGCAGTTATTTTGATAAAGCAAGATGGTAAATTGTCACTGTTTTCATGTTTATCACGCTTTTGAGGCACCACTCCAGGTGTGTGTAGCATTTTGCAGTCAACTTTAAATGTCCAGTTAAAATCATTTACTAAATAGCAATACTGATTGATTGTATTCAAAGGTGTAGGTATAACTACAGGTTCTGTAGATGCAGGTAATAAGAAGACCAGAAAGTGAAGAAAAAATGTATTTTGCAATTTCACTTTTGTTTTACTCGTTGACTTAAATTTTCAATCGTTTAAGGTTCTGGAGTGAATTTTGTTATGCACGTCATACAAAGAGCTTTTGCTGCACCAAACATGCAAATCTGTAAGGACTTGGTCATCCAGGATCAAGAAATCTGGCAAAACAAGTTTCTAAAACCCATAACATGCCGGGTTGTAATAGCAATGAACAATCACAAGCTTAATGCTGTTATTACAGAGCCTGGTACCTCAGACGCCTTTTGACTGTTGCTGGGAAGGAAGAGCAGCGTTCGCTTTATAAATGAAATATTTAATTGATTAAATAACACAGTATGGTGGATCTGCAATATCAGAGTTTAGGCTTACTGTGGACAAAATAAAGAGTGTGGGTTGTGAATTTGGTAGCAGCACCATGAGTCACCATGACATGCAAATATGTGGGTTGTGTGGGTTGCAGAATGTTATTGCATTTGCATAAGTTTAACTAGATTTGATTGATCTTAAGTCTCTAAGTGTCAGTTGTTAGTCAAGTCTTAGAACAGGGGTTTAGGTGTATGTCTCCTATTTGTTATTTCAAGAAGCAGAATGCACAAATTCACTCTGTGTTACTAAGTCAAGTCTTAACAGTCACAGTAGGTTCACCTAGGATCCAATGCGAAACTTAATAACTCCTATTGGACTTCCTTGTACTTTGTGCTTCTAATTGTCTGTCCTCTTGTGTATGTAAATGAAGGTTGACACCTTTCAATATAATGCTGTCAGATACTGTACACCACCAACAAAAGAAAGGATTCTTTTCAGGGATGTTGTAGTGGATTGCATTAGACTGTACAGGGGGACCTGTAAGATAAACTAACAGTGATTAAGTCAAGATCAAGGATTTTTTCACTTCAGAACATTTCGCCAAATTAACTTTGGCATCGAGAAGACATCACAAACACAGCAAAGACTATTTAGCTCATCACAAGGCTTTTGTTAACTCTTGTATTCTTACAAAGAGGAATTCATTGATGTGCATGATTAAATCATTGTTTCAAATTAAACTTGCTCACATTCTCACCTCTTAAGGAGGTCTCATTGCAGTAATGACAGAACATGTTTGCTATGTTCCTCAAATATGTCTTCTGAACTCTTCCTTATTCTGCCTCAGGTTGGGAATCTGTGTCGTCTGGGGCTGGATGGACAAACCAAAAGAAATCAAAGGGAAGTTCTACTTCCTCTTCATTGCTACCCTCATCTTCATCCTCTGTATCACTGTGAGAATACCCAGAACACCAGGACGTAGGGCCGTCCCACAGCCGCATGGGGCTCTGAACAAGGCTTGCCCCTTGTGGATCTCTGAGCTGACCATCACCCCCCTCAACAACACCAAGCACTTACTGGTGTCGGCCTACATGGACCAGAGAGTGGATGGCTTGGATGTACGCATCATTGGAATATTTAAGAGAGACTCCATCCAACCCCTTTACTGTGTTTTCTGCTGTGCAGGCCAGTTATCAAATACAAATCCAGTAACAATTTTACAACACTTGGACAGCTTTGGTTTCCCCTACATCACTACGGATGTAATGTGTCAGATTCCTCAAAACTGCGACGCTACACATGTCAGTCTCCTGACTCAGCCAGGCAGAGAGAGGGTCTTTAACCAGACCTGGCTTCCTATAAGAAACCAGAAAACCAAAGAGAAGGAGGAGGAAAAGTTGCAGTTTAACTTCACAGTCTGCATCTCAAACCTGTTTGGAGACTTCAACAACGTGCTTCAGTTTGCACAGACCCTGGAGATGTACAGGCCAGCACAGCAACAACACCACGAACCCTTGCAGTGTCACCATGGTGCAAAAATTCCAAAACAAAAAAAGTATGCAAACCGTTTTCCCCTCACTGTGTCTCTGGGCGCAGAGTAGCGGCCCTGGGTCCGGCAATGCTCTCGGCTTTGTAATCACTTGTGGCCCCTACTGGCCAGGGGTCGGTTAAGGATAGTGAGTGAGGAGTCAGCAGGCAGTCAATAGCAGGATAAATAGGCAATAATAGATGTGATTCACCGCAAATAAGAGGACCTTGAACATGCAGCCATAAATGAAAATCCAAAATATTAATCAAGATTAGCCATAGACAAGGCAAAGGTGTGATCCTCCTGGCGGAGAGAACAAAAATAACACCATAAATGGCCCGAAAAACAGGCTCAAGATAAATTAAAGGAATAGTCAGACATTTTGAGAGAAACATACAGCATATGTGGAAGAAGACAAGATGCTGTGTTGTACCTGTGGGTTTGCAACTAAACTTTATTGACTTTTCAGTGAATTCAGACAACATCTCAACAACCCTTGCTAGCACTTGTATCAAAGCATGTCTTGTTTATATAAAAAAAAAAGAGAGAAATAAAATCTCCAAGCAGATGTACTACTTGTACTGTACTGAACATGCTTTTAGTTATTTGTTTAAAAAGGATACACTCCCAATGTTTGATGATATAGAGCCTACGTGGTTTGAATGCACGCTAATTGTAAGCCGCTTTGGACAAAAGCCTCTGCAAAATGAAAGTAATGAATTTTACCCTTTTTCCTAACCTTGCAACAGGTTGCTGGGTGTGATCTACAACACCAGCTGTGGCCCAGACCTTGACCGCCTGCTGCAGAGCTACAGCCAGGAGGGCTTCGTGGAGATGGTGCCCTGGCCCATCGACCAGCAACTGAATCCATCTCGCGGCTGGCTCTTCTCACAGAGCGGGGGGGACGTGCACTACTTCGGTCAGTTGACCACACTTAATGAGTGCATCTACAGATCCATGGACCGCTCACGCTACGTCCTGTTGAACGACATGGATGAGATTATAATGCCATACAAACACATTGTCTCTGATGGAGATGCTCCAACAACAGCATCCAAATGTAGGGTAATTCTGGTGTGCATTTGACAAATATCACTTAATTAGCAAATTTTAAGATTATATTTGATGTTGATTTAATATTTATATTGTCTTTCCATCTTCCATGCTGTATTCATGTAGACAGGAGTGTACTTCATTGAGAACCATATCTTCCCCAAGAATCATTTTGAGCCGAGTGGGAGGTTTCACCTGCCCCGATGGAACGGAGTGCCAGGCGTTAACATTCTTGAGCACATCTACAGGGAGGACCCCGACAGAAAGTCATACCACCCATACAAGATGATAGTTAAGCCAAGGTAAGCTGAGAAGTAGCTCCTTTTATAAAACACTACATTAGGTCAAGTTTTTATGTCATAGTAAAACATGTTCAAATACAGTACAATCATGTTGAACGGTGACATGTCATACAACATGCCAGAGTCCCAATACATTTGTGGTTATCCTGGTTGAAAGGAAGGTTTCCTCAAAGACTGTTATGTGTCTGTGCACCACAGGTTGGTGGAATGGACTTCAGTGCATGAAGTGATCAAGAATTCTGGACAACGGTTCAAGGTTCCAATGGACGTTTGTCGGATCATTCATGTTGTCAAATTTGGAATGAACATTTTACTGAAAACGTATTCATCATTTATGTTGTACTGTCTTTCTCCACAACAACAGCTCCACGTGGACAACCGATTGAGGGACTTTACAGAAAAACTGCTCCCCAGTGTGAATAAGGTGCTGAGGAAAGAGAGGCAGATATGATGCAGTAGATGGACAGACACTTAGATGGACATGTGAAGAACTGTGGCAGCATAGCACATTGTGTGAATGTGACTTTATCTGCATCCTGTGGTTTCTGCCTCTATATTCAAACTGATAATTTTTGAAACACCAAACTCTCATGCTCAATGAGAGTGCATGCAACAATCATACAGATTTAAGTCAGGACAAAAAAGTTTTACCATTTATTGTATAAATACACTGTTATGTGATACTAAAACATCTTGTTCCCAACCGGTGGGTTTGTTCTATGGGAAAACCTTAAATTTAAAATACAATGAATTCTCAGAGCCATTTTTTAAAAACAAGAAAACATAGAAAAACATTACCAAATAAACTACTAATACAACAACAGGATAATTAGTCTATCAGTAAAAATACTTGACCAACAAGTATTTATACTGTAGCACCAAAAAGACTAAAAACTAAATCTCTAAACTGGACATCCTTATCTACCACATAATGTGGCAGCCTTGCAAAGTCTGATTGTTTACCTCTTGTATTTAATAGCTTCGTTTTAGGGGATGCATCTTTTGTTCCGGCCTGACAAGAGGCCCCTCGAGCAGCAGCAGCCCCCTCAGCACTGGTAGCTCAAAAATAAATTAGAGCAACAAGGTAAACTTAACTAAATAAACTGTATAGAAGTTGACTTGCCTGCTACAAAAATAAATGAATGTACTGTCAAAAATACTAAATAAACAATTTGAATGATTAGTATTTATCTGTCGGCTGAACTGAATGTAATGTGCATAAGTTCAAAAGGTCAAACTCCATGAGGAGAAATATTACCAGTTGGTGATCTACAGAGAAACATATGCTCTAAAGTTTGTTCTATCAGAATCGTTTCCAGTGTAACACATCTGGCACATAACCCCCTGTTAAACCAAAAATAGCTAACCAGGCTAGCTGTATCCCCCTGTTCCCAGTCTTTATGCTAAGCTAAGCTAATTGTCTCCTGACTCCTTGCAGCTTCACATCTAACAGAAAAATATGTTAGTACTCAGTTGAATTATTGAATTAATACTTTTCACTATCCACATTTGAAAAATATACACAAATTAATAAAATACATTTCTCTCAGTTTTGTAATGACAGAATATACCAGGCAGAAATAAAGCTAATAAGAATCTCACTGTGGCCTGTAGGCTACTACTATCAACACACCATAACGAGATATTTTTGCAGTCTAAAATGTTTCTTGCACAACAGGTGAAGACAGTTGGTTGACTAGTTTCACACAAGATGATGTTGTGCTTAAATACCTCAAACGGCCATATGACTTTGTCCACGTCTGCAGATTTTTTGGTTTCTCTTTGTGCTGCACTTCATTGACATGAATTCCAATGAAGTTGGTGAGCACCTTACTTTTCCTCTAGCACCACCAATGCATTCATTTATCTTGTGAAATATTTCAACATCTACGAGGTGGCTTGGCACCATATTTTGAAGAGACATTCATGGCTCCTAGACCATTTATCCCATAGTCATCCCCTGAGTTGTCCTTTATCATCATCAGGTCATAATTATATTTTTTCCAATACTTTAGTTTCAGGAAAAATTACTAATGACATTCCCAATGGCCTCTGCTGTACTTTGTGGTTAGTGCTACTTAGCAAATGTTCCAACACTAACATTAGCATTTAACTTTAGATATTGTTGACTTTCAGTCAAAGAAGGGCAGCTCCATTGTATATATATATATATATATACACATGGAGAAAGAATGCTTCTCAGTTATTTGATGAATGTGGGAATTAGATAGATAGATAGATAGATAGATAGATAGATAGATAGATAGATAGATAGATAGATAGATAGATAGATAGATAGATAGATAGTTACTTTATTAATCCTGCAAGGGGAAATTATTTCGCTTCAGCAGCATTTATGGTACAGGTAAAGCAATAAAATAACAGAGTAAGAAATATTAAAAATAAAAAAATGCAAATATAAAAATGCACAATATACACAATGAAAAAGAATAGTATTAAAATGAACTAACTAAACAATAATGCAAAGCTTTAACCAAACAAAACAAACAACAGTGTAATGGTGTTATAGTTTTGTGATTGATTTGGCCAGAGGTGATTTATTGTAAAGTCTTATTGCAGAGGGCAGGAATGATCTCCTGTATCTGTCCTTGTGAAAGTGGAGCTGGATCAGTCTGTTGGAGAAAGTGCTCCGCTATCCCTGCAGTAGGTGGTGGAGAGGGTGGTCCGGGTTCTCCAATATGGGTAATAGTTTCTTCAGTGTCCTCCTCTCCAACACCTTTTCCAGAGTGTCCAGTTTGCAGCCAATGATGGAGCCGACCTTCTTTACCAGTTTGTTAAGTCTGTTGGTGCAGTCTCCGCTTACTCAGTAAGCAACCTGCTGATTATTATGTGGTTCACCAGTATTATGAGATCATGTGTTTAGTACTCTTTACTAGTATTATAAGTATACAACTCTTGTATTTATGGTTTAATGGTTTTAATGTACCTACATGTTACGTTACTGCTTTCACTCGATTTGACACGTAACACTCAGCATAAACCTCTTATAGCTAACTGAGGAAAAACTTGAAATGCAATCCAGAATTTTTCTCATTTTTTTTTGCATTCAATGGCTCCCCTCCTATTTTCTTTGTTTCTCACTTATCCATTTGGGAAGCCTTTTTACACTGGCTTTTTCTTTTCAAGAGATAAGAGATGGCTTTCAAAAGGGTCACAGATGCCATAAAGACAAAAGCAGAAGTATCATGTTCACTGAGATGCCCTATTTCTGTGTTGATCAAATATGGCTGTGATAAAGTGGCATCTGGCATGATGAGAGTACAACAAACTCAATGCAGCAAGAGTGAATGATTGGCAATGTTTGCTCTGTGGTGACATCTGCTGGTGGAAAAGGAATTTAAAATATTACTCATAATTACAACTATTATCAGAATATAACTGCCTACTAGTGACTATCACTACAGCTACCAATACTAACCATCATCATCAACATAAACTGGGGAGTACAATATAACAATATAAGTGCAATACAATCTTGGAATCATAATGAAAAGAAAAAGTTATAATGAACATAAATATACTATAACAAACAGCCTATATGTAAAATCTAAATAATCAAACATAAAGCTTTGAAAGTGTCAGGAGCGACAATGATATCTAGAATCTCTCTTTAAACAATGCTGCAGGAATATTTGTATAGGTGTAACCAGGCGGTTTGGAGCCTGTCTTATATTCACCTCAGGGGAGAGTACACTGGTAGCACTTAAATTTCCAAGGGAATTCATCATGATACTGTATTTCTGACTGAGGGATTAAAAAGTTCAAACCAGGATGAGGATTGTCAAACTCATCAATTCACTGCATTGCCTCAGGACTTCAAGAGAGATGGGAACATCGAGGATCCAACACGTAACAAATAATTTAGATGAAGTCATCAAGCTGTGGTGAGACAGTTCAAGGAATGATCTGTTACGTATCGGTCTGTATGTGTTGGCTTACAGCCTGTTAGATGAAACTCTAGACTGCTGCTGCTAAAAGTTTGAGCATAAACTTTATGTCATAGTTTCTCTACCTTTCGGTGCTTTCTGTATCTTACTTTTTTATATTTTTCTACTTTCTTACCACATCCGTAAAACTGATCTCTGCTTTGATATAGCTCCAGTGATTCTATAGGTTACAATGTTTGTCTTATACTAGTAACTGTTATCTGAAATCTATTCAGTGTATTTTCCATTCAATTGCTCTATCAAATTAAAAATTAAGCCAAAAGGCATAAGCTTACTAAATGTGAGAGTAAGAAAAAAGACTAAACAGTGCAGGTAATTCATTAATTTAGCTTATTGTGGTTATTTGAAAAGGTGTACTTTTTAATCTTGCATTCTTGCAAGTGTGTTACAAAAACTGTATTTTATCTTGACGAAACCACTTATATCTGCATGTTTCTCATGGAACCAAAGTGGGACAGGACCCCTTTGTTCGGCATATGCTCCACATAGACATGTAACAAACAACCCAATTCTTGGCTTCCTTGGAAAATCCACATTTGTGTAGCATGTAACGAGCAAAGGGCAATTTCTACTGTGCACCACAATGAATGAAATCGAATGGAAACTGTAAAAGTGAGGAACAAAAATAAGATTTTGAACGGATATAAGCCCTTGGTTTTGACAGGAGGGACTACACATGCTGATTTCTGAGCAAATGCCTCATTCCAGTCCGAGGAACAGTAGTGGAATCAGATTCAGAGGTGAACAAAATGTTAAAATGCAAATTTGAGTGGTCTCTAGTTATGGCTGCACGCTCACAACATTATCTTTCAGGCAGCTTCACAAGCTTTCCTACCTTCTTGATGGAAGTGTATGCAGAGTGTGAGGAAGGCTGCAGACAAAGTCTTGCATTCAAAACGTTACTTAAGGAACAGTACAGTATCAAAAATCTAAATATACCTAAAGTACCGAAAAGAAACAGTACTCATTGTACAAAATGGCCCACTACAGCATGGTATACAGCATATATTGTATTATTGGACTTTAACATTTGATGCATAAATGTATAAATCACTTTAATGTTGCAGCTACGGTGGAGCTAATTTTAATAACGGTATATACTTGTAGATACGGGTAGTTTGATCTATAATATTACATCATCATGTATTAGTCAGTTGTATTTAGAATTTATAATAACATGAATTTGTAAATAAACTTAAGTTATTAAATAAATGCAGAGGACAAATTACAATAAATGCCTCTGAGACATAGAGTAGTTAAAGTATAAAGTAGCCTAGAAATGGAAATACTCAAGCAAAGTACAAGTACCTCAAAATTAAACCAAACACAGTTCTTGAGTAAATGCTGTCTACTTAGTAACTTTCCTCCACTGATTATAGTGCAGCAGCTTATGTGCTTTTGTGTGGCATGATTACCAATTTATTTATTGTTTGCCAATGTATGTTATACCATTAACAAAACAAAAACACTTATATTCGTTTTAATATACATGTTTAATTTATTTTTGTAGTTATTGTAGTTTTGTTGTAGTCTCTGAAACAATACATTTGCCCCTGAGCAATACAAAGTTGGCTGCAGTCTGTGTGTGACTGATTGCATGAAATGAAAAAGAAGAACTGTTCAGAAAGTAAAACTGTAGCCACTGCACACAGCCTGAGGGTTTAGACAGTAACTAATGTATTTTATACAATAACTTATATTTCAATTGATACTTGTAAGTATTGTCAGTGTTGACACCACAGGTTGATAAGCAACGAGCCAAACACAGTGAAGTGGCCTAAAGTCACACGACATTACTCCCTTAATGAGCTTATATTGCCTTTAATGGTGCGTTGGTTTGTATGACATGCTTGCAGTATTATTTGATTAATTAGGGTAATTTACGACGTGAAAGGCTGGGCTACTTACCACAAAGTGTTCACGCATTTGGTCACAGCCATATAGGAGATTATGATAATGGGGGGGGGGGCGCGCGCAGAGAGGAGGACACGAGAGGGTGGGTTGCACCTGCAGAAACCAGAAAGTCAAAGGTTTGTGTGGTCTAACAAGCCGCACCTGTGTTCGGAGTGTGCGATTGTTTGACGAAATGGCTTATTCTTGAAGGGACTTTGACATTGGATTCTTGGAAGAAGTACACATTAAAAGTAGTTCATAATATTTGAGCAAGTAGTTTAATAAGTACTTAGTCCAAACATATTAGTTTCATAAAGTACTTATGGAAGAAAGGGTTTTTATCCCACATCAAAGTTAGAAGAAAAGGGCTGAATCTTGTTCTCTGGAGGGGAATTTGACTTTGGATTATTTGAAAAGTATCCAGCAAAAGTACTTCATAGTACTTGTGCAGATAGTTTTAGGAAGTACTTAGTCAAATTATATCCGACTCATGGAAAAAAGGGTTTTTAGTCTCCATCAAAATTAGATTAAAAAGCCTAATCTTGGTCTCTGGAAATTTAAATATCGGATTATTCTAAAAGTACACAGTAAAATTAGTTAATTTATATTATTTTTGATTGTCTTAATACTTACTTAGTCCAAATACTGGGCTCATAAATTACTGTTCTGTTCCTTAATTTTAAAAAACGTAACCTAAACCAAACGCGATGTTTTACTTTGAAATCCAGACTGGGAGTATCCTAATAAGGATTTACGGTAGCTTTAGAGTGGGCGAATATGTAATACTTTACATATGAAACTTTATTTTGATTCGATTTAGTTCATTTCACGGAATAATGTAAGTATTGCTGTGATGTATTCTTGTGAGACTTTATTCGAAAGTCTCTTTGGTTACTTCCAGCGGCTCTGCAAAAGGTCTGCGCCATTTCATTACGGTATCAATCGAACACCCAAGACGGGTTTGCTCCTTAGCATTACCGTAAAGATTGTATCAGTCGCACACTGAACATAGGTACGGCTAGTTTGACCACTTAACACGCGAGAGGCGGCTGGTTGGGACTCAAATATTACTTCTCCACGTAATGGCCCGGGTGTCTTCAGCCGCTAGCCTCCTACGATAGGAAGACTAAGCTTCAATTTTTTTTTGTGAGTATTTTATGACGTCCCTCATATCGGCATTCAAATTACAGTTTTTCTTGATTGCTTTGACCTGCTAAAAGAAACTGGGATCCACTCGGTTTTCATCGTCACTGTCTCAGCAGAGCACAAGACACCTCTTGCAAATGTGTTAACCCTTTCTCATTGGATTGACACATTTTCCCCACCCTTTTGCAGAACAGTTAACACGGATGTCATTCAAGCAGTCCAAACTCCATTGTTTTAGCTATGGTAACCAAAAAGAAACCATCTGTTCCCAACTATTAGAAACTACCTACATCAGTATGAAATCACTGAAGCACCTGTTTGACACTCCTTCACACAAATCTTCAATTAGCAATCAGTCTGCAGGTCTTAAAAGGTGCAGCGTCTGGGTTGTTCTTTGCCAACATGGATGGAAGAGGTCTAAGGCAGATGAGAGTGAGAGTAAGAGGTAGAGGGGTCCGAGGAAGAGGAGTCCGAGTGCGAGGTGGAGGTATGGTTTGAAGGGCTCAGGTTTCTGATGAAATTTGGGCAACTGTTATTGATCACGTTATCAATCATGGTCTTTCACTGAGAGAGGCTGGACAAAGAGTCCAACCTGTGCTAAACAGAAACACTGTTGCATCCATTGTCAGAATTTTTCGACAGGAAAACGGGTAATGTTGCTGTACAGTATATACAGAAATATCCTCAGTGATATACTTTGTGTAATTGTTTCCTCACTCCCATTACATGTATTCTTTGTAGAATCCAAAGGCTACCATTCTCTGGTGGTAGAGGGAGAACTGTTAGTGCTGAGCAGGAGGCAGCTGTTGTGAACATGGTTGTGGCAAACAATGCCATAAGGCTGCGTGAAATCAGAGCAGCAGTGATCGCAGATCAGGGCATGTTTAGGAACATCAACAACGTGAGTGTGACCACCATTGACCGCATCCTAAGAAGGAACCATATGGCCATGAAGCAGCTCTATACAGTTCCATTTCAAAGGAACTCTCACGTTGTGAAGGAGGCCAGATGCCAATATGTGGAGGTAAGGAAACATTACTACAGTATACTGTAATGCCTTGTCATATCATGCAGTTAGAGTCAACTGGAGTCACTTTTCATTGTCATTTCGCCTTTTTTTACTTAGAGAATAATGGAGCTTGAAGCTGAGGGGCCACATCATGTCTTCATTTATGTTGATGAAGCCGGCTTCAATCTCTGTAAAGTGAGGAGACATGGAAGGAACCTCATTGGGTACAGGGCCACTATCACAGTTCCAGGACAGAGGGGCGCCAACATAACCATGTGTGCTGCCATCTCCAATGATGGTGTCCTATGCCATATCCCCACTATTGGCCCATACAACACCGAGCGCCTCATAATATTCCTGAATGCACTTTATGACAGGCTGATCCCACCTGAGGAGAGAGGGCTGTTGAGGCCTGGCATGCCACTCTTCGTCATTATCTGGGACAATGTGGCGTTCCACCACTCTCGCCTTGTCAATGAGTGGTTTGCAGTACACCCTCGAATGATGATGCAGTTCCTTCCAGCATATTCCCCATTTTTGAATCCCATAGAGGAGTTCTTCAGTGCTTGGAGGTGGAAGGTTTATGATCACCGTCCCTATGAGCAGATGCCCTTGCTGAATGCAATGACTGCTGCTGCCCAAGAAATAGGTGCAGAGGAATGTCAAGGTTGGATAAGGCATGCAAGAAGATTTTTCCCTCAGTGCATTGCAAGAGAGCATATTGAATGTGATGTGGATGAGGCCATGTGGCCCCATCGTCAAGACAGAAGAGACTGAGTATCAATAGTGGCTATTTCTTATACTTTACTGTAATAGATTTTATTTTGGTTTACATGTATTTTGTGTAATATTTAAAGTATTTCAGTTTTCAGCCACAGTTTGAAAAAAAGAATCAATGGAATCAATAAAATTTGCATCAAAGCATTTCTGATTCTGGATCCAATTCTTTGCAAGAAGGCAAATTTGACAACAAATGGCACTGGCATGAAAGCTATGTACAGTAATTGGCTACAATGACAAGCAGTGGTGCACTGATTCGCACTGAGTGCTGTATTTTGTTGTCCACTGTGTAATGGTTGATTGGAAGAGCTCATACACTTGTTTGCAAGTTGTGTTGTTTGAAGGCAAAATTTGCTTTTGTTGCATATTTTAAATGTTTTGGCACGGTTAGAGCCTTTTGCAAACAAAATGTGTCATTTCGACCATGAGTGCCACTGTTTCGGCCTGTGTAACTGTTTTGAAAATGTGGAGTTTGAGTTGACTGCTGCATCAAAGCAATCAAGAAAAACTGTAATATAGTTTTGGCTACAAAAGTTACTTTGCATATCTTCCTCCCTCTACTAGTCACTGTAAAACGCTGACATATTCAATAATGCATTAACAGAATATGTAGTAGGCTCTTTTTCTAGTCCTAAAATACAATTAGAACAGAACTCTATAACACGTAGAGTGCGGTTTTGCTAAGATGCAATCACTGTTTATTTTTGACTGAATGTTTGCGGTTTGTGTTTTGATTCCCTGCAAATGCATCTTCAGATTATCTTGTTGGAAATACACCTTTTTCAGTTGATAGTCTCCTGTGACAGTGACAAGGAAGAGGTAAATCATTTACTAATGCACAAATACTCCAGTACAAGTCCTGCAAAAGCTGACTGAAGCATTGGCAACGAAATGTACTCAAAGTAAAAGTAGTTATAATGCAGAGTGGCTACGTGGCTTACTGGATCATAATTATTGATGTATTAAAAGTGACACTTTAACATGCCATTGTAACTACTTCATATACTTTTTGGTTGTTTACATCTGTTAGAATGAATCATATTTTATAGACTGATCATGTGTTTTCTGTATAAAATTTTAATTTGAAAAGTGACAACAAGCTAGCTCTTAAATAAATGTAGTGAAGTGTAAAGTACAATACTTCTCTCTGTAATGTAGTGGAGTAGAAGTATAAAGTAGCATAAAATGGTACCTCAAAACACAACTTAAGTGCTGTACTTGAGTAAATGTACCTTGTTACTTTCCACTGCCTACTGTTATATTGGTATCCTTCTGAAATTTGTCCAGTCTATAAGGAATGAACACCACAACAATACATTTTTTATACTGCAAAAGTGAGCTGTTATAATCTCCATATTATTATTTATATTATTTATTTTGGGAAGCTCTCCCCATGTGTTAACTTAGGCTTTGTCCCACCATATGAACAGTATCCTTACATTCAAGCGCACATTGATTTTTCATTATTGATTTTTACTCAGTCTAAGATCAATCGGTGTGTATGCTTCCTATCTTTTGTACCCTAAGGATAGGTTGCTCTTTATTATGAAACCATGTCATAACGTATCTGTGATAGCAAGGGTGCACCCTTCCCTCTTGTGCAACATGTTCGGTAAAGTCTCCAATATCTGCACAGCTCAGCAGGATAATCTGTAGAAAAACATGTCTGGACAGTACAAACTGAGAAAATATAAAGTGAGCCTTTTTAAGCACAAAAAAAGTTATAGGTGACAGAAAAAGACAAATAAATTGTTCTAATTCATTGGTGTGTGTATCTGCATTGTATTCTATCCTTTCTTCTTTTTATGTTTGTTCTGCCTGTGAAATACTTTGCTGCTCGTTTTAAATGAGCCTTATTATCAATCACACAAGATATGTTTTTAGACTAAACCTTGATTGAACAACATCAAACTAATGGCCAACAATTGAGTGTTAAGTATTACAATAATACAGAAAAATAACGTGTTTGTTGTCAAATCTACGAGACCATCGGCTCTCTGATCCGGCGACAGCCAGGTGTTTCCCATCATGCACTGGGTCATGCAGTAGGTGGAGAGCAACTGCGGCGCCTGGCTCTAAAAACTCCTGCCACCTCGTAACCTTGAGGTTAGCGTTGACACGTGTACATGACGTCAGAGCAAGTCGGACACAAAACCAGCATGCATTGTGCGGCGATTACTGTGGTGATTAATAGGCCCTTTTCACAGCAGCCATTTGGACATTTGGTATATAAACACAGGTGTAATTCATATAATTAATTATGGACCTGTTCCATTAAGGTGGTCCGGGCCCTGGTATTATGCAGTCTGGCTCACTGTAGTGGCTGTGACGCACTAAATAGAATGGGACCAGAATTCATTTTATCCATTACACCTGTGTTCACCCTGCATTGATGTTTCAAAATGGCTGCTGAGAAAAGGGCCTATTCTGCGCAGGACTGGCCCGTCTAGACAAAGCCTAATATCACCAGATTTCTTTGAGGGTTTTTTTTGCCCTGGGTTTTGTCTCTCAGGTTACTTGGTTTGTGTTCTTACTTGGTTTGTGTTGCTGCTTTCCTTGCAGCTTTTGGGAGGTGGGTGTGGCAGAGGGTCATCAGTCAACTGGCAACACCTGGGCTCATCAGCAACACATGGGCCCTGTGTGCCAGTTCACTCTCTTAAAAACCCTTTTGGAGCTCAGTTGCTGGATCTCTGGCATAGAAGAAGAAGAAGAAGAAGAAGAAGAAGAAGAAGAAGAAGAAGAAGAACTCTGCGAGGATATCGACCGACGTCATTATAGGTTTGGAACGGTATTCTTTCACGTATTCCTTGCTGGTCAGGATAGCAGGGAGAGAAAGATATAGTGATAGCATGGAGTTAAGTGAGGAAAAGACAAGTGGGAAGGAGAGTGAGTGAAAAGAATTAGGAAAGAAGTCAGCGTATCGTAAGAGAAAGAAAAAGAATGAAACAAGTTTGGGTGAAACTGAGTGTGAAGAAGAGGAAGTTGGAGAGCTGAAGGCAAAAATACTAAATGTAGTGATACAACTTGAAGGAGTAAAGAAAATGGACCCATTAAAACTGACAATAATAATTAGAGCACAAGTCAGAGAAGTGAAATATGCAAGGATCTTGGGGGATGGAAATCTCTTAATTGGATGTACCGTAACAGTGATGCACAAATAGAGAAGGCAAAGACGCTTGCCATTGTTTAAAGTTGTAAAAGTGGGAGAACAGAGGCTCAATGGTGGCAGGGCGGTGAGATCTGGAGTGCCTTTGATCTTGTTGAGAACTTTCGAATACGTAACGGAGCAGTTAAGAGTGCTAAGAGAATAAGAGGAGAGAAAAAGGAAACAAACAATTCTGGTAGAGTTTGATGTAAAAGACATTCCAAGGGAACTATATTTTGGATTTGGTAAATACAATGTAAGGGAATATAAGTCCTAAACCCATGAGATGTTTCAACTGCCAAGAATTGTTACTTTTATTAAAAAAAACAAGGGATTCCCCATAGAGTACTGGGTATAGGGCAATAAATGGAGTATGTGGAAGTGTCGGTTGAAAGGAAGGAATTTGTGGTAGTGAATTATAATCCATGTTTGAAAATAGAATTAAGCAAATTGGAAGAAATAGAAGGGCAAGCATAGTATGGTGTGGGGACTTCAATGCACATAACACATTATGGGGGAGTGGAATAACTGATGGCAATGGTCAAGCCACAGAAAGGTCAAGCCACAAAGGGTGTTAAAATGAGCAGTTGCGAAAGCTGGAATGACTGCCCCTGGAAATGATGAAATATATTATATTATGGTCAAGCATTTAAGTGGTGATGGGCTGAATAAGTTACTAACATTGTATAATAAAGTGTGGGAGGAAGGTAGCGTACCAGCAAGGGGGGAGGATGCCATTATTGTTCCTATAAGGAAGCCAGGGAAAGATGCAAGTAACCCATCAAATTATAGGCCAATTGCCCTAACGTCACATATATGTAAACTTATGGAATGCATGGTAAATAAAAGACTAATGTATTATTTAGAGAAACAACAGATATTAGTAGGATGTCAGAGCGGATTTAGGAAGGGGAACCTTGGATTCAATTTTATGTCTAGAAGATGAGGTAAGAAAGGCACAGGTTAATAAAGAAACTGTGGCAGCAGTGTTTTTTAATGTAGAAAAGGCTTATGATATGCTATGGAGGGAAGGTCTTTTGATAAAAATGCATTTAATGGGAATCGGGGGGGGGGGGGGGGACTGTTTAATTGGATAATGGACTTTTTAAATAAAAGAACTATCCAGGTAAAAGTAGGAGCTGAAATGTTAAGGAAATATGAGGTATAATGGGACTCCACAGGGCAGTGTGGCAAGACCTATATTATTCTCCATTGCAATAAATGACATTTTTGGAACGGTGTCACCAGATGTAGGAAGGTCGTTATTTACAGATGATGGGGCCTTATGGAAAAAGGGAAGAAATTTGGAACGTGTTTTGTCAAACTGCAAGAAGGGATAAAACAAGTTGAAATATGGGGGAAGAAATGGGGATTGAAATTCTCATCTGAAAAAATGAAAGTAATGTTCTTTACAAGACAGCGAACTACAGGAAACTTTCAGTTGAATCTGTATGAAAACAAGTTAGAAATAGTAGTCATTTCGGTTTTTAGGAGTACACTTTGACAGCAGATTAAAATGGAAAGACCACATAAAAAATGTCGGTGATAAGTGTAAAAAAGTTCTAAATGTAATGACATGTTTGGTAGGGTTGGACTGGGGAGCAGACAGTGCAACACATTTACAAAGCTCTAATTAAATCTAGATTAGATTATAGTAGTATAGCATATGGTTCAGCATCAGAAACCACACTTAAACAGCTAGATGTTATCCAGACCAGGGCCCTCAGAGTTTGTATAGGTGCAGTAAGAACATCACTTGTATGCGCCATCCAACTAGAGACAGGAGAAATGCCATTGTGTGTTCGCAGAAAACAACTGTTGGTTAAGTATTGGATACATTTGAGAGGTCAGGAAGATAATCATCCAACTAAAAAAGTATTACAGGTGTGTTGGGAAAGGCATAAAGTACCAAAGACAAGTTTGGGCTGGATAGGAGAAGCAACAGCAAGAAGCCTAAGAGTCTCTGATATAGAGCTTTGCCCTACTGTCATTTGGCTAATGACTCCTGTGTGGTTGCTAAAGGTGGACATGGAGATGCTGCAAGTTAAGGTAAGACGTAAAAATATTGATTTAGTGAATGAGTTCTATGAGTACACGGATAAAAAATACTTGGAGCATGTGCATGTTTTTACCGATGGATCAAAAGACCCAGCTACAGACAGTACAGGATCTGCTGTTGCAGTTCCTAGTCACAAATTTGAAATATTGGGACCAGCAGACGAGGGGGAGACACCCCAAGATATAGGGGAGGGAACAGGTTACGATATCAAGATTCAAAATGTAGGGCACAGCAATCTACGCAGCACTACAAATGATAGGGAAACATCCAATCTGTGAGCACCTCCAGGCACCAGAAACTGTACAACATGCTATCACCACCTGTATTAGACATAGTTCAGAAAGGAGGGGCATGCTGGAAGAAATGCAAAGACTAGGGATGAGAGGAAGAGAGCTGAATAATATACTGGTGTGGGGATCTAGTTATCAGGGAAGAAGGTGCTTTACAAACTTTTTGCAAGCAACAGGACTGATGGGGAAAGTTTAGTGGCTGGGAACATAGAAATTTACTGAAACCGGAAGATAGCAGTAATGTAACAAAAAGGATGCAAGCTGCCGTTAAACACAACAGAAGAAGTTGCTGGTTCTCCTTCCACGCTTTTGTTCTTTTTGGGTTGACATTCTGGTTTGCGTTTCTGCACCATACGACATTGCAGTCACACTTTTCAATTCATGTACTCACCTACTTCTGCTGTACTTACTGACCCCACACACCCCTATTAGTTTAGGCTTTCCTCTATGTTGACTCTAAATTAATACATCAAAGTGAATTGGCTTGGTTGTGTGCGTCTCCCTCTTGTCATGGCCATACCGCCCGGTTTGTGACACTACATACAGGATGTGTTACCTTTTGTGGTCAAGGTTATTAGTGACTCTTAAGGAAAAACGTTGCATTCAATTTCATGACCCATCCTGTTTGCTCTCTGTGCTAGATGACAGTAACCTTGGATGTGATTTCCTATCATTCTATTCCCCAATGACTAGATATGTGGCCACAACAAACTCTATAGTGTACTTATTACCCTTTTGAATGATCCAGTAAAGCAGCCTCATGTCAGACCTCACTCCAGTTATTTATCCCCAAAGCAGCAGCATGGCTCTAGGTTTAGAATTAAATACTTCAACAACTGTTACGGTTGACGTGTTTGATTTACATTACATTACAGTCATTTAGCAGACGCTTTTATCCAAAGCGACTTACAATAAGTGCATTCAACATTGGTAATCGAAAGAACTACTAGTCACCAGAAGTCATAAGTACATTTCCTTTTCCAAACAATCATCTAAGAGCATGAAGCAGAGCATAACTCGGAGCCAAAGTACAGGGCAGAAACAAGAAAAACAGTTAGTGCTATAAGTAATACGAATACAATAAGTGCAACAAGCTAGTATGAAAACAATAAGCGCTAAGTGGAAGGCTCAGGGTAGCACTTCCTGAAGAGGTGGGTTTTCAGCCTGCTTCGAAAGATGGGCAGCGACTCCGCTGTCCTGACGTCAGTGTGAAGTTCATTCCACCACTGTGGGGCCAGGACAGAAAACAGCCGTGACCGAGTCGATCGGCCGCCAGGACCTCTGAGCGACGGGGCAACCAATCGCCCCGAGGCAGCAGAGCGAAGTGGTCGGGCGGGGGTGTAAGGCTTGACCATGGCCTGGAGATAGGAAGGAGCTGTTCCTTTCACTGCCCTGTAGGCTAGCACCAGAGTCTTAAACTGGATGCAAGCTCTTACAGGTAGCCAGTGTAGAGATCGGAGAAAAAGAAGTTGTGAAGATTTTTAGTGGAATGTCTCAACCAAGATTGATTGCTTTCAAATTAGGAACAGACATCCATGTTCCCGTCTGGGTGAATTGCAGTTATTTTTGTGATCCCTAGACTGTTCATATAGTGCCATAGACGGGTCAAAATTAGCCCAGCTGTACTTTGTGTTTAGTTCTAATAAGCATGTGCATGCTAACACGCCAAACTAAGATGGTAAACATAATAGTGTTTATGGTGGTTTTTGCATATTTGTTTGCCTACATTTTAAGTTATATAGCCTAAATACCAGAATAAGTCTGAATTAAGAAAGTAGACTAGATTTTAAAATGTAAAAATTATGAGCTTCACAAAGAAAGGAATTATTGTAGGGCTGTGGAAGTGACTCAATAAACTGGTAACCCAGCGTATAACTGAAAATCAGTGTCAATATGACGGAAGAACATGAGACCAAATAGACAAATTGGGATCAAGAAAACGGGTTCTGGTAAAACAGGTTGACAAAGTTGTAAACCTCTCTGCACTGATCACATTCACAGTTGTTAAGGATATTTCCGTCACGACAAACCCCAGCTTTTGTTTGCTTTGTTCCTCAAATGTGTCTTCTGAACTCTGAACAGCGATTAAGTGAAGATCAAGGATTTCTTCACTTCAGAACATTTCGCCAAATTAACTTTGGCATCGAGAAGACATCACAAACACAGCAAAGACTATTTAGCTCATCACAAGGCTTTTGTTAACTCTTGTATTCTTACAAAAAGGAATTCATTGATGTGCATGATTAAATCATTGTTTCAAATTAAACTTATTCACATTCTCACCTCTTAAAGAGGTCTCATTGCAGTAATGTTCCTCAAATGTGTTTTCTGAACTTGTATTCCTAATTCTGCCTCAGGTTGGGAATCTGTGTCGTCTGGGGCTGGATGGACAAGCCAAAAGAAATTAAAGGGAAGTTCTACTTCCTCTTCATTGCTACCCTCATCTTCATCCTCTGTATCACTGTGAGAATACCCAGAACACCAGGACGTAGGGCCGTCCCACAGCCGCATGGGGCTCTGAACAAGGCTTGCCCCTTGTGGATCTCTGAGCTGACCATCACCCCCCTCAACAACACCAAGCACTTACTGGTGTCGGCCTACATGGACCAGAGAGTGGATGGCTTGGATGTACGCATCATTGGAATATTTAAGAGAGACTCCATCCAACCCCTTTACTGTGTTTTCTGCTGTGCAGGCCAGTTATCAAATACAAATCCAGTAACAATTTTACAACACTTGGACAGCTTTGGTTTCCCCTACATCACTACGGATGTAATGTGTCAGATTCCTCAAAACTGCGACGCTACACATGTCAGTCTCCTGACTCAGCCAGGCAGAGAGAGGGTCTTTAACCAGACCTGGCTTCCTATAAGAAACCAGAAAACCAAAGGGAAGGAGGAGGAAAAGTTGCAGTTTAACTTCACAGTCTGCATCTCAAACCTGTTTGGAGACTTCAACAACGTGCTTCAGTTTACACAGACCCTGGAGATGTACAGGTCAGCACAGCAACAACACCACGAACCACAATGTGTCAAATCAACTTTTCAAAACAGGATATTATAAGCCTTGCAAAGGTACTGTTGCAGTGTTATTGCATCATATGGGCGTTTCTGTTCCTGTTGCTGACGAGTAGGGCTGTCATATTTCCAAAAGTCAAGATCCAACTAATTCTAACTAACACATTAGTTCTAAGTGAGCCAAACATTGCATGAGTCTGACATGCAGTGTTCTGCTGTCACATACGCTAACTTAAAGTGGTATCTAGCCCTCCAGATAGTTTCAGTTTTACTTGTCTGGGTTTTGAGCTATCCATATATCTGTCAAGTTTCCTCCAAAGATGTCCATCTCAATCTTAAGTCGTTATAACCAACGCTATTATTTGGGACGCTCCATAAAACTTTAAAAAATCTCCAACAGCCACTATTTGTAAAAACAGATTTTGCTGTTGTTTTTTTAGCCATGTTTGTTTAGTAGCTCTGGGAGTGTTTCTTTTTGTAATTTTGGTAAACCAATCATCGCCCTTTCTCCTTGCGACAGGTTACTGGGTGTGAACAGGGTGGTGATCTACAACACCAGCTGTGGCCCAGACCTTGACCGCCTGCTGCAGAGCTACAGCCAGGAGGGCTTCGTGGAGATGGTGCCCTGGCCCATCGACCAGCACCTGAATCCATCTCGCGGCTGGCTCTTCTCACAGAGCGGGGGGGACGTGCACTACTTCGGTCAGTTGACCACACTTAATGAGTGCATCTACAGATCCATGGACCGCTCACGCTACGTCCTGTTGAACGACATGGATGAGATTATAATGCCATACAAACACAACAACCTCATGTCTCTGATGGAGATGCTCCAACAACAGCATCCAAATGTAGGGTAATTCTGGTGTGCATTTGACAAATATCACTTAATTAGCAAATTTTAAGATTATATTTGATGTTGATTTAATATTTATATTGTCTTTCCATCTTCCATGCTGTATTCATGTAGACAGGAGTGTACTTCATTGAGAACCATATCTTCCCCAAGAATCATTTTGAGCCGAGTGGGAGGTTTCACCTGCCCCGATGGAACGGAGTGCCAGGCGTTAACATTCTTGAGCACATCTACAGGGAGGACCCCGACAGAAAGTCATACCACCCATACAAGATGATAGTTAAGCCAAGGTAAGCTGAGAAGTAGCTCCTTTTATAAAACACTACATTAGGTCAAGTTTTTATGTCATAGTAAAACATGTTCAAATACAGTACAATCATGTTGAACGGTGACATGTCATACAACATGCCAGAGTCCCAATACATTTGTGGTTATCCTGGTTGAAAGGAAGGTTTCCTCAAAGACTGTTATGTGTCTGTGCACCACAGGTTGGTGGAATGGACTTCAGTGCATGAAGTGATCAAGAATTCTGGACAACGGTTCAAGGTTCCAATGGACGTTTGTCGAATCATTCATGTTCGCGTGGCTCTGCGGCAGTCGTTGATGCTGGAGCAGCTCAATGAGGACAAACGACTGTGGGACTTCCAAGAAAAACTGATTCCCAGTGTGGACAAGGCGCTGAGGAGAGCTGGGCTGGGGCAGAGCTGATAGAAGGGATGGACAGACATGCTGAACGGGTTGAATGTGACCCTCGCCAGTGGGGGCCATGTCACTACCATTGTTTTCCAAAATGTAGTCCTTTAGCACTGAAGGGCCACCATACTGCCGGTGCTACTGCTATGAAATACACTGAATTGAATGCTGCTCTGTTGTAAATATTTCAAGAATGTCCAACTTTCGAAAAATGTTCATGTACAGAGTGCTACGAGTGCGACTAACTGGTTGTAACCAGTTGCAATCATCCTCCAATCATCTTTAGTTGTTGCTTTGAATTTTGAAACTCTGGCACTCTCACACTCTCTGAGCACGCACACCTCATCGAACTGAGAGCATGACTTCTTTTCACTCTTTTAGCAATGAGCTCAATCTGAAGAAATCTGCCCTCTACTGAACTTCTATTAGACAAAGTCTGCTGCAGGTTTTCTGTCCTGCTCTTATCTGGTGTACTCAATCCTGTGTAATTGTTCATTTAGTTCTCCTTAACTGCACACACATTTTTGATGTTTCATTTTGAACTCGTGGGAGTTTACATAAATTCATCAAATAAAATGTGATTCATTAGCTAACCGCACCTGTCATATTTTCCTCTAAATCTAATAATACCTCTTTAGCTCAGGTTTCCATCTTTGTCATCCCCATCACAGTTACTATAATATTATATAATATACAATACAGTAAATAGCAAAGGCTGTATCTGTAGACTGGATATGCTTACACAAAACTAACAAGGGGATTAATGGCTCAATGTGCATTTGAGGAACCAGTCAGACAACTCTGTTTACAGCCAAATAATGGAAGAATCACTGATAATTATTACCATGGGGCATATTTCTCTTTGATTCCTTTTATCTTAACATCTTAGTATATTTAAAAATGTCTAGTTGTTTTCTTTGTTTTAATGATGCTGTGGAAAAAACAGCTCATGTTTCGACCTTAAGTAAATCATTTTTATTGACATTGTGCAAATGCAAAGAAGTGTTTTTTCTTTGACGTCCAACTATTGAGCTTCCTTTTTCTTTTAATGGCTACTAATAAAAAATCAAAAGTGACCCATCTGCATATTGGATCAATCGGCACAATGACAGAGGAAACTACCTTCTCACTTATGTGTTATGGCAGGAACGACCAGGAAGAATAGAGCAACTTACGTAAAAGCTGGATAAAAGCCACACCCCTGCAAATATTGTGCACTGTATGGGCTGGGAACCCACATAACAATCCTTTATTCTTTGTTTGGTGGTCTGAAAATGTTACTTACAAGAAGTGGAGTTTTTTGGTTAACTAGTTTTGCATTAACTATCATGCATTCAATAATGAATAAGCATTTATGATCTAACACAACATAACAGCTACTACTTCTACATTTTGATACTTATATCGTCCTTTGAGAGAGCTCATCTGGAGCCTTTCTGTTCCTCTGCTGTGTCTGCTACGTCATTTCCAGGTAACGCTGGAAGTGTTTTTGTCCAAATGAACCGAGGACCTAAACACTCTTTCAGCTGACAAGAGCGGTATCAAGGAAATGACCTGGTATGGTTAGGAAGCATCTGCTGGTGAGGATGTGCATGCTCATCAAATAAAGGGAAGCGGCTTTCGAAATGGCAGGCGTAATTTACAAAATAAAACCCCATAAAGACTGCTCAAGCTTTGCTCAAAGGCCAAGATACTTTTTAACGTTTTTTTTTAAGTTCTTCTAACCCATAAAGCAGAAAAGAAGTAGAGACATTTTCCAGGTCAATCAAGATTCTCTTTTGCTTTCTGGCTCATGTAATATGTCTCAGTAGAACTGTGCACATAAAGTAAAACATTTCTTCCATCAGTTTTTGCCTCATGCATTTGCAGAACACCCAGCCACAGAGCTCAGTATTTACTTTTCTGAAAAATAGCCCCACCCAAGCCCTTTGGAAAAAGCAAAAACTAAGTTTAAACCCCTTTTTCAAGTCACCCCACACATATTGGACTCGGACGCATTTAAAAAAGCATCATCATTTGGAAACTATTTATTGAACATTTGCAACCAGTTATCAGTTAAATACAGAACTTTCATTTCTCTCTCTACATCCCCCAACGGCAGGGACTGGTTCCGCTTCATTACACTGAGAGGAGGGAATGTTACAGGACTTGGTAAGGCGCACACTGTGCTGGAAGTCATTTGGCTTTGTGTCTTCTGATAATAAAGAGAAACAATATCTGAGTCTGCTTCTCCAATGTCCAACGCTGCGTCCTCTCCACTCCCCACAGCTGGATCCTGCGCATACACACCATGGCAAAATGACACAAATAGGAGCCGAGAAGAGAAAACCAGAATAGACGACTGAGACACACCCCTGCTGAATGCGGTCTGAGATGTGTAGCCAATGATTTGAAAAGCTAAAAGTAAAATGATCAACATGAATATATTAGAAAAATGGCAATTAGTCTTTAATAAACACCTCGCCTCACCTACTCCCAACAAGACCAGGGTTATAAATTAAAACTGTCCAAATAAAATCAAATCAACCAAGACTTTGGGCCCATTCAGTTCCATTTCAAGACTGGAAAATCCTCATTGACAAAACAAATGGCACTTTTCAGTCTCTTGAACTGGAATCTAGAATATCGACTCCAATGGAATCGACCCCCAACCCTAAAATCAACTCTTTCTAATTTACATATATGGGTCAGGCGCTCTTCAAGCTTCCACCATCCTAGCAGTTGCTCCCCACAGCACAGGGGGACCTCTGGGGGTCTCTGAGGGCTAGGCCACGGTTTTGAAGGTCTGCAGTATGAGGTTGGTTTGGTGGATGAGCCGGTTTGCACTGATGAAGACATTTATTGCCCTGGGAACACACAAAGTTAAAACTTGAGACAACAGACTGGAGAAGCTCATTGATACCGTTTAAACATAGTAAACTATCAATGAGCAATGTTTTGCCCACACATTCAAATTCACACATCTGCTTTACTTAACAAATGACCAGCTGAATCACTGCAAACAAACGGGTCCTTTCTTCTCCTGAAACCTCCATGGGTTCTTGGTACAATGGAGGTGGATACAATGTAGATAAGCATGGGAAGATGACTTTTATATGACACTAACGACAGTTTACGGTCAGCTAGCTGCTTAGCAACACTATACAGTTTGTTTGCAAATTATGGATCTACCACCAGCCAGGGAAACAAATCAACTAACTGATACAAACATTTTAGCATTAATAAACCAAGCAACATGGCTGTCTAGAAACGCGTGATACTCTTCTTCTAACGTTCACTTATGGGGGGGTTATTGTTACACTTACTTTCCGTCTTTGAAGTATGTTTTGAGGGTGTCGCTGAAACTTTTGGAGTATTTCACAAACTCCTTTTTCTGGTGCTCCAGAGCCTTAACAAACAAGAAAACAAACACAAACATCATAAAGAAACAAGGGAAAGGCGAGCAGCTTACACAGGTTTGTTTTTGTGTCCTTGTTACTCACTCTGCGATTCTGGTACTGATATTTCTTAATGACATTGTTGACTGTGTCCAGGAGCTCTTTTATGGCGCTGGCTATGTCTCTGCAGGAAAACAACAGCAACACAAGGGAGGATTTCACAACACAAATTCAACCAAGATGTGTAACACTCAGTGATGTAACAGACGGTAACGTTGAATTAATCCATCGTAATAAGGACAGCACAGTGTTATTTTCTAATGATACATTTACTATGGAGAGGTTAAAGTTACTGAAGGCCTGAGCATGAGCACTGCATCCTATGACACGGATCAGCTTTTATTTGTAATGTGTAATAATAATAATACATTTTATTTATATAGCGCTTTAAAAGGCACTCAAAGACACTTTACATGGTAAAACAAAAATTTAAAAAAATAAAAATAAAAGCATTTATAATAAGAACAAAATCATAACAGTGAGGAACAACATGAAAAGAAGCAGATTTGAACAGGTGAGTTTTAAGTGCAGTTTTGAAAGTGGCGAGTGAGGGAGAATGTCTGATGTGTTGGGAAAGGTAAATCTTGTAAATCACTGCATTTCTCACTAAACACAGTGCACACTTACGTTTTAAAAAACATAATTTTGTGTGTGTGTGTGTGTGTGTGTGTGTGCGTGCGTGCGTGCGTGCGTGCGTGCTTGTGTGTGTGTGCGTGCATTCGCTCTCACTTGATAGTCTGTAGGAAGCGTACTCTGTCATTGATCTCATCAGGGATTTTGCTGAGAATGTGTTTCAGAGCTCTGGCCTTCTCATTTAGGTCCTGGAACTCCTGCTCAGGCCGGTCAATCATGAACTCTGCAGGAAAAAAGAAAAAAAAGGAGTTCAGCACATTCCCAGAGACTCAATGAGTTCTACAACTGGACAGATACAGAAAACAAGCTGGTAAAGTCAGGATAGAACAAAAGAATTGGAGAGACAACGGGCATACAGCTGCATCACCTTAAAACCTGGACCTCAGGGTCACAAAAGGCCATTTCCACCACAGCACCTCTTTCTCTTACATACACACCTTCCACATCATCAGCTGCCATGCGCAGTAGGGATTCAGTGAAGTTGATTTGGACGTTCTTTTTCTCCAAGATCTTCATAATGATGTCCTGAGTCAGGCCAGGGTTCTCCCTCTCCGCCTGACAAAAGAGAATTGGACAAGAGGGGGTGAGGAACAGAAGGAAGCAATTCATACAGAAGACAGAGAATGCCTTCTCCAACGAAAGCAAGAAGAGGCGCCGAGCTGCGGAGAACACAGCTAGAACTCTGTTGAATGTCAGATGTCCGCTGTGAGCCGCTCAGACGAATGCACGAAAGCTCTCCTCCTGAATAATTCAACCTTGAGTTTTGCCACCCAGGAAGCGGCGGCAGCATTAGCGAGGCCATTCAGTGAGACAAGTGAACAAAAGACTCGTACTCGTCCCAGTACAACAGCTGTAAGGTGATCACATCTCCCTTTAGGTTTGGATAAAGACAAAGCAGCTTCTCCTTCATTAATATTTAATCTGTGCTTGCGTTGAACGCTGCTGCTCATCAGCAGCAGCACAGAGGTAATCTATTTGCTTTTATTATTCCAGTGCAATCACAGCAGTGTATAGATAGAAAGAAAAAAAGAGGATCAAGACATTAAGAAAGTCTCATCTGATTCAATTACAATCACGTAAATGGAGATGCTTAAGCATAACGAACATCATATAAACCTAATAGTTTCTACATTGCTAATAACAAAAGGTAAGATTGAAAAACGAATCAAAACATTGTATAGGGCTTCATACATTTAACTGAATACTACTTCACAAATGTCTCCTTTAATTCTATAAGAAATAGGACAATGTCGGTATTCTGTGGGCCCTCTCTGTATCTTCACTGTATTGAGGAGGCATAGAAGGCAAGAGACAAACAAGGAGTTGACGTGATAACAGAATTTCTCAGTTGGAGGTTGATTAACGATTGCTTCTTTCACAGTGATTCGCTGATGAATCAGCAGCAACAGTGTGGCTCCCACCAGTGAGAGGAAATATAGGAACACAGAACAAGGAAAACTACGCTTTATTAAAACTTGGGTTTTATATACCTCCAGCCATCAATTCTGTTGGAACATTGAACTCACCAAACTTCAGTGGTAAGATCGCTAAACGTGAAATTCTTAAAATAAATGTCCAAAAAGGGCAACAAGGTTATAAACAGGCTGGCAGTTTTCCCAGATTATCTAAACCCCTTTACCTGGAGGTACTGGATAACCGAAACTGGTTGCATTTGTGATATTGCTCATAATCCCACATTGCACAAGAAGTGCAATGGAAGTCAAAGTTTTGGGCTGTAATTTCACACTTGGCATTTTTTCCTCTTTCAAATAATCAATCAATGGGAAATGAATGGGCAACTATAATGATAATAGATTACCTGTAATCCATTTTGGATCCATTTAATCCATAAATCAAGCAAAACTGAGGATTTGTTGCTTTTGTCTCTCATTGAAGTTACTAAACTGAATGTCATTGGGTGTTACACGGTTGTTGAGACAAAACATCTGATAACATCACATAAGGCTCTTGGAAATTCTAATGGGTGTTTCTTACTATTTGTGCTAATTCATAATTAAAACAATGAATCAAAAAAATAATCAGCAAAACGGTCGAGAATGAGAATAATTGCTAGCTGCAGCCCCAATTCATTCCTGTCAGTGTCCTTGAGGAAGAACATCAGATACATTTTAAATTCAATGTGTTTTTTTTAAAAGAGAAATGGGGAACTGGGAAGCAGCCTAAATATAAACCAAATATATTATGACAGGAAGTTGTGATGGGTCATGGGAATGATACTATTGTGTTTTTATGTGTCAGGTCATGATCCATGCATAGGTGTACCTTTATGAAGGCTGCTCTGAGCGTCTGAGCTGCTGAAAGGTTGATCCTCTCCAGCTAATGAAACAAAAAAAGAAGAGAACACACACGTTATCACAGCCAACTCTGGACAGGTTGTAGTTGTTTCAGCATTTATAGTCCAGTTGCACTTCTAGTTTTTTTTCCTTTTTTTAATCAGTCTAACACAAATGTAACTAAACTATAATAAGTCTGTGTATTAATATATTTTTTAAATAATACCATATATTAAAGGTGACCATTGACAGCATTAGATGTTTTACCTCGTTGAAAACCGGGTACATCACGGCGTACAGAGTCATGGATACCATGGAGTTTGTCTCCGCTTCATTCTTCATCTCCTCCATTGTCATCCTCCAGGGAGGAGCAGCTCTTGGTGAAAAGGTAGGGAGGAAACTGCAGCTCTCACACTCACTCACACATACACACTCACCCACTCACACTCACACTCACACACACTCTGAAAACCACACAAGCTCCAGATTGGCAAGAGTCTGGAGAAAATAAATTGAAAGAAAACAGCGGGTTACTGATTAAGCTTAGTTTGACTATATGGCAAGACATTGACTATTTAGGTAGTACAGTGTATTCTAAGGTGGTTCTTTTTTTTGAGGGGGGGGGGGTTTTAGTGGGAACGCACTGATTTGATCAACTGTTTTAGTATTGGCGCTGATCCTAACTTGATGAAATGGATCGGGTACTGGCTATGATGTGAAGGAGCCACATGAACTACAGCTCCTTCTGTAGTGTCATTATGAAATGCAGTGTTTCAGCTATCAGTTACATTCATTCAGTCACAGATGGCTGCTGACTAGTGGCACATCGATCCCTGGCTTCATGTTGCGTGCCAAAACTAATTCTACTTTGACTTCCACGCAGCGAGTTTAGGCATTAAAATTAGTATTGGGTGAGAAAAAATGTTGGATCTGTATGTACTGAGCAGGATATTACACAGTTATAAACAAACGCTCTTTGATGGACAAACCATGACATTGTCATGAATCTGTGTTACCTTAAACATACAATTTATAGCATTTCTCTACTGTAATTGCTTGTTGCTTATTAGCTAACATGTCCCGTGTAACTGATACCAACCAACACTGTATATCTAGCCTAGTAAAACTCTAGGTATCTTTCTAACAAGCACGAATAGGTGACTTGGTGATTGGTTTAGGGGAGTGGCACAGTTATGTGTTACCTTGCTGGTGACAGCAAGGCCAACGTGACCAAACAGCAACATAAATGTGTAGTTATTAGATTACATAAACTAAAGATTAAGGAAACAAGCAGTTATTGCAAGCAAGTCCTCCTTCCTATCTGTTTTAAATATATATACGTATATATATATACATATGTATATATATATATATATATATATATATGTATATACATATATATATATATATATATATATATATATATATATATATACACGTGTATATATATGTATATACATATATATATATATATATACATACATATATATATATATACATACATATATATATATATATATATATATATATATATATATATATATATTAGGCCAATTTAAAGAGCAAGAAAACATTACTGACATGGTTGGCAGTGTAACTCAGCTTTTAGTTGTTAGCTATCGTTAACTAAATTGTACGCATTTGGATATTTGACTAGCTTTACTGTGTAGTTGTGTCATTCCTGACCTGTCTTATAAGACATACAGTTAGATTACTGTTTGTCAGCCACAGTGTCTGACGCGATGCCTGGCTAACTGGCAGGCTAAGTTGACTAGCTAGACGGCTAACTAGACATAGCTAACAAAGTAGCTGGTGTGACGTTAACTAACGTTTGGAATTTTATTTAAAGCAATACATTATCAAAATCGATTGTCAGAACAATAACGTGCTGTGTGTAGTGAGAAATTGATCGCGATCTAACCATAAAGATACTCAATTGAGGCCTATGGCCGACCAAATCGTTGGTAGCAAACTGCTAGCAGTTAACAGCGTAGCTTACGTGCTAGCTACAGTAAATTGGAGATTTGTATTTGCTGATGAGCTAAAAACGCGTCAACAAACTGCTTTGGAACGTGTGTGTAAGTCGGTATATGGGTGTCCAATGTGTACTTGTATCTACCTGTGGTCTGACTTCTTAAATCGGTTGGTTACGCCGTCGATTGCCTTTTAGCTGCTATGTTTTCTTTACAAGTTAAGGCGGAAGTTTTTTAGGACTGGCCTGAGCGACATCTTCCGGTCCGGAAGGTATATACGTTGCTACGTAAACATACGTCCTCCAATCAGAGGGCGGATGGATATAGTGACTGTAAAGTCGTATAAAATAGTTACCTTTCTGTTATTGTATTATTTTTAGACTCTTTGGGTCTAAATACAGTCCATTATACAAAAAAATATACCCATGATGTATCTGGCTGATATATGTAGGTAACTTACATATATTTTATATGTATTATATATTTTTCATATTTAATATTTGTATGTTTACTCTGTAACTTCGTTTGCTGCTGCTACAAACACATTTCCCCCTGGGGATGAATAAAGTATCTATCTATCTATCTATCTATCTATCTATCTATCTATCTATCTATCTATCTATCTATCTATCTATCTATCATATGTCTGTTAATTGATAAATGATACATTTTTCATGCAAAAATGTTGAATATTCTGTTTTCAGCCTCTCAAATGTGAGATGCTCCTTTTTTTCTAATATTATAGTATTTTAATATTTTTGGTTTTTGTATTGTTAGTCTAACAAAACAAGTAATGTTTATATTAGAGTAGAGCCCCTCTGGAAACTTTTTTTTTTCACATTTCATACACCAAAAGATCAATCAATTCATGTTAATGAAAATAAATGTAAGATTAATCAGTTGTGAAAACAATTGTTAGTTGCAGCTGTAGATTAAAACAAACAAGTGGTACTCCTTTACTTAAGAAGTAGCACACTGCTACTGTTGTTTGATGTCCTCTGTAAGTCTGGAGAGAGCTTTTAAGTCTGAGAAAAGTACCCTAGACCTACCTTTTAACGAAAAGCCTGCATTACGAACTGGAGCTGGAGTCGAAAGATATGGGTTTATACCAGGCAAGAGGGTTAGGGCTGTGTATATCATGGGTAACCAATTGGGTGATTTGTGAATATATATACAAAATATTGTACATGCTAATATTAAAAACTGGAATTGTTCTAAAAATGTTGATAAATCCAACTTGTCCTATAATAGTTTGTGTCTGACAGGTAAAACAAGTATGCCTTATCTCAATTAAAGTCTGTCATTCAAACTCAAATTCACTAATCAATCTGTAAAAAAACTGTTATATGTTTTGGGTATAATCACTTTATAATATATAATTGTAGGCTAAAGTAACTTGTGCTGTTCAAAAACAGCTGACAAAACTCAAAAGCCTAGTAGAGAATTAAAACGTGGTTGCAGTAAATACTACAGCTCTGTCTGACCTGCTTGGGCCCTGATCAAATATCATCTTTTGCCTCTAGCAGAAGTAACCTACTTAAGTTATGGTGAGCAATTATGACTTTTGTCATGTGTCCATTTTGTCATGTGAGTGATATTGTTTCTTTTCCTGAAATTGCCCCATAAACATCTCTTTATCTCATCTCCCTATTACATTCTACACACATCATTGGTCTAATAATTTTCTCGTAGGAATGTAGAGGTCATCTTCCACGCAGCCCAGCTCAGTATCTGGTTAGACTCATTCTGATGGACCAGAGGAGGACAGGCTCCGGGTGCGGATGAAGCCTTCAGGCAATACTGTATGTCTAAAAGAATTGTAGAAATTAAATCTTCTCTGTTTTTCATTTAGTAAAAGTCAGGCAAAAGCACAGTTCCATAAGCTGGAACTAAAAAGCAAAGTATTGATGTAAAACAGATGTTTTAAAAGAGGTGTGGATATTCTATGTCCTTGGATGATTGGCATTGAAGGCATAACAGCAAGGAGTAGCCGACACATGTTGAATAAAGGAAAAGAATCATCTTTAAAATAGAGCCATCTAAAAATAGCACAAGGAAACGATGTCAGCTGGAACTTATGTCTCACCTTCTGTTATTACATCGGTAGACCGCTGCAGAGAGGGAACTGTGGAAAGCTGGCTTATTAAGTCAGTGTAATATTAAATGATGATCAGTTTAATAAAACAAAACTGAATTGTAACAAAGTTTTAAGTTAAAAAAGCGAAGTAGGTAGAAAGTCAAAAAAGGCCAAGAGCTGAACTAAACCTTGAATAACTTGACATATGTTAAAAGTAATGCAATAAAATAAAATTGTAAGAAATAACTAGAATTAATTAAATTAATTCATATTATTTCTATTATTGTTATTCTAGATTAAAGGGGAACAAACAACAGTATTACATACAGTGCATTAGGTGTACTGTATTGCACATAGTGAAAAAAATATACTAAACTCAGTGCCGGTGAACAACAACTGAAACAATCCAGCTAAGCATATTATTTCACTGCAGAAATGAGGCTTCTGTATCAAGTCTGAACAATGAAATGCAGCAGGCAGTGTATATCTATAACTTAAGGGTATATTCGCGTCCATACTGGTTGACCAAGAGCAATTTTTCACATTACGGTCATTTAGCAGATGCTTTTATCCAAATATACATTTGCTATAAGCATATAGATACAATTCAGTATCTATCTACACACCGTGGTTAGGTGTCTTGCTCAAGGACACATTGACATGAGACTGGTAGAGCAGGAGCCGGGGATCGAACCGTTGCCCCTCTGATTGAAGGGACAATTACTTTAGTCGACCAAAGTAAAAGCCATATTCACTTTTTGTTTGTTTTTTGGGGCTTTTTGCATCTTTTTCAAGTGAAACAACAAGCTCATTTGTCTAAATGAGCTGCCATGTTGTAGGGTCCATAGGTCTTTGTATAAAGAGGCCTCCTTCAGTGTCACACTTAAGGCTGTAAGTCAGCACCTCTGTCATTGTGTCATTTCAGATTCAATGTGCTGTACAGAGCCAATATATAAACCTATTGTAATATACCAAATATAGGGCATCACACCAGCCACATTGAATAAGCTAGGCTAAAAATGTGATAAATATATGGAAGCCCATTTCCACAACTTATACCTGCCAGAAGGCGGCACTATAGAACTATAAACACAAATGTTGTCACCTCTGGTCTGTAGTTCTATAGTGCCCCCTTCTGGCAGGTATAAGAACCTGTCATTGCAGACTCGAGCCATGCTGAAATATACAGTGAAACATATTACATGTAATCGAAACATAAATTGTCATTTTAGACAGTCGAATAGATCATTGAGCAAAAATGACTATTGTGCCGGTGGAACAGGAGCATCAAACCACTCTAGGGATCGGTATGTGCTGCTGAACCACATTAGTATACCATCTCAGTCAATATGACACAGAGCGGAGGAGAAAGAGAGGAGAAGCTGCCTTTCTAAATCTTAATTATGAGATACGTCATAATTACGTGATACTAAGTCATAATTATGTGATAGTATGTCATAATTATGAGATAGTAAGTTATAATTATGAGATATGTCATAATTACGTGATACCAAGTCATAATTATGTGATAGTAAGTCATAATCATGTGATAGTAAGTCATAATTATGTGATAGTAAGTCATAATTATGGGATACTAAGACATAATTATGTGATACTAAGTCATAATTATGACATACTAAGTCATTATTATGAGAACATTTCTCATTATAATGATTTACAGGATCTTAATTTGTTTCATCACAGTGGTGGAAATGTGCTTCCATAGCCTTAAATCTGATTAATAAATAGCAGTAGATTTCTTTACTTTATTGAACTGTATGGCTATTGTGAAATCCTTCCCCTGCACCCGTCCTCATTCTTGAAAGTTAAGTAACAGCCACACCTGTCTACTTTATCATTATAAATTCCTTAGCCTAGCCTATCGACTTTTTTTCACTTGTGTGTGGTTGTGGTTTAGATTGAGTTGGTACAAATGACTTATGTTAATGTGACACTAAGCAAGTATTTAGGGCAGTTTGAGCCACGTGTTTCAGCAAATTCATAAATAAAGGTAAAATTATTTTAAAAAGTACTTTCCACAGAATAGCCACTGATTTCACTGACTCGGGGAAAAAAGTCAACTGATCTAAGTTGGCGTTCCAGTCAGGCATTGCTGCTAAGTGCGACAACCCAGTCTCACTCCACACCCGCGCCCCGCCCCGCCCCGTACAAAGGAAAATGACGGGGCGTGCCTTCACACACGCCATTTTCAGCCGGTGTGCACGCGTTTTTCAAGCTCTCTTCATATTCCCGTGTTATATAAGTGCGACGGACCAGTCTGATTGGCACTTGCATTGAATACGTCGCAATACGGAGAAACATCATTTGAACGCAGTGGGACGAGAAGGGGTTGGATATTACCCGGCATTTTTAAAAACAAAAGGGACTTCCGTTAAACGGTCCACGCGACAACCCAGGACTTATTTAAACGAAGGCAAATTCAGACATCTTTACTCTTCAAGTGGTGAGTGTTTCCGTGGTTGTTAGTTCATACATTTATTGACATATTACCTGTGTTTGTATGAAAGAAATAGCCCAAGATGGTCTGACAGGGATTGCTGGGAAAATATTATGTTTTTGTCGGTTAGGGAGTCACGAAAGAGTACTTTATCTGTACTTGTTCATGCCGGGATAGCTAAATCAGGAAATATGCTATCGGGAAAGCATGCCCCGCCTTACTCCGTCTCTGATTGGCTAGTATTCGTTGCCTTCGTTGCTTGGATTGGTTAGGTTTAGGCATGTATCAGGGGGAGCCAGTGACAGGCAGAGCAGGGCGGGCCATTGTTAACAAGGCCGGAAGCGGATGTATGTCGTAGTTAGCTGTGACGTCTCTCTAGCCAAGGAAGTGCAAGTGCTTGGAATTGTTTTCAATGTATATGGGACAGCACTTTGCGGCAACATATTGCTAAATTGCAACACGTTACATTGCTAAAACAAAAACTTTTTTTTTTGTGCGCATTTTTTTCCACGCTGTAGCATTACAAGACGAGAGGTAATTGTCAAATAATCATTCGAATCGTATGTGTCAAAACTGCTTCAATAAGCAACATTAAAAGAAATGGTTGAATGAATAATATATAGGCAATGTATTTGCTTGCACTCCTGATATCATGTTTTTTTATATACCAGCTTAAATCTGTTGATGTTAAGGCTGTGTAAATGTGGCTGAACACCACGTGCAGTCCTTTGTTTACGTACTTTTTAAATGTATTATTTTTACCTTTTTTTTTGTTTTTGTTTTGTTAAATACTTCTGGGGGCCTTTACCCTTTCCCAATTTTCAGCCTCCTCTTATCCTTGCTCCTCGATCCTCCAGCTTGTGACCCGAAAATCTATCTCAGAGCCCAATCCTGAAGGACAGCCCAATTCCTAAAATGCCTGTGTGTTCCAATACTCATACTACAATACTATTTAGTACACAATACAAATATTTAGTATGTTCTAGTACATAATATGTCAAATTCAGTATCATAAAATACAGCAATATAACAAAACAATGGACAGCTGATGCCTGCTGTGACACACTCATATTTAATTAAAGTCTCATTACATTACATTACAGTCATTTAGCAGATGCTTTTATCCAAAGTGATTTACAATAAGTGTATTCAACATAGGTATTCAAGAGAACTACTGGTCACCAGAAGTCATAAGTACATCTCCTTTTCCAAACAAGCATCTAAGAGCATAACCCAGAGCCAAAGTACAATGCAGAAACAAACGAAAACAATAGTGCAACCAAGTAATATGAATACAATAAGTGCAACAAACTAATATGAATACAATAAGTGCTAAAAATGAGAATGTATTAAAATGAGAGCTCCAAGATCTCCGGTGGGCAGGACTAAGATGCAAGCATAGAAGGTGAGGAAAGGATTTGTGATGAATTTAAGTTTTAAAAGTATTCCTAGTATGTTTAATAGCACCCTAGTGCTCCATACATCGGTATGGAGTATGTGTCATACCATGTAGCTTAAGACCGTTTCCCTGCCTTCATTAAATATGTGTTGAGGAAATGCCGCTATTTATTTACCCATAGTGCCATTTCCACATTGTAAGAAGTTGGACAAATTCTCTTTTGTTTCTCTCTTCGCAGACTCTGCAGCCATGTCTGTCAACGTTCAAATCAACAGCTCTAATGTGAAGTACACAGATACACACATTGTGTCTCAGTATTCCTACCAGACCACATCAGTTCACAGAGATGGGAACAAAGTAACAGTACGTGGACCTTTTCTGACGTGTGTGTGTGTGTGTGTGTGTGTGTGTGTGTGTGTGTGTGTGTGTGTGTGTGTGTGTGTGTGTGTGTGTGTGTGTGTGTGTGTGTGTGTGTGTGTGTGTGTGTGTGTGTGTGTGTCATTTGTATAGTGTCCCTCTAATTCTGCTCCTTATTGGGGAACAGGTGACCCCCCGCACCACCGAGATGACGTTTCGCACAGAGAGACGTGTGCCCCAGCTGGGTGTGATGCTGGTGGGCTGGGGAGGCAACAACGGGACCACAGTGACGGCAGCTGTACTGGCCAACAAGCTGGGTCTCACCTGGAGAACCAAGACTGGAGTGAAGGTGAGTGACACAAATGCGCCTGTACACATACAGTCAGTGAATCAGCTGCTGGTTTACATTCATTTCAGTATAGTGCAGGAAAACAACTGGGATAGACTTGAAATTTAAAAATCACTTGTATAACTTCACGTTGACGGTAACCAATCTAACTTCATTTTGTAGCCGACTCGAACAACCTTCTGTAAATTGATTTTGTTGCCTGCTTGGAAAATGGCCATCCCTTGTGTCAAGCGTACATTAGTAGTTTTACAGCTAAAACATGTAAACACTACAATAATTCTTCTTTCTAAAAAAAAAAAATAGAGAACCTTCTTGTCCTGCTTTATAAATATAGCCTACTGTATTTCCCCATACAGTGGTAGAGACTGATTATGCTGACCTGTTCAGTAGAGTGTTAAGAAGGGCTTAACTAACTCTGGTCTTAGGGATATCCCCTTATATGGGCATACATTGTTACCTCTATGAGCTGCTTCCCGTGATTTCCATTTCTGACATTTTTCTCTGGTTCAAAGGATTTAATAAACCTTAAACCCACTAGAGGATAAGTCTGAAGAGATAATGAAATCTGTGTTTTTCTCTTCTTTTCATCTCCCACATTCTGCAGAAAGCAAACTACTTTGGGTCCCTCCTGCAGGCATCTACTGCTTGTCTGGGATCAGGACCCGAGGGCGAAGTCAATGTGCCCCTCCGTGACCTCCTACCCATGGTGCACCCTAATGACATAGTCTTTGACGGTACGGACAATTGCAGATACTGTGCTCGAGGTCTAACCTCTGATACAGAAACTGAGAAGTGTGTGTAATATAAGAGCGCAAGTGAGCTGTTAACAGCAGTGTAAACAGCAGGGAAATCTGACCCCAGGGCAGCTTCATGGAGAGCCTCTCCTTGAGGTGAAGATGGTCAGAGATGTGCTCCAGTATGGTGTCCTCTAATGCAGTCTAGTCTGATACTTCATATGGGAAGAGCTTTAACAGGCAAGCTGTTTATAGAGCTGCTGTAGTCTATTATAAGATGGAAGTGTTGACCCGCATAGGTCAGCATATATGTGTGTGTGTGTGTGTGTGTGTGTGTGTGTGTGTGTGTGTGTGTGTGTGTGTGTGTGTGTGTGTGTGTGTGTGTGTGTGTGTGTGTGTGTGTGTGTGTATATATATACATATACACACACACACTTGAGGTGTGTTTGTGTGTTTGTGTTTTTAGGCTGGGATATCTCTTCAATGGATCTTGGCAGAGCGATGGAGAGAGCTCAGGTGCTTGAGTGGTCATTACAAGAGCAGCTGCGGCCACACTTGAGCCGCATGAAACCCAGAGCATCCATCTATATCCCAGAATTCATCGCTGCAAACCAAGAGAGTCGGGCAGATAACGTCCTCACTGGAAGCATGGCGGAGCAGGTAACGCTTGGTCTCCCGAGCAGCAGGTTCAAGAGGGCTGGAGTCTCTGCTCCATATGTGTATTTCACTTCAGATTCAAGTTGCTTCATGTGTCATTTTAATCTGACTTAAAAGAGTGAATGGTCTTCCAGGTGGAGCAGATAAGAGCTGACATAAGGGACTTCCGTCAGTCGAGTGGTGTGGACAAAGTCATTGTTCTGTGGACCGCCAACACCGAGCGCTTCTGTGATATCATACCAGGGGTCAATGACAAGGCAAAGAACCTGCTTGCTGCAATCCAGGTGAGAGCAGGAGCCGTGAACAGAGTTTGAGTTGGAAAACTTCCAGATTCATGACGCATAGCTTTAAAATGCAAGCTCTCAAGACACAAATCCTTAAGTTGGTTTCAGTAGAGACCCAGTATGATAATTCACTTTTAATTGTCCTACAAACCATCCTAAACTGTGATGGTGGCCAGTAGTCATGACTTTGACTTTAATTTCCTCCTAATGCCGAGGACCAAACGGTAATCCTCCATCCATTTAGAGATTAATAAAGCTTAGAGGATGAGAAGATTAGCTCTCCGAACACTTCACTGTGGATTTGTAGATGAAATTCCATAATGAGTCAGCTATTCCTTTTTATATCAGATCAGGGCAAGAAAATTATGATTTCCCCCTCATGGGTGAGTTTATATTTTATCTCCTGTCTTCAGCATGCTCATACAGCCGTCCGCAACGATAATAGTCTATTTCACAGACTTATGATCTTCAGCAAACAGCTCAATTTTAGATAGGCGTGAAGTTGACAATGGAGATGATGTGAAGAGGGTCTTGGGGAAATGTACGCCTTGTGAGTCAAGCTGGAATATGATGATACACTCGGTAACGGTTATAATCTTTTTACTACATCCATTAGGCTGGAGCAGAGGTCTCTCCTTCCACTCTGTTTGCAGTGGCCAGCATACTGGAGGGTTGTGCCTACATCAACGGCTCTCCGCAGAACACTTTTGTACCAGGGGCCGTAGAGCTGGCCGTGCAGCACGGGGTGTTCATCGGAGGAGATGACTTTAAATCCGGTCAGACCAAGGTTAAGTCAGTGCTGGTGGACTTCCTGGTCAGCTCTGGTATCAAGGTGAGAAGACAGACAGACAGACAGACAGACAGACAGACAGATAGATTACTGGTCTGATACTAATCACACTGAATCACTACTAACATGGTTATAGTATACTAGAAAAGCTAAGAACACTGAAATCTAAGACAAGAATTACTGTGAGAATGTATCATCTATTGTCCTTAACTGGATCAAATGATACTGGTCTCATAAACCACTGCCTTTTACACTTATAGGCATCAAATATCTTAAAGGCAGATTTAGGATTATTTTCCCAAAAAAAAGAATGTATAGACTCAAAATAATCCCTCTTAATCATCATTTATGGCCGACTAGAAGAGTGTGGCAGTGTCTGTATCTCCAGAGACTGTTTTCTTATTTCAGCTGTGCGCGGGACGTTTCTGGGTGTCAACCTTTACAAAAAACCTAGGGACAAAGTGCCAGATCGTAAGCATGCACCCGAGAGGACGAAAATGTCGAACACGATGCCGTAAAAACACAAATCTAGCCCCGCGAAATGGCAAGCAAATCTGGGGTTGGCTTACATCCCCTGACGAGCACCCTAACCCTAACCGTGGTCAGTGAACTGCGAATGTTAAGCAATAAATCTTACTTTCTCTGCCTTTTAAGTCAGTTCACTCACTTTTATTTATACAGCCCACAATCTTAAAATTTCATCAAATTGCTTTACAATCTGCGCAGCATACAACACCCTCTAACCTTAAACCCTTGGTTTGTTTAAGGATTAACATAACGGGGGGGAGAGTAATAATGTGATAGTCCTACCAGAAAATATGACAACTTAAAACTTACAGAACCATGTATTTTCTCAACGAATACATTCTGAATAAGTTCCTCTCCCCCTCGACAGCCGACCTCCATCGTCAGCTACAATCATCTTGGCAACAACGATGGGAAGAACCTGTCGGCTCCTCAGCAGTTTCGCTCTAAAGAGATCTCTAAGAGCAACGTGGTGGATGACATGGTCCAGTCAAACTCCATATTGTACCAGCCTGGAGAAAAACCTGACCACTGTGTGAGTGACTCACACACAGACGGATAATGAGCTCCACATTGACGTTTACGGAAAACAACTCATCAGATATTTGAAACTGTCTGTGTGTTATTTCAGGTGGTGATTAAGTATGTTCCCTGTGTGGGAGACAGCAAGCGGGCTATGGATGAATACACTTCTGAAATCATGATGGGAGGGACCAATACTATTGCACTGCACAACACCTGTGAGGTCAGTGGTCACTACATCTATTTCTGTGAAACACGTGGCTGAAAATGGCAAATCTAGAAACATTAGAACTATTTCCAGAGTCCAGGCTGCTGATTGCTTGTTAAACACAACGTTCAGATCTATTCTTCTTCTTTATCTGACAGTAGTTGTGGAGGAAGAGGCTCGAGAGTGCCAGTGCTTACTGTTAATCCTTCTTGAGGCTAATTTAAAGAGACATCTTCAGGTCATTGACACAGTTGTTTCATGTTTCACTGGCCTAGCTGCTTTAGTCCACCACCATTCCTACACATGAAATAACATATATTCTGGTTATCTGGCTGACTGCAGCTTTTCTCCCTGGATTGTCAAATTTTTCTACAAAATAATTCACTCTTATCAAAAATTATTTTAAAGATTCTGCAATCGCACAAAAAAAAAAAAAAATGCTACAGTGGCCTCCCGGGATTGTCCCATTTTCTACCAACATCAACGTATGCTATCAAATTAATTTAGAAATATTCTGCACTCACACAAAAATGCTTCACATTAGTGGTTTTAATTAAGTAGAAAAAAATAAAAGCATTTTATTCAAGTATCTATCCAAGCACATAAATGCTGAAACTGAAACAACTAGAGGACACCTCTAGAAGTAGTTAGCTCATAAATCCCAAAACACTTGAAGCAATGTGGTGTAATTTTCTGCATCACTATAATTTGCATTCCAACTTTTTTCATGTGTTGAATTTTAAAAGTTTTGATTTGGTGACTCCTAGTGGTAATATTAGAAAAAGACACTGGTATTGCATAAATATGATTCCTGCATGTACAAGGAACTTCATTATGTTTTCCATGCATTAGTGAATGTGGGTTTGCCATCTCACTCTATAACACCATTCTCATCTTTCTGTCTTTGCAACAGGACTCTCTGCTAGCCACCCCAATAATGCTGGACCTGGTGATCCTGACAGAGCTTTGTCAGCGCATTACTGTCCGACCCCAAGGGGAGGAGGACTTCCAGTCCTTCCACAGTGTCTTAGCACTGCTCTCCTTCCTCTGCAAGGCCCCCCTGGTCCCACCTGGGACACCGGTCATCAACGCCTTCTTTCGCCAGAGGGCCTGCATAGAAAACGTCATGAGGTGGGGACAAGGCTTGGGTTTCTTAACCTAGTTTATCACACACTTTCACCAAAGAATGTACATTCAACGGAAGAATTGTACTGTCATTTTAAGGACTTTTCAAGGCTTATATGCAGGTGTGTCATTAGTGACAGAAGTTGACAACAGTCTCCTTCTTTTTCTTTTTCAGAGCGTGCCTCGGCCTTCCTCCTCAGAACCATATGCTGCTGGAGCACAAGCTGCAGAGAGACTTCCTGCCTCCACATACAACCTACGTCAATGGCAATGTGGCTGCTTTGAAAAAAGCTTCCCTCACCAACGGGAACCATATACCGCTATCGAATGGTATCCATACACATGTCGACGATGCAACTCATGCATTATGACTCTAAACACAACACTACAGCCCAAGGTGGAACTTTAACTTTACACAGTAGTAAACTTGATACCTGAACGATCTCATTAATCTATCCTTGCAAAAATCACTGGTTTGCAGAGTAAATTTAACATTTAAAAATCATAGGGGTTCAGCGAGTCTTAGCCTATTAAAAATGAGTGTGGTGCTTCAACACTTGCATATCATACATGTTGTTGGCCTCTTTAGCTACTGAGCATCAAGAGGGTTATATGAGGCCCATAAACTACACTAATCTCCACAAGGCAAGGAGAGCGTTGTTCGAAGCAGGCAATTTTGTTCAAATGTTTTTTTGTATGTAGAATCAGCCATGTATTGAATATTTAAATAAGTTAAATCGTCTTTTTTTTGTTTTGTTTTTTGTTCTTGTATCGTTATTCAACTAGTTTTCTGTGCGCAATGCACATGTAAAACACTGTTGTATAGTTACTTGAAATGGGTCAATATTACTGATGGTGCAGCTGTAAAAAACAAAAAAAACTGTTAAAATGCTTTGTTTGTTGTTTAATGAATGAGCGGTATCTTCTTAACATTATTTTGTGTTATTGTTTATCACTGCCTTGCGTTTTGGGTTGAGGCTAAATTACAGAAAATATGGATGCAGTTTTGACTATTTTGTTTAACAATAACCTGGGCTATTTATATACAATAAACCTTTAAAAAATGTTTGGACTTAACATATATGATGGATTTGTGTTTGTCTTTTTTAACTCATCTCTGCTCCCATTAAGCCATCTATCAAAATTCAAATAAGCAGTATTTGCCTGAAAGGTAAATAGCTATTGTTGCAAAAGCAAGTACATGACACCATATAAAAAAAATTACAAAATAAAACATGGTAATTAGAAACAATAAGACCAATGTCATTTTAATTAATAGCAGATATTATCAAAAACTGGCTATAGCTTCTACATCAAACTACTTTTAAAAAAAGTATTGGAATGGTTTGTTATGAATCCTGGGTGGCCTATTGTACCTGCGCTAGTATTAAAAAAAATATATATCCATTTGGGTTTCAGGTGAGTGGGATAAGGCTGAATTACCAACAGGTGAAAGCAGCAATTGCTCCAGAAGTGTTAGAGAGTAGGCTTTGTACCACTACAACACTATTTATGTCAGTTTTGTGCTTATTCCATACGCTTCAATCAATGTGTTGCACTTCACAGTAAAATCGTAGCCAGATAGTAGGCTATTCTAGCAACAAACAAATACAACTGGAGACATTTCACAGAGTGAAGGTATCAGAATCCCTTTAAGGCACGCACATACGTCAGACAGCGTCCCTAGCAACCAGTACGACAGAACGGACTGATTTTGTGTTTGGGGGCTTTCAGCTGTTGTAAATCATCGGATGGCTTGTTGTAAATCATCCGATGATTTTTGCCACATTTTCTAGCCATATAGATGAATACATATAGACCTATATAAACCGTTTCCTGTCTCTCGACCGGTATTGAATCACTTCCGCTGCCGTTGCTGCGACACGGGACGTCATCAGCTATGGCGGACAAGGAGAAGCGCCAGTCCGGGGCTACTCCTTCAGGGATGCCCGAGGGCAAAGCCACCAGATCGGACAGCGACAGGGAGTTTCTGTCGCAGGCTGGAGTGGGAGAGCTGCTCCGCGGAGCCATCCTGAAGATGGTGGAGGCCAGATCGGACGATCCCATCGGGTTCCTCGCCGACCACTTCTGCAACCTCGCCTCCGCGTCAGAGACCGGCACAGCTGGATGCAGCGATGGGGATCATTTGAACAACGGCCCGCTGAGCGCAGGCGCGCAGGAACAGCAGCATCTCAACCGGGCGCTGTGGCACCTGAGGCTGGCGCACCATTCCCAGAGGTCTGGACACATTTCAGAGATATACGGTCCTAAATCAGACTTGACATGACTTTTAACTTGTGTCCTTTGAACCAAATATTATTATAATGGAGCCTGTGATTAAACCCTCATTATATTCTCTCACTGTACATAAGCACTTACATTAATCAGCTGTTACTTATATATTGTATTATATATACATATTGATATATAGTGATATATCTAAAGGAATTGATTATTATAGCCATGGGCGTTTTAGAATAACTCACAGTATCATGTCAACAACATGCCGGCCTATAGGCCACAATGATAATGGTGCCACAATACAGCATTTCTATGATGCACAATGTGCCGTAAAATTGTTGATGGACAATGGGACTGATAACAAACTGCAACAGGGTTTAGGCTTATTGTAACTAATGGCATATTATTGGTTGATTCATTATTTGCTTCTGCTTCATAGAACAACTGTGAGCCATTTAATAACAACAGTAGGGTTGCCAGGTTGTGGCTGTTGTTTGTGATCTTTTGGCACTTGATTTGTCTTTAAAAAAAATAAATATTTGTATTATTATTATTACTATTATTATTATTAAACCATCAGGAAGACTACCCCCAATAGATTGATTGACCTCTGATTTTCTGTAAAAGAACTGCAGAGCATCTAGACCACATTACCTTTATTAACTATTATTTCAAACTGCAGACTTATATCTTAAAAATCCTTGACAGAAAGTGATACACCCTTTATATGACTATTAAATACTTAATTATTAGTTACTCAACAGCCAAATACATTGTATCTTATTAATGGATCTATAAAGCATATGAATGAACAATTAATTAGCCATCAATACAGCCAGATATATAGCTATACAGGCTGTACTGGTCCAATTTAACCATGTTTTGAGATATTTGTATCTGAGATCCATGGAATTTACTTTTTCCAAGCTTTTCCTTCTAACTGCCACAGAGAAAACATTCATTTACTTTCCCATCTCTCATTTTATACCCAGATCAGCCTTCAGCAACAATGTCCGTGTGGCTTACGACCTTTTGAACCTCACTGGGCCCCTCACACGTTCAGGTGAGGCTCCTGAGGCCCCTGATGGCTCCTGCACCAACAGCCCGACAGAAGGAGAGGGAGGAGGAGGAGTGAAGGGAGGCCTCTACACACAGACTCTGCAGTGCCTGTGCAGTGAGGGTGGGGTCCCTGCCTCCACCTCCGCCCCACTCCTCCAACGCCTCCATTGCCAAGACCACGAGGCCGTCCCTTATGACATCTTCCGTCATGGTGTGCTCACGTGTGCAGTTTTCTCAGACTACATCCGGCAGGCTCAGAGGCTTTACGCTGAAGTGTGCTGCCCGGACGAAGGGCCTGCCTCGCGGGCGCTGTGCCTGGCCGTGCTGGGGACCTTAAAGGAAGCCCTGGAGACTTCCCAAGGCTGCGAGGCAAACTGCTGTGATAATGCGAATACTAAAGTAAATCCCTGTCTGGAGGCTAACGTGAAGGCTTTACGCTACCTGGAGGCCAGTGCCAAGATTTCTCCAGACAAGTTAGGTCAGGCCATGGCTGGAGCACAGACACGGGGCCCGGGGGGTAATATGGACGCAAAGGAGTTTGAGAACGCAGCGGCAGAACTTTTTATCACTCGAGTAAAAGTTGTGTCATAGGTTTCTTGTCTATTTCCACATAATTTATGAATGTAACGCAATCTAAAATATATAGTAAATAAATACCTTCTGTGTACAGTACCTCTAACCTACACTCACAGATATTACCTCCTCTCTAGACACTATATCCCCAAATTCTATTTTTTTTGGAGTACACTAATTGTAGAACATATTGTTTGTTGTCTTTTTATTGATCTTATTAAAGTGGAAGCGATAAGAAATCAGCATCTGCTGTGACTAAGCGAGCAGCTCCGTGCTGTGGAAAGGACTTACTAAATGTTTTTCTTGAGATCAGCATTCCATGAAATGCTCAGATTAGAAAGTAACACCCCGTTCTGATCTACTTCTAATGCAATCCATTACAACAACCTTGTAATGAATGGTATTTTTTGTTGAGAGAGATGTTGATTAGTAACTCGCTGTACTCTTGAAGGCTGTAGATTGGGATGCTGTTGTATTGCATTATTTAAATGATTCTATTTTTTTGACAGGAGCCAATCTCATATGCTATCCTTGTGAAGGCATTGTAGTGGAAAGCATTATGGGGGGAATAAACATGCAATGTTCACTAATTTCTTTTATTTATTTGAACTTCTTATCTCAAGTCTGCCATTAAAGAGAATGCAGAGAAAGTGCTCACAGCACATATTTCCAAACACTGACAAATTGAATTCAGAGTTGAAGGAGGCAGACAAAAAAAAATAAGAGCCATAATAAATAAAAAATCTTTTAATTCTCTTCTCCTTATGCTGGAGTCACTGATGCTTGAGCGATGACTCAGAAAAGGTCCAAACACCAAGGATAGACCAAGGAGGCCAAAACTCTTCCTCAGCAATAGTCCTGAAAGGATTAAAAGACCGCAGGTTTGGTCAAGCTAAAATAAACAGAGCAGAACTACATCTACTGAAGAAAAAAAATGTAAGCATATGAAGCAAGTCCTAACTAAAAGTTAAACTGTAGTTATTCAAAAATGCATCTATTGAGTGTAAATCAGTCTGGCAGTAGCCTATAGAGACAATCCAGAAACCATTTAGAGGAAGTTTTAAATCCATTTCTGTCTTGAAAAATGAAAGACTAAGCAGTTTTTTAAAGGTCTATTACACTGAATGCTAAAACAATATGGAAAAGTGAACAACAATGAAGCACATTTACATGTGTGTCTAACATGATCATATGAGTTAAAATGGGCTCATTTATTTGACATAATATCTGACAAATGTCTCACATTTTGAGCAATGCAACCACTACCTCGTTTCAGCCGCTAGATGACAGCACCACTCTGGTTCACGGTTCGACACAAACGGGAAGAAGGCGGAAGTACACCCGTTTACAGCTTTGAGGTGAAATGACAGCAGCGTTGGCTGCATCAGCGCCTGAGTCGCTTGATAAACGTCGCTGTGATCCTCGTAACTTAATGTTAACTGGCGTTCTGCCTCCTGGTTGAACTTGTCTAAATGGAGGAAGAGGATCAGCAGCGGTCGTTCATGTTCCTGATGACTTACATGCTGCTGAAGCGCAGGAGAGACTTAAACAACGCAAACATTCAGAGGCGCAGTGAGATTCAAAGACGCATCAGACATCGGCAGTACTTCTTCCAGAGACAGAGAAGGATGCTCATGGTCAGTCCCTCTCTGGCTCATTTCATATCCCAACATAATCACGGCCATACATATAGATATTGCTGTAGACTATGTTGCCTTAACATATCAGGTGTACTTTATTTTACATCATCATGGAACACTAAAATATCTAAACAGTGGATTATAAAACCCCAATTATATGAGTAATTTTCGTAAGGGAACCAGAGAACTCCCCCTCCAAAAAATATAATAATAACAATAGTAATAATAAGTATACACCATCGGTGGGTTCATAAGAGTTTTGTTTCTTCCTCTCAACCAGTAAAAAGACAACAGAAGTGTGCAATATCTTGTGGAATAAGAACTTAAATAAGTTTACATCATACATTTTTCTTCTATTTATTTTCTCAGTAATCAATCAATTGTCTATAAAAATATTGGAAATTAGTGAAGTAAATAACACAAATAGGTTACCAAATTGTTGCAGATACATTTTCTGTTGATTGGACAGATGGGTTATTAAAATCAACTAACGCAACTAAGCATACAATACCAGAATAGTTGCAGTTATACAAACAACAAAGATAAAGAAAAGCCTTTTTCTATTTGCACTTTATGCAATAATAGAGATATAGGTTTTAATTTGACCAACCAGAGCAGTTAGTGTATTTATATTTATGGATGTAGAATTTGGATTTAAGTTTAATAAAAATGTATCAGATAGAATTTGTTGCTGTTGTCAAATAAACCCAAATAAACATTTCTCCATTTAAGAAATGGAAAATTTTGAAAATAAATGAGTGATGGTCATAATAGCCTTAGGATTAATTATTTATTTACTTTTGTAAGAAGGTGACTTGCGGGATGAAATAAAAACATGTGAATTAATTTAAAGAAAATCTCTATTTCATTATTGATCCTCCTCAGATGATGATAGCAGGAGGTATCCGCTCCAACGCCCGCATCCGCACACGTCCCTGGACCACCACTCAAAGCACTGATTGGTGGGAGCGGGTGGTGATGACGGAATTCCAGCCATCTGATTGGCTGGATAAATTCCGTATGAGCAGGGAGACGTTCTTCTACCTCTGTGACAAGCTGAGGCCTCGTCTGGCTCGCCAGGACACCAGCTTCCGCCTGGCACTGCCGGTGGAGAAACGCGTAGCAGTGGCTCTGTGGCGCCTGGCATCGAACATCGAATACCGCACCATCAGCACCCTGTTTGGTGTGGGGAAGTCCACTGTGTGCAGGTGTGTCAGGGACATGTGTCACGCCATTGTGGCCCTCCTCAGCTCCATCTACCTGCGGCCCCCCAGTGAGCAGGAGCTGGAGGATTCAGCCCAGCTCTTCCTGTCCAAATGGGGCTTTCCTCACTGCGTTGCTGCCGTATCGACCCTACACACTGCTATCATCACCCCATCAAACAACGCATCTGACTACGCCAACCCCGCTGGCTGGCTCTCAGTGCTGTCTCAGGTAGAGAGGACACCCATATATGCCGCTGACAATGCATGTTCGCTAGCTGTCGGGTTTTGAGTTCCTGTCTCTTTGGTGTTTGAGGTGGCTGTCAGTGGCCGGGGGCAATTCTGGGACGTATGTGCCAGTTTTCCAGGTGGGACGGACCCGGCTGACATCTTCCAGAACTCATCCCTGTGGGCCACAGCTGCAGACGGTCGACTGTCACCTGCCCCGCCACCTACCTTCATGGGAAAACCGCTCAGGTAGTTTTTCAGGCATTTAAAGATACCACATTTCCATCCTTTTGTTTGTTAGGAGTCATTTGTCCACTTTAAAACAGCACCTAGTGTTCAGCTCAGATAAACACCATCTAGGAAATCTCCACAGTTGTCAAAGAATTAGCCCAACATCATTGAAAAGCCAATTTCATGATGGAGTGGGAAGGATTGACATAAACACACCATCTGACAAGTATACACACAGACTGCTAATATATATTATATCCACAATATTTGTTATTTTACATAAGAGGTTGCATGTTGTATTCTGAGTTTAGCCGCAACCCTTTGTCTGATTTCTAAGATTATGATTAAGATTCTAAGCTTTGAATAGGTAGTACTGCCACAATCCTCAAAAAACATGTTTGCATGATTACAATTGGCATTGGCAGTTGAAATGCTGCAATGCTGAGCCAAGTGCTGCAGAATTTCCAGTCTTCCAGGGTGTGCTGTAACTGACTGAAAGCCATCTGGTGTGTCTAGGTATGTGCTGCTGGGGGAGGCCTGCTACCCTCTGCAGAGCTGGCTGATGAAGGCCTATCCTGAGGAAAAGGGCCGGAGGGCCAGCCACACAGCACTGACTGAGCCACAGCAGCTCTTTAATCGACGGCTCGCCCGAGCGCTGCGTGTCTCCGAGGAGGCGCTGCTGAGGCTGAGGGCACGCTGGCAGTGTTTGAGCAAGAGGAACGACTGCGGACTGGACGTGGTGCCCACCATGATTCTAGCTTGCTGCATTCTGCACAACATGTGCGAGTCCCATGGGGACGCCTTCAAGGGGGAGTGGCAGGTGGAGGTGGCCGAGGCAGAGAGCCCTCAGCCCAGCCACAAGCAACTTCACTCTACCAGTACTGACCAAAGTCATGCCGAGGAGGCCCGAAAGCTCTTCTGTGACTTTTTTTAGTAGCAGAGTAATTGAAGAAGTCTCCTACACATAAAGACTTATTGAAATCCTGGTAAATATTTGTTCTTGCACTAGATTTGTTTAGCCACACAGTGCTTTGGTTGTTAACATGTATCTTTGAGCCAACTATACCCAGGCATGTTAAAGCACGACGATGTTAGCATTGAAACAAACACTAGCTGAACCTAAATGAACCAGAGATGGATCAAGTTAAACAGACTGACTGAAAAGAAGCTAAATTTGACAACGCCCTCAAATCAAGTCTTAAATGTTCTAAAATCATACACACACCTGTTTACTTTGGTCAATTTTGGTTTACTTTGACCAATCTTCACAAGTTCCAGCTCGTGGTAAGGATGTAAAAACTGCTAAATTGTATTTGCCTTCATTTTTCATCTATGAAACAAGTGTTTTCTATTGTGTATTACGCATCATAGCCTGAAGGGGCTACTATCATGGCTGTAGCATTTTTGTATTAATCATGACTGCATGATGTGCTTTTTTTTCATTTTGTACATTTTTATGTAGTGCATCATTGCATAAAGCTTCCAGTTTTGTTTTAACTGGGTTTACTGTATATGGTTTGATATCATCTTTTATTCTGATGGTTTTTAACCTGTGTGTAATGTAAACAAGTGTTACACAGTTGTTGGAAAATGTAAAAGAAAAAAAGCTACATTCCAAGAAACCAATATGGACCAATGGGCGTATTCAGTGAATACTATGAACATGTGTTATTCACAGGCCACTGTGAATTCAGCTCTAAGCCACAAGATGTCACTACCATCTCTAATAATTAGTTCTGTCTGATGCTGCTTGCATTATACTGCAGGTTATTGATGAGGATTGACTACTTATTGAAATGAATTCTGTCTTGATAAGTCACCATGTTGCACCAGATTTAAAAAAAAAAAAATGTTCCCAGCAGTGCAGATTATGCAGCAGGTGGTGCCTGTATTTAAAGAGTGTATAAAACCCGAAAAACAAGCCTTTCCTTAATCATATTGTGGTTTTGCATCTTCTCAACGACCTTAACTTGTGTGCACACAGTCGGATCCCACCCCGGAGGACCCGCCCTCGCCCATTCAATTGGTCTGTCAAAAACAATGTTTCATGCAAGCCCCCCGCCTGTCACTCAACACCACAGTATATCCTCCTCCTCGCTCGGCATCGGACTTGGTGTGTTTGTGTGTGTGTGTTCCGACCTTGTTCCAGCGACGAAAGCCAGCTGTTTGCAGCGAATACATTTCTGGCAAAAGCCACCCGGGCCGGCCCGCATCTTACCCCTCTTTAAGGCGGTGGTAGTAGCCTCGTGTTTTACCGTCAAGATGAGTCAGGACGTGATAGGGTGCTGCCCTGCTATCGCTAGCTAGGCGGACGAATTCCTTCAACCAGCTCGCTGTTTTCAATCACTGCGGGTTGACACAACATTAGCCGAGGCGTCGTTAAGAGAGCTAGCGAGGCTCTGCTCTCGTATAGCCGCTACGTGCAATTTAGCCCACGTTAGCTCATGTAGTTACTTAAGAAAACGGACGCATTGCTGCCGCGTAGATAAGTGCAATAACGGTGATCACGCTAATGTTAGCCTACCAGTTAGGAATACTACTTGTTCTAGCGTGAACCAGCTAGCTAATGTTGGTGAGGCTGCAGAGAAAATCAATTGTTACGGTTTTGTATGTCGCGACGCTGCAGTTTTGAACCACTTTTGGCAGATTGTGAAGATTGAATTTAGACCACAGTGACAGACGAAAAGACAGAGGGGGGTTAATGATATAAAACGGGTATTACGTGGCTATTCTGCGGCAGTAGTTTTAACATTAACTGTATTAAGGCCGTCTCTTGACGTCCGGATCTCCCGTGATTTTTGCCGAGAACACCCGGGTGAAGTCGCAGTTGTTCTCGGCTGAGGGGAACAACTTGACAGCGAGGCCCCGAGCTAGTCCCGTCCGTCCGTACGTCCAGACAGACAGACCACCTCCTCGCCTGAGATTGATAAACTGAGACCGTGTATCGCGTCCCGTCTTAACCGGGCTGCCCACACCAGAGGGGATGACTCTGGAGTCCATGATGGCGTGCTGCCTGAGCGAAGAGGCGAAGGAGTCGAAACGAATCAATGCAGAAATTGACAAACAACTCCGCCGAGACAAGCGCGACTCCAGGAGAGAGCTGAAATTACTTCTTCTCGGTATGTAACATGTAACACGTTTAGTCGTCACGTCTTGTGTGTCGTTGAATGGAAAACTCACGTTCTTGGGCCTTCTTGGCAATGCTAGCAAATATGCTGCTAGTTAAGGCTGCTAGCTGGCTAGGTTTCAGTACGAGAAACGTTATCACATGAATTTGCGAAATGCGTGGTCGGAGTAAAAAAAAAAAAAAGAAGTAGTAAGCTGGCTGAATTATGTGCATACCTACAAAAACTGGCTAGCTAGCCACACTGTCTCTTTACTCGAGTAATATGTTTTCGCATGGGTGTGCAGACAACGGATCATTTGGCATCGAAGTTACTAAGATGTCACCGTTTTAACGTTGCAGGCTAACCACATGCTTGCCAGTGGGCCAGTTGTCACATTGTTGACTAGCTCTCAAGCTAATTAGTGTCGGCCAACATCAAAAACTGCCCCTGTGGTGTGTTAGCTGGTGATGGTTGAAAGGCGGAGATGGCCACTTGATAATAGAAGCAGCAGCAGCTTTGGATTGCTTTACACTGTTGCTTTCACTAGGTTGCATAACATTTGTTCAACTGGATGAAGCTTCAGGTGCCTCCAGTTAGACCTCGCTTGGTTGTCCATTCATTCAATTATAATGTTCTAATATGTATTAGTCTTCACCCAGTGTCGCACATCTACCCCTTCCAGAGGATACTGAGGGATTTTCCCCCTCATCCTGGAGTCTAGCTGAGTAGGTTAATGTTGGCTATTTTTATAGCTGGTGTGTGGGCATGAGGGAGCTGCTGTTGAATAAGTTGCACTGTACTGCATTGATTCATTGTTCTGTGGACACAAAAAGGAACATTGGGCTATGCTTCATCACAAGTGTACTCGCGTTGCTTTCCGAAAAATTTATTTTGTGTGCAAGCGTCTTCTAACAGGCTAACTTGTAACTGTGTGCATGTTACCTGCCAGCCATTTAAAACAACAGATGTGTGAAAGCTCCTTGGAAAAAGGAAAGTGTCCTTTTTTTTGCCTTTTTTTTTTTTTTTTTTTTTTTTTAGGACAATTAGAATTATCTAGGTTGCATCCTTAGTTTCAAAACGTTTGCTCCCATTTCTTGCCCACCGAAAGCAGCCCTGGTTATTTGACATGTCTCCTTTTCATTTCCCTGCTGGATACCTCAGCTCGGGATAAGTAGGCCACACTAGAGCCACACCGTCGATGGGACATATTCTATTCTGTCATACGTTTGAATCGCTAGTGCTCTCTATTCTACCTGGTGGCCAACGTGAGTGTGTCAAAAGGGGGGGTTTGTTTTTGTGTCGCAGTTTTGAAAGGTTTGCTTGTGTGCTGCAATCAAATTTCTCCCGCCAGATGATCAATAAACGGTTGGGTTGATAAGTGATTCCAGGATATTTAGAAAATAAGGTGATCACTTACACTCTGTGTAAAACATTGCACTACCATCTGGTGTGTGTGTGTGTGTGTGTGTGTGTGTGTGTGTGTGTGTGTGTGTGTGTGTGTGTGTGTGTGTGTTTTTGTTTTTTTCAATATATAACCCTGATTTTGACAGCAGATATTAAAAAACACTTATGAAAGTGTTAGTGTGTGAAAGGCAGAGAGCAAGCAAGACCTGCTATCAGTCATGGTGTAAGTGGCCCATCCTGTGTGAGTTAAGGCTGTCAGTGGAGGCCTGGATAAGGACGTGTAAGGCAGGATTAGTGTAGGTCTTAATAGGCTTGGTTAAACACATCCGCTGCTGAGACTTTGAGATGTCACTGACTCCTATTATCCCCCTGGCATTATTCTCAGGCCCGCAGCCTTCAGTGAGCCGCCTGCCTCTCCACACATCACTGGAGAAGGAAGACAGCCTCTGTTTCTAAAAGAGTTTCCTCCTCGAGGACAAATAATGAAGCGATTAAAATCTATTTAACCACCGTGTTTCATCAAATGTATTTTAAAGCGGAAGGACGAGATATTGAGTACTGGACATTAATCCATCTTAGTTGACTGTGGTGGGACTCCAGTTATTAGCTACCCTGCAGGAGACAGGTTTTACATTTCAGCTAGACTCAATGCAAAGTGCCCAACAGCTCCTTCTGGTCAAGTATTCTCAATTTTAGTTGTATGGATTTATATATTAGTACTGGAATATTTTGTGGAGGCATGTGATTCATATTTCTTTTTAAGGTATCATAATTCACCTCTCATCTAGTCTTGTGTGTCTGGATTTATTTGAGAATGATTTATGTAGGTTAGAGCGACAATTGTGGTGATCTAAATGATTAAGTCATTTATCAAACAAAAATGGCAGTAGCTTCTAGTTTGGGATTCTAATTTGCAGCTACTCTCTAATTTCATATGATTTTAAATGGAATATTTGTGGGTGGCATGGTGGTTAAATAGATTTAATAAGTTTATTATTTGTCCTCAAGGAGGAAACTCTCAGAAACTAAAAATACTTCATACATTTTCAATTTCCTTGAGCTCAATGTGACATTTTAAAATTGTTTGTCATGTCCAAAATGCAAAAATCTAATCTGTTTACACAAATTTAAAAACAAAAAAATGTAAAATTCTCCCATTTGAGTGGCTGGAACCAGCAAGTGTTTGGCATTTCCTGCTTAAAAAATGACTAAAATGAGAAATCTCTTATCAATAAAAGATGCAGACAGACAATTTGATTAATCTTCAAGTTTTTCACCTCTAGATTGACAGATGCTGCAGCATTCTCCCAACGATGTTTTTCTTTCACTAATTCAGGTCCACCCTCTCTCTGGTGTTCCTCTCCCTTCCTGCCAGGGTTTGCTCTATGGTCACGTTGCATTGCCAAAACAGCCATGCCTCGTCAATAAAAGTTATGGGGTTTTGTTTTATTTGATGCCAGACACAGGCATGGTGTTTCCAGACTAAGAAAGGATGAATGTTAGGGTTGATTTTGCAGTTAAAAACTATAAAAACATCATACTTACCCTCTTGGTCAGAAAATAACAAGTCTGCCAGGGCTGCAGCATTGCCCACAGTCTGGCTGCCTGTGACTGAGGCCATATCGGGCTATACTGACAGCTTCCTGCTCCACAGACCAGTGGTTTGCCTCTACTTGGTCAAAACACAGTGGACCAGGAGCTGTGGCCTTTGCTGCATTGGGTAAATGAACTGCTGGAGCGAGCGAACGGTCAGTAAAGTGAGAGGGAAGGGCAAACGCTTTAGGGTTTCCCAAAAGTGCTGACCGGGACAAACTGTAAGCTCCCAGTCAAGCTGTCGTTGCACCAGTTGGCTTTCGCTTTTCATGAAAATGTGGGTTTCACATGAAATATGAAGAATGTCTGGCAATCAGTAAAAACTCCTGAGAATGATGTCAAAAAGGCATTTTTGGTCATCAGAGAATTTGTCGAGCACAGTATTAAATATAGGGGCCAAAAGTCTGCTTAACAGCCCAAATGTTTTGGATGGCTCAGTAGCACATCATCCCAGGTGGAGGTTTAATGTACAGTCGTTTGCCATGTCCTCATTGATTGAGTTGTTCTTGTCTATGCAGTACGTCTTGGTATCAGGTTAAGACATCCTTCAGAGGAACAGGCTGATTGAACTAGGAAGAGGATCAGGGGATAGACTCAGATGTTTATTGCTGACCTTCCTTCTTTTGCCAAGCCGTCTTATTTTGATCATATATGGCAATAGGGATCTTCTAGCTCGACTCCTCGCTGGTTTTGTGTGTGTGTGTGTGTGTGTGTGTGTGTGTGTGTGTGTGCCTGCCTGCCTGCCTGCCTGCCAGTGAATGTGAGGAGCTATGCGGATGGCCAGTTATTACTGAAATCCTCTTAATCGTGATCAGATCTAATACTTTTTAACATGGAAATCATGATCGGGCTTTTGCTATATTTGAGAGTTAAGACAATCAAACATGTGGCATATTAACATATTCTCTGAGGTACAGAGGAGCACTTTGACAACCACGTTGTAGTTCTCTGTGGTTCATTGTGAATGCGGTTTCAGCATTTCTGTGAATGGAAATATTGAGTAAGATTCATCTTTTGGCTTTTGTTGGTTAAAAATAGAGCACCGATACTACTAACGAAGTACTTACTGTTGGTTATATTGTATTATGTCATTTCCAGTAGTATCAAAATATAAAACATGCGTTTTCTGTTTAAAGCGTGCAAACGTAGGAAGATAGCAAGGAAGCTCACCCATCTTTTAAGTGGTTACGTCTCCAGTCTGATCTCGAGCACACAGCTGATAAATATGCTGTTTGTCTACATGACATAACAGAGGCGCATATTTAACGAGTTCAGTGTGGACAGAGAGCATCCAATGTTTTTTGATCTGATGCAATAGTCGGACATGCTTGCTGTTTGTCAGTTAATTTGTTAATATGAGACGGACTGTCGTCTTCGACCAGTGGTAGATCAATTCATCTCTAGTAAAAAAAAAAATTTGTTTTATTTAATTACTTGCAGGAATGCAGACACTACTGCTACAGCAAAAAAAGTTTGAAAGACAAAAATGAAAGGGAGAGATTTGGCATGACATGCAATAAACGGGATATTGCAGTTCCTGGTCAGGTCCTTAAACCCCAATGCCCCCAGGGCCCCCAAAGATTGTCTTTAATGTAACTTTGGAGACTCTAAAATTAATTTTATATATAATGATTTGTTGACATGAAACGTGTACATTTGTGCTGATTGGTTTTGGTTTCATGGTGACGACGAGCAGGTTTGAGATATGTTTCAGAAGTCTGTCTGTGTGTCATGCATTATGCGTGAGGCCTTGGAAACACAAGCTACTCTGTGTGACACTTAAGTTTGTTTAGAAATGTTTTGTTATGAGAGTGTGATGGAGGCACTGTTTGTACAGTAGGACAACTCATGAAGCATGATTGCAGTCTATGTATCTCACTCCGTATGGTATCTAGTGTACAGTTACGATTATTTATAATGTTGAACTATAGTATAACATTTAAGTCAAATACATAATACATTAAGCACGCACCACGCTGTGTGTTCTTCATCACAGAACATTCCAGTAAATGTTCAGGCGGTCAACCTCACCTTAGCCAGCCTCTCACACACACTTTGTCTCTCCCTGCGACATGGTGTCTATTACACAGTTGCTCATGTTGCTCACCAGTGCACAGATGAACACATGCACTCGTACATAAATGGGGTCACGGCTCGCTCTCTGGAGATTTGGGGGTGAATGAGGCTAGATGGTGACTGTCCCATATACCGCTGCTACCTCAGTCCCCACAGGACGGGGACAACGCCTCTTAGTTCAGTGTCTTCAGCCCTCTCTGTGCTGACAGGGTGGCATGTTCATTCCTGTTTACTCCCACCAGCTGCTGCGTACAGTAAAGCCCACACGTCTCTGTGATCATTCCGTTTTAACTCGTGTCACTTCAACTTTCAATTGCGAGTTGGATTTGGAACGATAGAGCATGCTTACACATGCCATTTTATGGATGTTAGGCTTGCATTGTGGTTTGGGATTTCTAGTGTGGAATCCTAATGTGGATACATTTACCTCAATGCACCAGAGAGCAGTACATGTGTTGTGCCCATGTGTTGACTAGGCTTAGTGCAGAATTTGTCGTTACCGGCATGGTGTTCAGGCATAAATCGTTTGTCTTTTTTTCTTTCTTTTTTTTTCTTTTTTTTTTTGATGATGATGAACGCTACAATCATAGACTGAATGCACTGGAGTAGCAGGAGTCAGATTTCAATCATCACGTGATGAGAGTTGACCGATAAGACGATGGCAGAGAATTTGGCGTCAAAGCAAAGGCGCTTATTTGGCAATATTTTGGATTTACTGCCACTGGGATACATTTGTAAAAAGAAGGCTGATTGTATAGAAGTCAATGAGTAAATTACCCTACTTCTTACTTGATGTATTACCTCAGTAAACATTGTAAACATGAGTTTATGGTCTCAGTCACTAGTTTCAAGTCTTCTTCAATACAGCATGATGTTCATTTAGTAAATTATCGTCCCATTTAGATTAAACTAGACCATGAAGCAGAGTATGCTTTAGGGCGGGCTTACTGTGATTGACAGGTTGCTGACGCTACCAGAGCCATATACGGCATTTCTACGTCACTCCTCCGCGTTTCAATTATGATAACTTCTGATTACCGGTTGCAAAAAGTCAAGATGGCGACGGCCAAATCGCTGAACTCAAGGCTTTAAAACGGCAGTCCACAAACCAATGGGCGAAGTCACTATGATTAGGTCCACTTCATACAGTCTATGGATCCATTCCAAAGTGGAGGGAAAAAAACCAGACGGAAGGTATTTCTGCTTTTAAAACGAAGCCTGTAATCATGCATTTGCCGCGATGCTTTTCTCTGTTGTATTGTTCGTCTCTGCCTCCGACACTTTTCAAACGTTTACTCCAGAGACCAAGGAGATGGCGTCATTTCCTGTAATTCATCACGCGACAAAAGCCCAAGCTTTGTTTACTATCTCCATGAAAACATTGCCACATATCCTTGTTGTGCATCATAACATAGACCCAGCTAATTGAGGATCAAATTCTAAACATGCATCTCTTCCTCTCTCACTCCCTCTCTCTCCATATTGCTCTGTTGGCTAACTACGAACCACAAACACTGAGGTCTCATTTGATTGGGTGATTTTTTTTGTACACGCCTCTGAGTGCAGGATGAGTCATGCAACATTTATAACTGTTTTACAGGAAGACAATAGCATTTTGATGCAAAAATACTCTGATACTGTTTTTTTCACCTATATTTAGCATTTAACAAGAGATAAACAATTAACACAGGGGAAACGGGATTAACATTGGGAACATTTTTATTTCATTTCACTTGGTGTTTAAAGTGCAAAGTAAGAGCTCTAATGATTTGTGCGTCACCAACGAATATTTATTTTTTGCAATATGTCCGGTGTAATTGTTAACACCACTTTTTCGTCACCCCTAGTGTGGACACGGAGTGATTTATAATCTTCATGATGAGATTTTCTTAAATGAGTGCCATGGCTTAAGAAACAATGTCAACATCTAGGATTTGGCATCTGTATCTAGTTTGTAGCAGCCCAGCACAGTGTGTATTGCAGACTAAAATACTGCTGCTTACTCCAAACCTTTTTGCAAAGCCTGTATTTGATTTTATTTTTGCTCACCCACACCTACTCGACCAGAACGGCACTCGGCGCATACTCACTGTTGAACAGACAAAGCGATCCTAAGGTGTGTGTGTGTGTGTGTGTGTGTGTGTGTGTGTGTGTGTGTGTGTGTGTGTGTGTGTGTGTGTGTGTGTGTGTGTGTGTGTGTGTGTGTGTGTGTGTGTGTGTGTGTGTGTGTGTGTGTGTTGCATGCTATATCATGTACAGTATATTCAATTTACAGCTCTGACACCCACGCACATGGAGCACTCGGAGACATCGGCACAAAGCAGTGGAATTGTGCCCAGATCCTGACAGCAGGCAACACATGTTGGAAAGCTGCTGTAGAGCTGAGCGAGTCCTCTTTCTTTTGTCGTTATGCTCGCGCGTGTTTGCTGGAGTCCTGTACTGTGTGTTGCCCATGTCATTGCAGGAAAAGGGGGAAAGAAAATGGGCCATCACAGTGAAGGTAACATCCATGCCTTGAGGTTGACCACAGGATCCGTGTGTATCCACAGTTGGTTAGGCAGCTGGTGTGTGTGTTGTGTAGCTCCGGGCTGCCTTGGCTCAATCCCTTTCCTTTGTACGCCAGAAAGAGGCCACTTTCTAAGATGAATTTAGTGAAGGATTTTAGACCCACGCTACATTTCGGTTAGCCTTGTGACTGCCTGATTCATATGGTATCTTTCCAGCGCGCTCATATAAAAGGCCAATGTCTGGCTGATGCAAATTTTGAGATTTTGATAATACTTAAACCTCTGCTGTGTCTATGCAAATTTCAAGTGCTGCCTAAAAGGACTGCTCATAAACCCAGATAAGCCAACACTGTTCATACCAATGGACCGTTATATGTATCTGAATTTACATGCAGGTTAGCCATGTTGCTGATAATCCACATCACTTTGGTAAAGGAAAGCTGTGACGGGCATTGCAGAGGGAAGCCAGATTTAACAGGGATTTTCCTGCTTGAGCATGAGGCCTTTTGTGGACTGCATGGGGATGCACAATGAAAGAAATTATGGGATATGAGAGGACCGTGCAAACAAAGCAGGCCCTTCTCTCTCACTCACTCACTCACATAACCTGATAGACTGACGACCTGGGCTCAACCAAATCTGCTGCATTAAGACAGCGGTGTGTCAAGTCCATCAGGTGTTGTGTCACAAGCTGACATCAGTCGCGATATGTAAAGGCTTATGGAAGCTAGCCGGGCAACGGAGGATACAGGTGAAGTGTGGGGCATCTTAACAACATGGATAACTGTTACTTACCTTCCACATAATGTTTGCATTTTACTAGTTCTTCTTAGCTAGGATGTTCAGAGCTAGTAGACTTCTCGCTCTGATCCGAGAGACACATCAGTTTCGCAGTAGACCAGTGTTTGTGTGTGGGCTGTGTAGTGTACTTTGCAATGGGCCACAATCTGAGCTCCTTTTGTCTTTCTCTCTCTCACACTCGTAGCTACCTGGCACAGAAGGCATTATCAAACCCAAGTAGTGTGTGAGCTATTAAAAGGTGACCCCTTTTTTCTAGGTCATTTCCAAAAAAGAATGGACGGATTCTAGTTATGAATATCCAAAATTCTTGACGGAGAGGGAGGAGAATGGAGAGGCATATTTCTAGCCTAAGGGAGGTTAGGAGGGGTTGTGAAAAAGGGGGTAGAGAGAGAGTGTGTATTTGTGGGGGAGAGCTGGTGAGGGCATGTTAACGGTTGTGGCTGGTGCTGGTACAATCTGGGGGAGGGAAGACAGAGGCTCATAGTGTGTTGTCTGGTGAAAGAGGGACACGATAGTTAGAGAACACAGCAGAGGGAGATCTTGTGACAGGGTCACGAGAAATAAATCAGACATCAAGCTGGAGAGTGATCCTCTTGCTCACTACCACTATTAATGCTGCAGCCCAATACAAAGGAAATGCTCTCCGTGCTCCTTTTATTAGCTTGACGATCACAGATTTTTATTAGCTTCTTCTGCAAAGCATTGATTCACCCAGGAGAAATGATAAAGATCTCTTTAGTGAATCAGTCTATCTAGTCTCTGTTCTCCAAAATTGGGCATTTTGTTAGAAGAGATGGAGGAGGGTCATTTCCCCTTTTTATATCTGAGATTACGGTATTTCTTCTTGCATCAATGGATAAGCTGCTATATCTCCCCAACATTTTTTACAGGCCTCGGTGTTACCGACCTCAGACCAGCCAAAAGTCTCTGTGGAGCCGAGGCCCTTCTTCTGTGGTGCACAAAATGATGAAGAGCACAGAGCAGGCCTGAGGGGCTCGCAGTTACAGTTAGAGAGAGTTATACAGAGAGAGAGTTAGAGAGAGAGAGAGAGAGAGAGAGAGAGACTAAAAAGAGAGGGAGACAGAGGAGAGGTTGCTATGGTAATGGAAGTATGGCTGCTCTTCAAAAACCTTGAATGTAGGTGGTGTTGAGATGAGTGTGTGTGTGTTTTTCCTCCTCGTCTTTCCCTTTTCATTTTTGCAGATATTATAGATGTGCTGGATCCCTTTTTTTGATTTCACTCATCAGCTTTTGTGTGTGTGTGTGTGTGTGTGTGTGTGTGTGTGTGTGTGTGTGTGTGTGTGTGTGTGTGTGTGTGTGTGTGTGTGTGTGTGTGTGTGTGTGTGTGTGTGTGTGTGTGTGTGTGTGTGTGTGGGGGGGGGGGGGGGGGGGGCCGGAGGGTTGTGTTTCTGGGCATATAGAACATAGAGGGCTAGTGTGAAATGTGGGTTAGACCCAACAGACCAAGCCAAGTGGGGGATTATTTTTGGCAATCACTGTCTCTCTTGAAAACGTGCATTTTTTTTTTTTTTTTTTTTTTTACTCGATGCAGAGATTATTATTTTTTCCATTGAATTTCAGGGTGTTTTGGTGACTAGATGCAGAATAAATCTTTTTAAGCACATGCCTGTATTCCAAATCCTCTTCTTGGGCTCCTTACCATATGTGTGAATCTGGAAACCTGACACCACTTGAAGTGATGATCTTCCAGCCAGATATGGGCTCAGGAGGCCAGAGGAGGATCACTGAAGGAATGCAGCCTTTTTGACAACGACCCCTGCTGTCACCTCTCGGCAGAGGCAGTTCAGTACTAGATCCTCAATGTAGGGCATGTTGTCTTTGTCATATTCATCAAATTAGCATGTACCCCCCCCCCACTACTCATCTCTCCTCTTCTCCCTGGAAACCTTGTTGATTCGTTCACTCTCCAAACTGTGCGGTAACATCCTGATGCTTTGAAATATAAGCGCTCGTAACCAGCTTTAGTTAATATACTTGTAATTTCCGTAGAGGGATTTTTATAACGTGTAAAACTGACTTGGATGAGCACCTAATTTTTTTACACCATTACTTCATTTTTACCAGCTTATGCTGGTAATGAATGAACACTAATAAAACATCAGATACACAAACGGGTTGCAGCATGTTCTTGGATCTCTTCAACTGAAAGTTTTCTGCCAGTTTTGCCTTTTCATGGAGCTTCTGTCTCAGATTGCAGACTTGAGGTTGTTGTGATCATCTTTTCAAAATGAGTTGTCTACTAACTGGAAGGGAAGGGGCTCTAGCGCCTAATTGGAGTGAGCAATATGAAAATAATCCTGATCACGGTAAATGTGATTTTTAATTGAATATTGTGATCTAGTAAGTGTTCTCTTGGTTGTGTATATGTGGTTGTGTAATAAACAGAAAATGTGTGTTTTTTTTTAAATTAAAATCCAGGATTACCATAAAGTTCAGGTCATTAGTTTAGGAAGGATATAAACGGTATGGCAAACACGTTTTTATTACAGTAAATAAATTCTTTTTAGTTAGTTTTTTTTATTATTGTTTTATCTCAAACAGATGCCTGTACGCACACGTGAGTAAATGCACCAATGCCCATGCAGCGTTGACTGTAACGGTAATAGTCAAACAAAATTACTAATGCGACACATTTATTTATAGCGGGGTGCACAATTGCTATGTGCTGTTCCTATTTTTTTATGTTATGGCCAAGAACAGGTTGCCAATTTCTCAAAATGGTTGCCAACAAAAAAAAAAAGATGTATGTACTCCTGTAACCCTTTATAATTTCTCTCAGATGCAATAAATCCTTTACATCAGAATATTAAAGACTTGAGGCTTCACCAAAAAAAATAATGTGAGTCAACAGTACCAATGACACTTGATGTATAGATGATTGAAAAGTGATTTTGTCCTTGATATAAGACTTGTGTGTGTGTTTAGAGTGTATTACAAGACTACGCAGGCCTTTGCCATGCCGTCTCACTTTGCTCACACCGTAAGAGGGTTGTCGGTTCGATCTCCTGCTCCGCTAGTCTCATGTCAATGTGTCCCTGAGCAAGACACTTAACCCCAAAATTGCTCCTGTAGCTGTGCCTACGGTGTATAGATACTGAATTGTAAGTCGCTTTGGATAAAAGCGTTTGCTAAATTACTGTAATGTAATGTAAGTTTGCTGCACTCTTAACTATACTAACTATTTGCCTGCCTTGTTCTGTTCAGGTACCGGAGAAAGTGGCAAGAGCACCTTCATCAAGCAGATGAGAATCATTCACGGAGCTGGGTACTCAGACGAAGATAAGAGAGGCTTCATCCGGCTTGTTTACCAAAACATCTTCACCTCCATGCAGGCCATGATCCGCGCCACCGAGACCCTTAAGATCCCCTACAAATTTGAACAGAATCGGGTAAGGACTGACTCAGTAATAAGGAAATATCCTCCGTCCTAACAGCCATTTGTTCCAGAGCCTTTGGTTATTTGAAAGGTGTGATTTCTAAACTTCCACACCGCACTGTTTTATATTCCAAGGGGATAGTTTGTAGTGAAAGATCATAGCATATCAGAAATGATTTATATTTTATGCAAGCCCCAGCTACGTCAGTCGGTGATGAATTCCGCTTCAGATATGATAATTGAGTATTTTGTACTATAGAATATGGACGTAGCACAGCACCCACCTATCACTCAAAGCGGCCATGCCCTCAATTATGCCTACCGTCTTAATATAATATAAACGGGTGAGGTATATACAAATTCACCCCCTGTATAGTTGTCATTAACAGAGATATTATCTACCAAATCCGATTTTCTTTTTTTGCTTTTTTACCAGGGTGTAAACATATTTATTTCTGCTGTAAAGTTGGCCATTTTAACATGGGTGTCTATGAGGATTGACTGGCTTTTGGAGCCAGCATCAAGTGGCCATTTGAAGAATTGTTTGTGGTATTTTCGCTTCATTTCTCGGCACTGGAGGCATCCGTTTGGTTTGTACATAGACATGTACATACATTAAAATAACTGAAACTAGTTATCAATTACATAATTATAGTCTATTGTATACTACTGAGGTTCTCAATTCCAGTCGTTATTGTGAACCTCCAATTGAGGACTCATTTACACCTGGAATGCAAGGTGAATGTAGTCCACACTAAGGGTTACTTTTGTATAAGTAAGAAAAAAAGTGTTAATAGGCCTGAACAGATGTTGATTGGCTCTGTGACTACTTCCAGCGCAGCAACATTGTGTGACACACATGTTGAATTCAACATTTGAATGTACATTCTACTCCAATTCTATTTCTATGGATACAGCACAATGGGCCCATATAGTTAGGTGTGTGTGTGTGTATATATGTAGATGTGTATATATTAGTAAGTGCTATAAAGACCTTTCTAAAAACACTGTAAAGTCAAGAAAAGTATTAATTTCTGTCCCACGTATCTATTATCAAGTCACAGCTATGAAAACATTGAATAGTGGGTAGGGTATGAACGTATGTGGGGAAACAAGGATATTTTGCCTCTTTGGATAGACATGTCATGGTTGTGTCCCATTAAAGGTGTTTTTCTTTTTTCTCCTCCTCATAGCATGTCTGTTGTGCATTATACATTTACATTATGGCCATTTTCTAATGTCCATCATGTCTGTTAATCTTCACATGGATAAACATTCTCTAGGCATCTTAATGTTAAAGATTCGACATCAGGCAAACATTGTCCATCAACTCTGTGTTTGAGCACCAACAATCATTGATGTAAACACAGAGGCCCCCTCCTTGTCCCACCGGAGTCCTGCTGTCCGGACATCAGCATAGGCAGGATGGTGGAATAGCATTAGGTCCTTGCTGGGTTAGCTTAGCTTTCTCCTTGGCTCTCATCTCTCTCTTCCTGGGGCAGTCATCTCCACTTTTGATGGCGTTTGGTACGGCATATCTAGTGGTCAGACTAGATGTCGTGGGCAGAGATCGTCTCAGGGTCTGCGCTTCAGTAATAAACACACAAAAAAAATCCAAACAAAAGTGTAGCAAAGTTCATGGGAGCTACTGCTATTCATCATCCTACAACCTCTTCATCTGTTGTTTTTCCAGTTAGACCAACTGTTTCATTCCTAGGAAATATATTCAGTTGCACAAGAAGATATGCGTTCATTTTGGAGAATAAGTAGAATATGTGGGTCATCAGCCACCCGGTCCAAACGGACAATAAAGTTACCTACAAATATCTTCAGTAACAAGTTCATCATTGTCTTGCGTCTCGATTTATCTAAACTTTTTTTCCATTGCTTGTGTATTTTCAGTCCAACGCCATGCTTGTGAAGGAGGTGGACATTGAGAAGATCAATGGGTTTGACTATCCCTTCATCGCAGCTATCAAAAGCCTGTGGGCCGACCCAGGGATCCAGGAGGCCTATGACCGCCGCAGAGAGTACCAGCTCTCTGACTCCACTAAATAGTACGTCCGTCCGTTTCTCTGTTGTTGTGTGTCTACGTGTGTTGAAATCTAGGATTTAACAATGGTATATGTGTGAGTGAGTTATTTGATCAATCTGAGGTGAGGCACAACTCGTCGCTGCCTCACCTCACGTGTCTCCTCTGTTTGAACAGGACGTGCTAATTCAGCGATTTTGATTATAAAAATGGTGAAATGATTGGAATCATACAGAAATTACATTTTGTAGCACAGATCAGTAGAGAAATATTAATATTTATTTTATTTTAGCATTATTTGTTTTTTACTTGTTAAGATGGCAGGTGAGGTGACCTGCCCCCTCTGACCGCACGTCCCTGGTCTGTGATGCTGGTTTGGGAACTGATACAGATTTCAGTGTTGGTAACACCACTATTGATTGTTAACAATCCTGAGCTTATTGGATCAAATATTTTGTAGATATTAGCACTTGTCGAGCAAAATTCTGAATTTGCCAGGATCTGATAGGGATCCTTTTGCAAATCCAAAATTACAATGTAATTGATTCTCTAGTTATACAACAGTAATGTCCCGGTTCCCGAACGTTTGTAAAAAAAAAAAAAAAAAAAAAAACTTTGTCCACCAATGGATTATTACATCCAGGATTTAAACGATGAAGGTGTGCTATAATTAATGTGACCGTTAACTTGCTCACAGCTGTTCTTTTATTTTTTTACTTATTACTTACAATTTTGTATTTGTTGTTAACTAAATATATCTGCTTAGCTAGATAACACCTGAGGTAAGTTGAAGAATAAATTGACCGTTTAATTTCTTGTACGGCAGGGAGACAGAGTTGTCTCCAGACCAGAGATCAGGACACCGGTTTTTAGAGTAATAAGTGTGTTTGGTTGTGTTTTTGGTGGCAGGTTGTGTGCGTATGTGTGACTACCTGTGTATAATTACTATGTACACCTTTTGTCCACATACATCTGACATATGGCAAAATTCAGCAGCCTATTTCACGATTTAACAACCTTTTTATGAAAGAATGTACAAGCCACAGGTATAAAAGCCGGTATTTTAAATGTAGATAATAGTCCACCATAGATGTTTATCTACACTATATAAGTGTTGGATCATTACTTTAGTTCATGCCGTCTCATCTAGCTGAAAGAGAGTAAAACAGTGACTTTGAAGCCATGATTTCACCATGATTGATTTAAATGTCTGAATGCCAGTAGTAAGAGATACACTCCCAACCAGGGATTTTAAAATAAGTTGGCCAGGTGTACAGTTATTGTGCTTGCACCTTGTGACCAAATGTGTCAGCCTCCTGTTCTGTGGTTGTGTGTATTTGCCATAATTACGTTCTAATAATCTGTGACTCCAGGCTAAATATCAAAAGGCACTTAACTCACTGGGCCCCCTGGTTGTTGATTTGCTGTACTACAGATTAATGATGCTTCACGTCAGTGTGCATGCAGGTCGGCCTGTTTTGTTAGGAATGTATATGTTATGTTAAATACGTTAGCTATCTATTTGTTTTTGATGTGTAGTGTGTATGTGAGGAAGAGAAGAAAATCATTGAATCTGACTTCATTTCAGTGTTCATACTGATCATGTTCATCTCCAGTTACCTTAGCGATATAGACCGTGTGACTGCAGAGGGATATGTTCCCACCCAGCAGGATGTGCTGAGGGTCCGTGTTCCCACCACGGGTATAATAGAGTACCCGTTTGACCTGGAGAACGTCATCTTCAGGTACCCCCATGGCACCAGGACTGCAGCATCACCATGGCTAGAGGACAGAAACCACTGATCACTGTCAGGATACTAACACATTAGTGAAACGGGGGCAAGGCGTTTGTAAATTGTACACCCTAAAACATCACGACTGTAATGGGGAAAGCTCATACTTGACATGAGCCTATTTGTCTAAATAGACCAAGTTGTCCTGTAGAGAAAAATACAGATTATGTTGTTAGTCAACCTGATTAGATATCAGTGGTTTGTGTTCAGAACTGTGCTAATGTTCTGGCTCCAGGAACAAAATGAAGGCCGGACATGTTGCACTGTAGCGTTTGGAGAGCAGCCACTAAGTACTAGATGAAGAAGGGTGAGTGATGTCAAAGATTCACCAGGAAGTTCATATAAAATCTGGGCACAGTTTTAAAAACAAAATAATTTTAACTTAAAAAAAAATTAAATTACAAATTGAACTGGTATGGAATATGCTTCCTGCCATCCTTGATGTCATACTTGTCCAAACCTTCTTTATCTAATCCAAGTGCTGCCGTATGTGCTGCTGAAACACTGCTACTACTGTCACTGATGCCACCTCACTGTCTGCAACATAACCCACGAAAGTACTTGGAAAAACAAGTCAAGTAAACTAAAAGCTGCAGTTGCAACTTAATAGCTGATATCAAAAGTCTTGTGTTGGTTTTTGGATACAGTGTTGGTGGAGCAGTGACACTAACTAACACCCTATATTTCTGAGATGTGGCCTTTTCTGTGAAGCTTCCTCAACAGGACTGATCCACACTTCCTGGAATTGCAGGGGGGGGGTTGCGGTAATTGCTTGTCACGCTTTATATAACTGTTTTTCTGTCTCTTCTTTCTCTTCGTCTCTCTTTTTTTTCCTCGACCGGCCCGCCTGTAGTTATCTTTCCGATCTGGATCGTATTGCAGATTCCAGCTATCTTCCCACTCAGCAGGATGTGCTCAGGGTGCGCATCCCCACTACAGGAATCATAGAGTACCCATTCGACTTGCAAAGCATCATTTTCAGGTAGAAAGATGTCCGTTTTTGGTTCAGTCTCTCCTTGTTCATCATCAACCCATACGTCCTCTGATGTTTTTGTCCAAAACGCCAAATAAACCCATGTTTGTTTGTTTTTTGTCCACCAAATTAATGGAAAAACCCTTTAACCTGTGACTTTTAACTGATGCATTGATGAGTGTCTGTATCCCATTCTTACTCCTTAACCCTTCATAGAAATTAAAGTCATAACCATTTTACATCCTACACTTTCTTTTACCTCCTGCCACAAACCGCACACATATCTCAGCCCCCCGATGAACACACAGTCCTACATTCTGGTGCCCGGTCTCTGTAAATGGGTCACCTCCTCTCTTCCTCCTCCTCTCCTCTCCTCTCTCTGGCTGGCAGAAGAAACGAGGTCGTCCTCTCCGCGGTAGAGGAATGTTATTTTGGGCAGCAGGTCCTGCAGGGCCTATATTGGCCCTGGGTCTCTGTGGACCCTGGTGGACTGGGCCACCACTAGGGGGCACCCTTGTATTGTGAATTATATTAGATTTGTGCAGCTCTCTCAAGAGACCATGGCTCACCTGGTCTTGAGGTTTGCGCCTGTGTGTCCAGAGGTTCAACAAAGTACAGGAAGTTCAGCCTTAAGTTGTACCGATGCCGTTTGTTTAATGACTCGACAGCAAAGGTTTTTTGACCGGAAAGATTTTACTGAATCGGTCGTCACAAATGAAGGCTTAATGAAACTGGGACCTGAACTCCCTGACGAGTGAAGGGTGACCGTGTCAAGGAGAAGCTCAGGGAAGCAGAAACCTTATGAGGATTCACACATCCGTCAGCTTTAGGACTGCTCTTATTGAATGGCTTCAACAAATGGCAGCTTGACGGCCTGAAGTCATACATCTAACGTATATATCATTCGACTTGTGATGCAGTTTTCTCAGCTTGTAGTTTGTCATTCGGTTACATAGGAGGCGTCCTTCTACCATGAAAAGGATCCCACCATCAGAGGTGCCCTCTGTATCTTACATCAACATTTCAACTCTGCCTCCTGTCCTCTATCTTTTTCTCTTCCTGTGCTCCTCTCCATCTCATCTTTGTCCTTCATTTCATTGTTCCTCCTGTTTCCCCATTTGTCCTCTCCAAGTGCGTTTCAAAACTTCACAAATTGTGTGTGTGTGGTGCTTTATCTCACACACACACACACACACACACACACACACACACACACACACACACACACACACACACACACACACACACACACACACACACCAGGGGAGATTGAGAAAGCTGTTGAGTAGAGAAATGAATGCATTCTGACCTTTCACTTTCACAGTCACGCATAAACAGAAGTACAGACTGCTCTAGTATCAGATGTAATGTATGCCTCTCAGTTTAAGAATTCCAGCAAGAATATTTATTTCCTTCTGAGATAAGATGCTCAAACAGTTAGACAATCTGCTACACGGCTACCTGTGTATTCCAGTGCTTCTATCTTCACTATACAACCATAGATTCTCATTCGTTATCTGCGTGGTAGATCCAAATAACGACTGATTATTACAGATATTTCTGTAGTTTCTGTTCTTGCAGTAGGTTTGCTTCTGCTCAGACATTGTGACTGCACTTTTGACAAACAATGAAAGTAACACAATTTCCTAAACTGAGTGGCATTGGTTGTGAAACTGATCCTAGATCTGTGTCAAACGGGAAGCTTTTATTTTTGTGGTGGCATGCATGACTCGACTATTTACAAGGACAAAAGCATATTCACACTGCATTACACTGTTTGTTTAGTTCCTTGTCAAATGTAGAGATCTGCACACGTTTGCTCTGAAACCCTTTACAACACAAGAACTTGTGAATATGATTTAAATTTCTTCTTAAGGTGTTGAACCCATCAAGTCTTGTTTTTTCCCCAAACTAGTTTGCTTGAAATATCATTATTAGGATTGCACAATAGCCTCTTTTTTATTTTTTTTTTATTTAATACAATAGATCATCATCCAAAAATAAATGATAATAAAAACAGGTTATGGCTTTCATTGGTCCCAGGATGTGAGACTATATCTTTATTTGGGTCATGTGCTGAAACTGTTTAAGGAAGACATTCTCTGATTCTACATCAGAGAACATCTTCAGGACCTGAAACGAGTGTGTTCCTCTATTGTAAAGTTTTATCACGAGTAAATATATCTTGATGGATTCAACACCTCCTTTTAAGAACGTTGTTAAAAGTACTGTCCAGACATTGTGGGTAATCAGAACACTGAACATGAACTAGACCATCAAGCGATATATGCTAATATGTTTTTTCCCCTTCTTGATTCTTCACTTGTTATCTTCCTCTTCATCTTCATCCTGCCATCAGGATGGTGGATGTCGGAGGTCAGAGGTCAGAGAGGAGGAAGTGGATTCACTGCTTTGAGAATGTCACCTCCATCATGTTTCTTGTGGCACTGAGTGAGTACGACCAGGTCCTGGTGGAGTCCGACAATGAGGTAGGTGGACATAAAAATGCCTTGACCATTCAGTTAATAAACCCAAGAAAAACACCTAATATTGCTAAAACACAATAAGCCTCATTCACCAACCATTCTTTAGAAGAGATTTTTTCTGAAATCCCACTGACGCTGTGTCCACGAAGATTCTGACATTCATGCATTATGGTCTCTTAAAATATAAAAACTCCACATTAACCCTTAAATTAAAAACAAATATGCAAATTGAGAACCGTGCCTCCAATTTTAGAGATCAAACTTTTTTTCCTTGTGTACTTCATCAGTTGTCCGAATATAGTTTTCACTAAACGAGTAATGGCATCTTTTATTGTTTTACATCCACTACTGATTCTACAAAAGATGGCAGCTCATTTTGTGTTCACTTCCTGCAAAATTACCTCCACTTCAGAACTATTGAATTTGGAGTCTAGTGCTCCATTATTAGAGTTTCATTTAGGCATTCTTGACTAAATGTTCTCAACTTTTCTTTTCAGTTTGTGTGTGCACACAGCCCTGCAGTCTCATACCCTGCAACGTGAATTAGCGGGGCTTTTACGCTTTATACGGAACACGTTTTCAATTTACAATAGGATTTATCATTATAAGAACACATTTCATCCCAGATTTTAGACTTATCTGGGAACCATCTGAAGACAAAATTCAAGAAAAACCTTGGGAAGATATTGGTGAATGAGGCCCAGTGTTACACACACACACACACACACACACACACACACACACACACACACACACACACACACACACACACACACACAGGCAGCATGACAATAATTTGTGCTGGAATGCATACATCTCAATGAGATGAGTCAATTGAAACTAAAAATATGACTTTTCTCACCTGCCCTCTGCACTAGAACCGCATGGAGGAGAGTAAAGCTTTGTTCAGGACTATCATTACCTATCCGTGGTTTCAAAACTCCTCCGTCATCCTCTTCCTCAACAAGAAGGACCTGCTAGAGGAGAAAATCTCCTACTCACACTTGGTGGACTATTTCCCAGAGTTTGATGGTGAGATCATCTATACGTTGGTTGGTGTGTGCGTGCGTGTGTGTGTGCTTGTGCGTTGACTAATCTAGCAATAAACTGTTGGAAGCCGCCCCCTTAGATGTAGCTAATTTGAATGTGTTCTTCAAAACTTTGAAATGTACCATATTCTTTGCAAGAAAAATGACGCTTCCACTTTTCATGAAATTTTAAAACAGATTAAATACGCAATATAGGCCTACACGATTATGGGGATACAAGCCAGGGCAATCACTTACGCTCTACATGCTTTGCACACACATCACCAAGGTTAATATCATTAACAATAAGCCACTCACACAACCATGCAACACCTATGCCCACAAACAGAATCCCCACAGCTGAGCACACACTCAAATCTGACACCACGCACACCTGTGTCATTGTAGAACTTTTCACATTAAAACACTGCAGGTCCATCACAATTCAGATTAAAACAAAATATTCTATCTTACTTTAAAGAACTTTGCCTTCTCTTTGACAAATTTCCCCCGATTTGACGCACACTGAATCCATATTTATAACGGAGTGTAACGATGATGTCGAAACTGAAAAAGACATCCACTACTTTCCAGGTTTTATTGGGTAAAGTAGGGCTTTCTAAACAACGCAACATTTGCATTGCGGACCATTTGCAACAATGCCACCAATGGAAGACGGCCTTACCAGAGACAACCGGGTATTCAATGGCAAGAAGGGAACACCACTGTAGTAGTTTTCTGGTCATGTAAGCCGTTTCCCAGTCATTATGCTAAGCTAACCCTCCCGTCTAAAGCTCAATACTACATGCACAGACATGACATAGTTGTATCCATCAGGAATACGCGCATTTCTCAAATTGCTGACCCACTCCATTTTGTGCTCTGTTTATATAATTATATAATACATTTTTGCATGTGCTTGTCTGTCTCCATTTCCCAGGTCCCCAGAGAGATGCACAGGCAGCACGGGAGTTCATTCTCAAGATGTTTGTGGACTTAAACCCAGACAGCGATAAGATCATCTACTCTCACTTTACTTGTGCCACGGACACGGAGAACATCCGCTTTGTGTTTGCAGCTGTCAAAGACACCATCCTACAGCTCAACCTCAAAGAGTACAATCTGGTGTGAGGGCCCACGTACAACAACGGCACATCTCCTCCCCCATTGCACAAAAGCACACCTCTTTGGGAGTGTGCGCTCAAGTTCACATGCATTACACAGCACACCATGCCGGCTTACACACACACACACACACACACACACACACACACACACACACACAGACAAGCTCACTAACAGAACCCTTCCTTCTTTTTTTTTCAGTACAGTACATTCACAAATCCTCCCACCTGCAAACACCGCCCCTCCTCTTTCACCAAAGCTCGCCCTCTTCCTCCGTCGCTCGGCAGCTTGTTGTGTCAGAGTAATCGCTCCTCCCAAAGCTGCTCCGTGTGTCAGATTTGGCCGCGGCTGCTGGCTCTGGCACACAAACTTTTCACAAGGACTGTACAGTGACTGAAGGGGACTTTGGTGTGTGTGTGTGTGTGTGTGTGTGTGTGTGTGTGTGTGTGTGTGTGTGTGTGTGTGTGTGTGTGTGTGTGTGTGTGTGTGTGTGTGTGTGTGAGAGCATTGACTAGCGAGGAGCTGTGTATTGGTGAATAGCGGCATCGAACCCCTTTGGCCCTCCGGAGTTGACCCTCAGCGGTGTGAGATCAGATCCTCTGTCGTGTCCTTTGTGAGCTCCGATCGGTGTGGAAGGAAGTGAGTGCTGTATCTCCTGAAACCAACTAGGAACCAGTGGGTGGCATCATGCTTCTTGAGACAGTGACTTGGACAGAAAGTGAAGCCTCACACCGGACACTAGGGGACGGGGCCGAGGATTCTGTCTCCATCTAGCATCTATGAATGTACCCACCAGTGTGAGCATCACAATTGCATATATATATATATATATATATATATATATATATATATATATATATATATATATATATATATATATATATATATATGAAGTAAATGCATTAATAAACACACTTAAGTTAAAAAGCACGAGAGGGCAAGACATAGCTAATCAAAATCTCTTAATTGCTGAGTTCTAAAAAAAATGTTTTTAACGATAGAAATTTGTTGCTACGTCTTCTATTTAACAAATAATGGTTCAAATGAATGGTGATAAGCATTGGTAAGAAAATCTGTTAAAACCTTTAAAAACAAAGGCATCTTAAAAAAAAAAAAAAGAAGCAACCAGAATTTTTACTTGACATAAGTATCCTTTAAAGATTTTTGTGGCATTTGGTTTTTTTTAAGTTAATCCCATTGCTTCCCTCCTCCAGATGTTTGCTGTGTGGATTCACAGGGACAATCGTCCATGTGACCATCACAGCATCTGGCTCCACTGATTACACCCCCACACCCTTATTACAAAACACTAGTAGTGGGGTGAGAGGACCCTGCTTTCAACACAGGCTCTTCTCTGATTGGTGGAAGCAGATGTGGAGGGGAGCATGATGTCATCAGTGTTGATCAGCCCACAGAGCACATCTGCAGTTAGGGCTGCAAGTAGCTTATTCAACAAAATACAAGCTGTAAATTAAACATGCCCACATCAGTGCTGTGGTGTGAATGGAATCCATGCGGTAACATCTCTGATGACGTCACACCTGCGTTACTCAGCCGTCCAATCAGACACACTTCCTGACTGTGACATAACATCATCAGGATGTGGGTTTTTTTGTTTTTTAAACTGTATAGTCACTTTGTTTATATATAGATTGCTTGCTGTTGAGTGGTGAGAGGGGGGGGGGTTATGAACCTTTCATAGAAAACGCTCTCTGAAGTCTGCAAACGTTTGTGTATATTCGTTTGTAAATACATATACACAAAACACTCCTGTACAAAAAAACGCTCTGTGGTACACCATCTTTGGCAAAAAAAAAAAAATCTACAAAAAAAATCAACTTCTTTCATTAGCATACAGTTTTTTCCTATGAATTTATGGTGGTAGTAGTAATACTGTGATTATGGATTTTGTTCACTTGACTACACAGAGCTGAGTGGTGTTGAGGAAACAGAAGGAGCAATAGTCTGAGAAAAGAGGTCCCTCCCTGCTACTGCGACCGCTCTGGCTCCAGACTATAATAACTAGGGCTGGTAAAAATCTTCACAGTATGGTGACGAGATGATTTTAAGAGTAATTAAATATTTTTTTTTTATTTATCTAATTTATGGACCAGGTTTGAAGGTGTTGATAATTTGATTGCGTTTAAGTCTGTCATGTTGAAGTGCTCCTTTTCTCATGGCGGAGCCTACTTGAGTCTGAACTGCTGTAAAAAAACAAAAAAAAACCCGAATGTCTGGTATAGTAAGGACTTTATCTCTGCTTTCTATTTCTTATTGAGACATTTCCAGTTGTACTTTGCCATCACAACTCCATCCATCCATGATAATACTGTTTTGTTTTTTTAGGAGCCCTCACATTTGTTTTGTTTGATTTAAGAAAAAAAAAAAAAGAAAAAAAAAAGAGAGAAACTTATATTTCCTCTCGGTTTATAGACTCGGCGCTGTAATGCATACCTAGAAAAATGTACAGTACGAACGTAGGTGGACTTTTTTTTTATCAATGATTGAAGACCCGTGCGGTCCATGCTTGCTATTTGTAATTTAACACAAAAATTCAGTTGTTGGTTTTTGCATTGTTAATTTCCAGTTTTTTGAGGCTTGCTTTGATAGTGCCAGTGAAGTGCAGATATACTTTTTTTTTTGGTCTTTGACCTTTTCTACAGGTGACTTATTTTTCATCCTCATTAAGGGCTATCACAGTGCATCAGGCAGTGGGGGAGTGGAGTACAGGACCACAAGTCATCCACTAATACTCCTTGTTCATACATGGAGATTACTTGCAGTGTGTGTGTGTGTGTGTGTGTGTGTGTGTGTGTGTGTGTGTGTGTGTGTGTGTGTGTGTGTGTGTGTGTGTGTGTGTGTGTGTGTGTGTGTGTGGTTTACCAACAGTAAACAAATCCCTATTTATTTTATGTATCCGGCCCTTTGATGAATTTCACTTCTACTTATTTGTATGCATTTGGTATCGCAGTGTTACCTGTGATGCCTCACGCAGTGTACAAACACTTATCACTAAATACACTACTACCAGGACAAGTATTTCATGTTTCCCCCCAAGTATTTGACTTAATGACCATGCTTGTGGCTTTGCATGTTTTTAATCCATTAACTACAAATCTTTTACTTTATTGATGACTATTTCTCACATTTTTAAATTGATTTCCTTCTTTGCGTGCAGCTATTGGCTTCTGTTCATTCTAGTAGCTATGAGAAGTAACTTGCAGAGAGTTTAAACTTGATTCTGAAAGAATCCGATCCACAGTTGTCACCTTTTTTAAAAACATTTTTTGTCAAGCTTGCATTATTGTGGGATCGTTAGTGTTGATAAGTGAGAAGGGGCCGCTTCAAAACTCCCTTGATATTGCATTCAAAGAGGGATGCACCAATCCAAATGTTTCTCTCCTGATGGAGAACTGTGCTCTATCTTTCCATGTTTAAAATCTGTGTACCACACTGAATGGAACTTACTGGAAGGATTTTATTTTTAGGTCAAAACAAAATGAGTCAGATGTTAAACAATCTCACATACCTGATTAGTGCACCCTTTAAAGTTAAGATGAGCTTTCGTCTGTTTTCTCAACTGCATTACCACGCAACTTTTAGAGAAACTAAGATGACGAAACGTCTCAAACCATTTTCACGTCGGTTGATTTTCTTCGGTGAACAGAAACGAAACACTGCCAAAAAGACAGAGAATCAGTCAAAAAAACTAAAAGTTATGCTTCAAAAATGGGAAGCAGTGAACACTAGGTTAATGGGGCTAAAATGTATATTTTTAAACACGTGTGGTCCTTAACTGCCATTTTGTCTGCTGAAAATTACACTAACCTTGAGCGGAAGAAAGCAGACAGCCATCTGTTGGACTGCTGTCAGAAAGAGGATGCCAGTATTTAAGTGGAACAATATACTAGTATGGATACCGAAGTATTTTATCAGTATGTTTAAGATTTACTGTGTGTTGAGTGCAGCTCACTTTAACGGTGACGAGTAATGTTTTATTTTCAAACTTGGACACTACATCAGTGGCGCGTGGGGAAGGGCTGACTGGCTGCTCGTGTGGTTTTGGTAGAATGTTAGCGGGCCGCAGTGCGTTTCTGGCACATTTTAACGTATACAAGCTAGAGAGAGGGAAGCCAAGTCTGTACAAAACCTAAATCTCCGTCTCATTCTTTGATTCTTGTCAGTTTTGAGCAACGACCAGTGTTTCACTGGATTGTTATTTCACTACAACACACTCTTTATTTTTTTATTTTTTGCCTTTCATTGCCTTGAATAATGAAAGACGGTGTTTCGGTCCTTGTGCGGTTTCGGAGCGTGCTCTGTGACCTTTGTGGGGTAACCGTGGTTGTGTGATTTCCCTTCCTGTGGGCTTGTTAGAATACGCGGAATCAAACTTATCTTTTGGACATCGGTGTGGAGTCAGTGCATATTCAAAAACTTAAATCTATTTCCCTTTTTTTTTTTGTGTTTTTCATTTCCTGTATCATTACAAAACATTACCAGAACTCTATAATTTAGGACCACTTGATTTATTTTTTCCTCACTCCAATGAAACCTGAAGGTCAATTGTGTAGTGGTGTATAAAACGCATTTTTTTTCTTTATTTTGTATGTAAACCAAATGTAAATTATGTATTATACTGAGTGTGCCAACCCCACTCTCTCTAGAGCAAGGCTCTCTCCAAGTGCCAATGCTGTGGTCATCATCAAAGGACCACCACCTGAGACAGCCCCCCCCTCCCTTTAAATATAACACACCAGAGACTAAAAGGATAGATGATTAAGTACACACAAAGACTTTATTCTGTATTTAAGATTGAAGATTTAAAAGATAATCTGCTGTTTTTTAAGAAACTGTAATTATAATTGCATGTGCTGTTTATTTTGTGTTGGAAGTGAGGGCTTTGATGTTTTCATTGAAGCAAAGCCCTCGATGAAGGGGGTTCAATCAGTTGGTTATTATCGATTATTGATTTACATAACTCTTGCCATATTTTTTTATGTGTTTCATGTATTTGTTTCAACCACTGTTGCCTGATCCTCATTCAAACATGAACATGACTTATGATCATTGCCGCCTTCTAAGAGAGAAACATAATGACAAGGTATCTGTTTTAAATTGAAATAAATTTGTTCCTATACTTGCTCATGGTGTGTGTTGAGTGGGTTTTATGATTTTATATTTTTTAAGTTACAGCTGAAATATGTATTTATTTTTTTCCGGTAAATCTCTCAAAAGCAAGTATCATTGTGATTTTCATTAATCTTAAATTTAATATTCAACAAAAAAAAAAATATCTATTTCCAGTGAGAGCAAATCAAGCAGCCACCATTGCCCATTAAATTAATTTCAAATGCAAACTATTCAGGTTTTTGATTTAGTTATGATGCCTAATAGCAACTGCAGGAACAGAAAATGTTGGGGTGCAGTTGTAGGCACTCCCACACCTCCTGGTTGTCAGCTGGCTGGACCTATTGGAACATGTTCAAGATTTATACATGTTCAAAAAATAAAATGTTTTTGGGGTACTGAAATTAATTTGGGGAGTTGAAGATGCTAACAAAATAGTGGAGTTTTTTTATGAAACCCCCTATGTTTAGAATTTGAAAATGTCTCTTAGTGGTTGTATGATAAAGGCAAACATGCATGCCAATGCCCAATTGAACTATTAAACTCCCTTCTTCTGTGCATTGCATTTTTAACCTGTATCCATGTTCCCATTCAGTAGCCTTCAGACTACACACAGGGCATAGAGACCAGAGTCCAGAGAGTCCAGTATTATTATACAATAATAATACCCAGAGTTGTCTGTGTGTCAGGTATAGGTAGGTAATTTGCATGTTAAGATTTTACAACAAAACATAAAACATGAAGTGCTAGATAAAACTTTCCAACAGTAGTTAAAATGTGTCCCACCTCCACCAGCTGTAACAGTAAATGCTTTTGTGTCAAAGCAACAGTAATATTTAAATAACATGATTTATGATTTAAAAAAGTATAACTCTGAAAGGGACCATTCTCCCCAACAAGTACTTTTACTTTAATACCTTAAGTACATTTAGCTGTTCTTGGATGTAGTACTTTCATTTGTAAGTATTTTTACAGAGCAGTATTGCAAAGTAAAAATATTAGAACTCCTTCCACCCTCTGGTATTCTCTTAGTTGATACAGAACTCTGCAAAATTCCCTAACGAATGTGCAATTGAACAAATGACTGAAATCAATGTATGCACAGTGGATAGAGACGCAGAAGCTGTGCTCCTATTGTGATAAGCGGTTCAGTTCCGCTCTCTGCCACGAGGGGCGCCCGCGGCTCCGCTGCTCAGTTTGTTTTCCGGTTGATGCTGCTCTTCTCTTCAAAGCAGAGGAAAGTCAGGGGCTCATGTGTCAACATCCAGGGTTCCCCCGGGGAGGTGTAACGTTAACGTTATTCCAAAAAAAAAAAAAAAAAAAAAAAAAAAAAAAAGAACCCTGATGTTCCTTTGAAGAGCTTTTTATTTTTTTGTTAGCCGACTCATCCTCGGAGGCCGGTGGTTCTCCTCACCGCGAAGACCAGAAGACGATCTTCCGCTCCTGCTGCTTTCACGTTAGCTAACGTTATTTTAAACGATGACAGAGTACAAAGTGCGAAGAGCGTCTCCAATCATTTAATAATATCTGGGGACCTGTTAGCTTAGCCAGCTAGCCCGGTAATTCGATTAAACCAAAGGGGAACACAGCGAAACACACTGCTGACATGATGTTTCCTCAATCAAGGCACTCGGTAAGTTGGCTAGTGGAACTTCTCTCAGTATGAAACTAAAGCAACTAACTAAAGCGAGCTGAGCTAACGGCTAGCTAGCAGCCGACAGCTGATACTAGCTGCAGGTAGCTGTCAGCTCACAATGCATCTCTACATATCCTCACGACGTATTCACCTTTATGGTGGAGGGTAGAAAGCAGCTTGAGAGTTAACATGTGAGTACCTTAAATACCAGCTTTTATTTTCTGTATTTGGCTACAAACACAGTCTGCCGTTAGCTTAGCTGTTAGTCAAAACAGCTAATTTAAGTTCATGGGTTAGCCTCAGTCTATGAGAGCAAGTTAGCATGATAGTGTGCGTGGGCTAGCTTGATTTAGTGTGTCTACTGTCAGTAGACCAAGTAGCTTAGATACGAGGGGACAGCAGATGTAGTTGGTTAACTTATATACAACTGTTGAATTTGGAAAAGGTTTTATCTCTTAAATGATTTAGTATCACAACGGTTGCAACTCTCTGGCTGAGTTTCCATTTTCATTTGACAGCTGTAAAAAGAGCTAAAGTTAGTAGGCTAAAAGAGACAAACAGCCTTGTAACGGGTGAATTTAAAGACATATTAGACGAATAACTGCTGTTAATTCATTCAATCTAAATTAGATAAAGAAACGGTTCATGACTAAACTAAAAACAAGAAGGAATCAACTAATGCAAAGTCAGGAAAAAGGTTCCCACATAATTAGACACCTTCTGAAAAAGCCTTAACTAAAGCACCACTGGAAACACAAGACTAGTGTGAATCATGTGGTAGCAGTTAGCATGCTAATCAGTATTAAACATATACAGAGGTGAAACGATTAGGTCTGAAACAAACATTATTACCAAGTAATCGTTTAGAACATCAAATATCAGAAAATAGTGAACAATTCTTTCACACTTTGTTTGTTTTTTATTCTGATAAGTCTGAAAATGCCTTGTTTTGTATGACCAACCAAACATTCATTTGTGATTATTTGAGATGCAGGAAAAAGTGAATATTTAGCATTCTTCTTTTCTTTTTTTTTCTTTTTTTGTGATAAATGACTCGATGATAATTTAATGTCAACATTTTTATTTTCTGTTGATCGTTTCACCTCTAGCTCTGTGGTCATTTTTTGTTTCATTACTCAATTAACTGTTTAGTATCTAAAATATAAAGATAGTAACAGTTTCGGCATTATATTTTTCTACTTTTAAATATAGTACACCAGTCCACTGAGTGTTTTGGATGCAGGGTTTTGACCTGTGTGTGTAACTGGGTGACTCTCTGTTCAGCCTCATAATCCCACTGGAAACCTCTTGCCCTTGTGCCACTTATTTAGAGAGTAATGAGGTTTAGTGAACTGGATAAACCCTGGATTACAGATTTGGATTAATGGTTTAAGTGTAGTCTATACATAAACCAGACTTCTTATGCAGCTTCTAAATAAATCTCACATATGGTCAGCACAGGCTTGCTTTAATCTCGCCTTCTTTAAACACATTTCCCTCAATCAACACACTCTTTGGTCCTGTAACGGTTGGGCCAGTGGTTTTTCTAAAGACAGATGTTGCATATCAATTCGTCAGCAAATTAAACAGTCTCCTTCCTTATCTCATTTTATGCAGTACATTCAGACACAAAGCCCAGTTTAGGCTGGCCTTCATTTTAGCTTTCCTCTCAAAGGGTTAATCTCAGAGGTCAAACTGCTGTCTCCAAACAAACAACACAACCACATCTGAAAAGGACTTTTTTATATTCCTTTATTGCTGGACTGGTTGGGAATTGTTTGGCATCCAAAGTGTGGTTTCAGACTGAACGTCTGGACCTGGATGCAGTGATCTTTGTGAATTAATAAAACTGAATATGCTGCTCTGCTGTCCAGGCATCCTCCCAGTCCAGTCAACCTCTCAAGTTCACTACTTCTGACTCCTGTGACCGCATCAAGGATGAGTTCCAGTTCCTCCAAGCACAGTACCACAGGTATGCGATTAACACATCCATACACACAGTTAAAGGGACAATTTGTCACCTTTTTATATGGATGTCCATCAGTGCTGCTGGTAAATGTAGTCCACTGAAGAAATAAATTCCTCAGTGTGTGCTTTATTGACCAAGAAAATTGAGTTCTCCTGCTAGCGAAGCTGTGCCTACATGTACCAGGATGCATTGCTTTTTTAGTCTGATAAATAAACAAAATAAACTCTCAAAATGTCAATGAAGTGAATATTCTTAAACCTAAACAGAAAAATACAACGTACACCTTCTGAATTTCTCTCTCTCTCTTACACCAAACTAAAACCGGCCTAATTGCCGTGTTAACTTACCGTAAAACCCACTTCATTCAGACATAATTAAAACTCGCCAAACCCGTTTTGTTAGTCTTTTCCGCTCAGTTAACTCACTGTGTAAGATATGGAAATATGCTGACTCTGACATTCAACACAGCAGAATGATTCCGTTCGTGGTTTCATCGAAGGGCAATTTAAGAAAAGGCAGCCCAGTCAGTGTTTGCTCTCAGCAGCTCAGACTCTGGAGGGGCCTCTCGCCAGCCAAATACCAGAGTCAGCCAAAACACTGTAAAATGTACACTCCAGTTTCTTGGTCAATATAGCACACATACACGGGGGATATCTTTCGATTCAATGGATTACATTTACCATCAACACTGACTGGACATCCACGTAAAAGGTGCCAAATTTTCCGTTTTGGTATCATTTCAGTCTGAAACATCTTCCCATATTTTATTGTTGTGAGAAATACCTCTCATATTGAGCAGAGTTAATTTTCCTTCTGCCTCGGTTGCTTTAAGCAAATTTTCTGTGAGTGTGACGCTTGATGCTATTTTCATGTTTGCGTGTCAAACAACTTAATGTAGACAAATCTGCATATTTGGTGCATTTGCACAAAGCCTTTTTGCAATAGTGTATATGTAGCCAACATGGGTAGAGACATGTTGGTTATGGGTATCTGTTTTAAAAAAAAAAAAAAAAACATTATCTTGCATCCCACCCCTATAATAGAATTTATTTGAATCAAATTGTATTTACTGGTACAAGGAGGCTCAGCATAGCGTAATTTAATCGAAACGAATAGTTAGACATTGTGGGAAATAAACCAATGTTCCTTTTTTGGTGAGGGGTAGATGAGAGGATCAGTATTGTCTATATTCTAAACATGAAGCTACAGTTCAGCAAGCAATCATCTTAGCGTAGTATAAACTGATCTTTGTTGTTTAATATTTATATTCTTTCTTTCCAGTTTGAAGTTGGAGTGTGATAAACTGGCCTCTGAAAAGTCAGAGATGCAGCGTCACTATATCATGGTAAGTGTTGCATTAACTCACTGAGATGTGGCCGTTAATCTTTATCTGATCTCCTGTAATATACCAACCAAAGTCACTTAGTGCTGCAGTGTCGGTATACAAGCACACGGAGAATGTCTCGATCTGTTTATTCGTTTAGTCGTACTTAGTCACAGATTGCGTTTCACTTAGTGGCTTCCTCGGGTTCACTCATCACATGATCAGTAACAGATTCTGCTTTTAACGCTTTTTATGATGACCAATTACAAATCACATGACAAAAGCATCTACATTTCTCAGTACATAATCCACATCTATGATATACCTACATATAAGTTTGTGTATGACAAATGTACTGAAAGTATAAAGCTTCAGTTTACTATAATGTTTAACTTTTTCTCCGTCTTTGTTTTTGTAGTACTATGAAATGTCCTACGGGCTGAACATTGAAATGCACAAACAGGTAATCACTGTTTCCTGTTGTGAATCCCTTCAGTAGTCAAGATCTGGTAGTTTGCGGTTCTGATTGTTCTGTTTTCTTTCCAGGCTGAAATAGTGAAGAGACTGAATGGCATCTGTGCTCAGGTGCTGCCTTACCTCTCACAAGAGGTAATGATGTTTGTATGTGCATGAATATGTGCCTAAGACGTTCTATCAAGCATACACTGCTTAAGGGGCTAACTGTACAGTCGAACCATCTTGTTTACTTTACATTTTGGTTGTATTCATCAATGCTCTCAAACTTTAAACATGTTTAATATTTTACTATTTAGTCTTTTAATCATATATAAACTTGAAAATTTGAAGTTACTGAGTTTTCAAAAAAATGTGTCCAATCTTGTCACTTGTCTTCTCTCTTGCTTAAGACTTCAGCTCATGTTAATACACTTAAATGTCAAGTGCATGACCAAGTCTTGTCTTGTCTTGTTTTTAGCATCAACAACAAGTCATGGGCGCCATAGAGAGAGCCAAGCAAGTCACGCCCCCTGAGATGAACTCCATCATACGGGTGAGTTGTTTGTTGTTGTTTTTTTTTTCTTCCAAGTGGGTATAGATGATGGGTGAGTTGTGTCTCATCCCAAATATGAAATAAAACCAAATCAATTTTCCAGCCAATAGGTTTTTAGCCAATAGGCACACAGAATGATAAAAATAATATTGAAGGTGCAAGATAAAAGATTGGGAGCATTTGATCACCGCTAATGCCACTAACAGTGCAAACAATGGCGACAAAGCTAACGGTGTTAAACTGAGGGTGTGTGCTTCTACAACAATGCTGTCTGTCAGGACGGCGTTATTAGCTGTATCCGCCGTAAGAGAGAAGTGCAGCTGCCCGGAGTTAGCCAGCGGGCACGCTCGCATGCACTAACATGCACGCTTGGCCGACCTGGCTTTGTAAACAAAGCTCTGGGAAGCTCTGAGGGAGAGCGACTTCATTCTCTGCCAACGAAGAAGCACTAACGATCTTTCTGTGCCATGTGTGTTTCCAGCAACAGCTCCAGGTGCAGCACCTGTCCCAGCTCCAGGGTCTGGCCCTGCCCGTGACCCCGCTTCCCCTGGGCCTCACCCCGCCCTCCCTGCCCCCCGTCTCCTCCAGCTCTGGCCTGCTCTCCCTCTCCTCCATCCTGGCCAATTACTCCCACGGCCAGGCCCAGGCGGTGAAGGAGGACAAGGCCCGGGAAGCTGCAGAGAGAGCGCCCCGAGGAGAGGATGGGGACAAGTCAGACTAGTGCAGACACGGCAAGGAGGTTTGGAGGGGGGTAGTTGTGGGTAGGGGAGGTGTCTAAGAAAAGAAGAAAAAAAAAAAGGTAAAACTGTAAATGGAGATTGATGTAAGTCTGGCTGCCTGTCTGCTGAGTGTCGATGTAGAAGAGTAACTGCAGGGATGATGACATGCAGAGAGGACAGATTTGTGGATGTGCAGAGAACGAAACTGCTGAATGGCTGAGAGTGAGTGTTAAATGTTCTTATTATTTAGTGGTAATAGACTCAGTTCAGGCTTCTAGACTTAAAATAGATGCGTTCTTTTTTTCTTTTTTTTTTTTATATATAAAGTGTAAGCCACTGTTGTTAGGCTTAACAGAGATAAATGTTTTCCCATTTGGAGTGAGAGCTGAGGATGAAAGTTAACAGCAGTGTCCCTTACACAGATCTGCCTCTCACTGGGTTATATTTCTTAATTATTATTTTTTTTTCATGTCCTCTTCAGTCCTTCAGAGTTGTTCCTACTGGTCCGTCTGCCAGTCAAAGTTAGCTGTTGAGCAACATCTCAGTTCCCTCTAACTCTCGTCCCTCCAGTCATAGCGTACAACATCGCCATCTTTTTTTCCTTTACAAAATGAAAAATGTTGACTGGAGCTGTTTGGAGAGGGATTCCATTAATTTATGTACTTGGAGCCAAATTGAATCTTAGTCTGATATTAAATGGGATGTTTTTAAAGAGACATTTCACTTGTCGGGTGCATTCATACATAAATCACATGACTTCACCATTTTTTGCATTTTCATACGACCAACCACTGGATGCATTAACCCTAGCTGTGTACCTCAATCCCGAATAAATGGGATTTTATTCAATTAAAAACCTATAGTTTGTACAAATGTTAGTATACCCATCTTTGAGGTTAAATCGTGTTTCATAGGCCTAGCTGCTGTTGCTGCTGCACGCACTATGTGGCATGGACCATGACTCATCTTTAAATGACAAGAATTTAAGCTCTGAAAAAAATTGACTTTATTTTGACATGATGTTTTCGTGAAGTTAGAGATAGGCTAATTAGACATTTAAAATGTGTCTGTGTGCTTGAGTGAATATTGTCGGAAAGAAGAAAACACTTGTTTAATTTAACTTTTATTTTTTTCTTAAAGCACCTTTTTGTATTTTCCTCACACCACCCCTTCCTCCTGCCCCTCTCTCGTACTGGTCCACCCTTTAACTGACCAAGACAAACTTGAACAGGATCTAAACTTCAGAACCAGATGGTCGCCAAAGACATACTGTATTTCTGTTAGTTAGAAGAGCACTTCAGTTTATACTGAGACTGTATCAAGCGCCTGTCTTTTCCTGTCTTGTTTAACTTGTGTGTTATTGTCCTTTTTTTTCCGCATTGTTTTTTTGAAGAATGTGTCCGGGGTGAGTTGCTAAAGCTCTGTTAGCAAGATCAACCAAGCGTTCCCTCAGAAAACAGATTCCCACAGTCAGAATTTGTCTTGGTGAATAAATTATTGTGTCCTTTTGCAAAAAAATTAAGATGTTTTTACATTTTTTCCAATTCCATACTACATGCTCATCTATATAGTGTATATATACTGTCTACTTGGCTTCATATTGCTCAGCCCTAACTGATTATACAGAATTCTGCCTTTTTGGACTTCAATATAGCCTGTAATGAGTTGCATGCCAATAACTTTTGACTTTTCTGTGCAGATGGTGATTTAACGGTCAGAAACGATGCTAGTGTGAACATACTTAAAAAATACAAATATTTGTAAGTAGTTTGTGTTTGAAATCCACTGGAAGCGTCAGGATACTTTATCAGAAGTGCTTCTCTGCTCTTTAACTCTCTTTCCCCACCGTTGTCGCGTAATTGAATTAGTCAGTCTGTCGATTTCTAGAACTGTCGGAAACTGACAATCTACCATTCACGCCCACTCAATGCAGCAATTGGCCCAGATTTGTGGTGGTGACAAAAATGGCAGGAACTTCTCTCCCAGAGTATGTGGTGTGTTCACACTAATATTGATGAGATAAAGTATGCTCATAAGAGAAAAAACCTTTTACCGTAAGTACATACTGCAGCTGCCCTTAAAAAGTGCGTAATGTTGCATGCAGTATGCATTCAATTGTGACATACTACTTCGTCATAACATTGCACCTTAAACTTTAAACCTCTTGCTCATATACCCACTGCAGCAGAGCATTGTGGGTCAGAATAGCCAGAGAAGCATGCTGGCTTGCATACTGCAAAATGCAACCGGATGCAGTAAGACATCCTGGTGTTTCTGACACACTATGTATTGAGACATACTGTGCATTCCAATACTCATACCACCATACTATTTAGTATACCACAAATGGATTTAGTATGGCCTGATACATAGTATGCCAAATGCAGTACGCCAAAAAATAGCAGGATGCTCTACTACACATTTTGCAGTATGCAAGCCACCATGTTTTTCTGGCTTGTCTGACCCACAATCCTTTGCACAATAAGAGAATAGGGGTTTAAAGTTCTAGATGTAATGTTATGAGGAAGTAGTATGCCCCAATTGAATGAAACAGTATGCACTTTTTAAGGGCAACTGTAGTATGTACTGAAAGTGCAAAGAAAAAGTTTGCGATTTGGAACGCATCTTTAACCTTTTTCTGGCATACTAGGTAGTAGTATGTGTACTGGATTGCACAGTTGATTTTTGAGAGTGGAATAGCTTCAGGAACATCTGACAACTATTATGGGAAAAACATTTTGATTACAAAACTTTTGGTATATTGATTGCTTATACTAAGTGCATACAGTGTTTTTGCAGGTTGTATGTAGTATGGAATTGAAACACAGCTGTCGTTGAGGAATATTCCTATTTAAGGCAGCAGAGGGCAGCAGTGCTGTGTTCACCGTCTCTGCTGTCCTTTTCTCGTTTTCATTTCCTGACTGTGGGACAAGCATCTGTACGCTGCAGATGTGCGCTGTTATTCCCCTCTAATGTGAGTGCTTTCCAGAGCTTTTACAACCCACATTTAGCATCTGAGCACCCTCCGAGATCGGAGCTTAAACTTTTTCTCTGTATTTTAATTTGAAAGGCACTTCAGTTGTGGCTCAGTGCTCTTAGTTTTTCTTCTTCCTGTCTGTGCTAGTGTTGGAGAGGTGATGATTTTCCCTCCCTGGAGAGTTGACCTTAATATATAGAGTGTGAGAATGGATCGGTTAGTCATTTGCGCTCTGTATGCTGACGTCACTCTTTGTAGAAAAACCTCCTTTGGCAAAACTCAGACATATGAATGGTATGTGTGTTTGTTTTTGCTGTGAAGGGCCAATTTGTATACATATGAATATATCAATATACATATTTTTAAAGCATTTTTGTATGTTTCAAAGCTGCTTTTTAACGTGTGTGTATCATGGAAGACTTTGGTGTTGTATGTGTGCATTACAAGCCTACAGTTAAAGAGAGGCACAATGTTGTATACCATGTCGTTTTTCCTGTTTTTTCTCCCATTCTCTCAGTAGGCAGTAACACTTAACATTGTTTTCTAGGTTTGTAAATGTTTTATCTTTTTCTTTTGTGCAAACAAAAACCAGTTTAATGTGTTTATGAACACAGTCTCATTTTAAGATACCTGGGGCAAAAAAAAAAAAAAATACAAAGATGTAAACAAGCAACTGTGTACTCTAATGAGAATGAATCAACCTTTTAGCAGTAAGGAAGCTTCTCTGGTGCCTTACAAATAAAAGACGTGATTGAGAGTGCTCATTTGTCTTTGGTTGGTCTGTGGGGGGGGGGGGGGGGGGGGGGGAGAGTGAAGCAATCTGGTTCTTTTAATGTTTCCTTAGATTCATGAAATGTCAACTCCTCTGGAGCTTCAGTTAATATTTTGTGGTATGAGATTTGGTTGACTCAAAGCTCTGATAGTTATTTTCATATTAATAACGATTGTGTAATGTGAAAGGTGTCGTCATGGAATTATCCTGTCACTGAATGTCTTAGTTCTTCACAGGGTTTTAGAGTCTTTCAACTCGTTGTTTCGGCCAATATTCACTTGTTAAACAAACAACCACGTTGTGGGGTAAGCTGATCATAATACAGTTGACAGACAGACTTGTTAGCTCTCTCTGGTAGACACATATTTAAAAAGAACAGTGTGTAACATTTAGAGGGATCCATCTGCAGAAATTGAATATAATTGTTTTCTTTTGTGTAATCACCTTAAAATAACCTCACCTCCTACTACACACACATTGGCTCTGCTATTCTCCAAATTACCTATGCTACACTTACAACTGGCTCTAGATGAGGCCAATCACGTTTCAGCGTCGGCTGGCGTGGTTCTCCTACAAGTTTTGCACGCAGGAGAAGTTTCAACTGTTTGACCTTTTTAAGTCACCCTTTACCTGGCTGATTTATTGGTGTAGCTCTCCCAAGCCTTATGAATTATTAGTAAAGGCCTTTTCACACAGGAGACTAACGATAATATGGAATTTTCGTTGACAGATATTTTGCGTTCAAACCTTTCACACTTAGGCTGACACAAAGATTTGCTTTCAGTGCATTCCATCAAATGAAAGGATTGCACCATCGTTTTTACTTAAATAAATCCAAAAGGTGCACTGGCTCGTTGTTTCAAATGTGTAGAAAAGTTCCAATAACATCCTTCACCCATAGGAAATAAGACCACATTGTAACGAGTGTAAATGCTGAAATTGATTTCACAAGGAGAGACAGTGAGCTCATGCTTCCATCGCTGGTAGGAATTATAATGGGACTAATTGATGTTACACATTGTTAAACTTATCCTATGTTACTGACACATATAGCAAAACGTCAGCTAATGCACTTGGAAATGAATGTCCTCTATACGTTAGGTTACTTTTTTATAGGTCACTCACCTTCACAAGCCAGTTCAACTGCTGTACTTTCCCAAATGGTCTGTTTGTCTTTAAAATCTTTACTTTGTCAAAGAGGACACTATTTTTGCAGGACCAAATGTATCAATTGATTGATACCCACATTGTTTTTGTGTGACGATAAAGAGAATTATGACATTGACCTCTCCGAGAAAATCTATTGCATGAACAAAAGTTATTTGATTGGTTGACTTTGTTTTTATCAGCGTCTGAAATCTGCAGAAATCCAAAACTTCTGCGAAATAAAACCTGCACCGAAAGCACAGATTGGGTGTGGATAGGCTCAAAGAGAGATCCCCCCTTTAGATCATACCTAAGACGAGAGAAGATATTAACAGCACTCTGATCTAGTAAGTGTAATAACTTTGAACCGATTAGGCTTAAAAAACAAAAACAAAACGAGCAACAAACAAACTCCTCTGACGTGGCCTAACAGCCCCATTCCTTTGGCACTGAGGAATCCCACAGCCGTCAGTAGCAAGTCTAGACATGAACCCTGCGTCAGTGTGTAATGCTCTGTTTTCAGCAAGAAAACACTAGAGAAAAGCTCAATGAAAAAGTATTCCCTTGCTGCATCACAAAAAAGACCCCTTTTGCATTTGTTTGTCCCTGCTGTTGAAGTAAGCACTCGTAGACGTCGTGCTGGCTAATATTTATGGAGAAAACCCACACAAAACAACCGACAGGCTGAAGGAAAGAGATGAATACATTATGTGCATTTCACAATAGGTTACACATTTTTATAAAAAGGGAAGGAAGATCCAGTTTGTCACACTTGAAGAGAAATTGTGGTTTTACAAGCACTTAAATTTCAAGGAAAAAAAAAGAAAAAAAAAAGATGACTTATGGAACGAATATACCCAACTAATGTCTCCATTTGTCTTTGGCCATCGGTTTCATTCTGGTATGTATGTATGTATATCCAGAACAATGTTGCCAGCTCAAAAAGTTGCACTGTAACATCACAGCAAAGTAATGCATTCTTAAAAAGCGACACTTTATTAGATACAGAAGTTATAAAACAAAATAAAAAATGTTAGCACTATACAAAATCATGTATATTGTTAAAGCAGTCCATCATTACACATGCATATGTTCTAAAGACACTTAAATATAGACATCTGCCGAGGAACGATAAACAAATGACGCAATAGGCAGATATAATCTAGCTCCAGTGTAGGTAAAATAAGTCTTATTTGACTGCAGTAAGCAACAAAGTAGAAAACATTCAGCCACCAAGGTTGTGTCACTCTTGGCAAGGACAGATTTTTTTTGGCCGGTGTTTTTGAAATTTACAGATCTCTTTGGCAGTCTTTGCTTTGCGCTTTAACTTAAATTCTCTGCCACAAATTTGAAACATTTGTTTCATAAAAGCAGCACAAAATTAAGAAGAAAACGCCACAAAAAAAAAAAATCATTGAGCACTTTCGAAGAACAAAAACAATCAACCACACATGTTTTCCACACACACACACACACACACACACACACACACACACACACACACACACACACACACACACACACACACACACACACACACGGTAGAGCTTCTGTTTCAACAGGTTTGGGGAATCTGAGTTTTCAAAGCTGTAAAATAGTTTGGAAGCCGTTTGCTGAGTGGAGCAGGTCTAGTCTGGATTTCTAGTTAGTGGTTACTGCATTGTGTTGTTTTTCTGTATAAGTCTCAGGTCCTTTGGTAATGGAGCTGCTGTTAGAGAGTGTGTAGGCACAAGTTGGCAAGAGCTGCTGCTGTAAAGAGCTCATACAGGTCCAGAGTAGTTGTAGTGGTTTCCGTGCTGCGAGTCGGGAGGCTGCGGGCTCGGTTTGCGTTCAAGGTGTTCGATCTCTGCTGCGTCCGTGTGTGTGCAGAGTGGGGGGCGCTGCTTGAAGAAGTCGGACACGTATCGGACCTTAGAGAACAGAGGAAGAGTAAATGTCAGAGTATTTAAAAGTACAAAGAATGTGCATGTAGTTATGTTATACTGATCAAATGGAGGACACAGGTAGTGTGTGTGTGTGTGTGTGTGTGTGTGTGTGTGTGTAGCCCTCATTATCCCATAATCTATTGCATGCCAGTTATTAGATATATTCACCATAAATTTCTATACTGCAAGTTGTCCATCATTTGTTAAATTCATGGAACTCACGATTACCAGATTCTGTTTGGGGCAACGTACTGCTGGTAGACTAGGAAGTTTTGGAGTCTTGAGATACACTTTTAGGTTGTTTTGCTTTTTTTTTTTTATCATATGTGGCTATAATCATAAATCCGGCTATAATCCTGCACATAGGGGCTTTAAAACACCTTTAATCCTACAATCTTTCTATACAAATGACACAGAAACACATTGTTGCACTCACAGTGAGTACAGCGATGAGCGCTCCCTGCAGCAGCCCCACCACTACGTCACTCCAGTGGTGTTTGTAGTCAGATACACGCGTGTATCCGACATAAAATGAAAACGCCACCAGGAAGAACTGGATGGTCGGTCGAACCAGCCGCGTCCACTTCCCCTGCATTCGGGCCTGGATGTAGAGCTTGACACACAAAAACACATTCTTGTTTTTCAATCAACTTACATATGAATTGTCAATGGACCTCTACTCGAAATCACATTTAATTGTACAGAAATTCAGTTTTAAGTATTTAAACAAAAAATAAACAAGGATCCCACTAGTTGTATCTTCTTGTATATAATCAAATGAAAAAAATACTAAATATTTATTTATCTAAATGTAACTTCAAGATTCCTACATAAACCCTGAAAATGTGTCCTTTCTGTGGGGAATCACACAAACTAGAAATAATTAGAATATACAATCTTTTCTTAATAGAAAATATTTGACTGTTCCATATTTGATTTCTCTTTTGGCCAACCCAGTCCACTTACGCCACAGAAAGGTCAGAGCTCTGCCACAGAACAGTGCTGTATATAAAACTCGCACTCCTTAACACTAACGGTAATAAAATTGTTGTATCCATCATCTTCCAGCTATTGTACAGCGTGTAATCATGAAACAATGATGTTTCCATAGCGTCTGTGTTGACCACCGCCGTCCTGTTTTGAGTCACTTGTGGGTGTCTTTGGTAAAAAGACATTTCAAAGCTACAGAAAGTCTCAAGCAAACAACGGGGAAGACACACTCACCGACAAAAAGAGCATGCAGTACATCCCGAAGGACGAGTGGCCGGAGTAGAACGACAACCTGAGAAGCAAAACAGCAATTAAACACAATTCATGTACAAAATTCACTCGTTGTTTTTCACTGATTTTAACTAAACACGATAATGAAGTAACAAAGAAATATAATTACACATTTAAAATAGAACCAAGGCAGTGAGATTCACCTGGATTCAGTTACATTGCGATGGTAGCCGGTACAGTTGATCTGCAGAATGTATCCATTACAGCTGACCGGAGCGCACACGGCCAAGAAGTTTGGACGAGGACGACCTATAGTGAACTTGGCTAGGTCGGTCAGTGATTGGCTGACAGCTCCTCCAAACAGGAAGGTGCCTACCACCTTGTAAAGAGCTGACAAGTACTGGTTGAACTGGGAGTTGGAGTGCAGACGCTTTGTGTGCACAAGGTAGGCTTCTCCCGTGGTGATCTGTGGAGCGGATTGAAGAAACTTGATAAAGGATTTGGTAAAGGCATCTTTTTTTGTCTGTTTTATTTGTATCACTGCGTCACAACACTCAGAAGAACATGATGTAGGGACTAACAATGACGATGGAGCAGGTGATGGTGACGGCAGCCATTGCTCCATGGGAGATGGTGTCTCTCCTGTAGGGATAGCTAATACTCTTATCATCGCAGTAGATGCCTCTTTGGTACGGGCTGAACATCAGTGTCAGGATGGCTGAGGGCAGAGCCGCTAAAAGAAGAGACACAAAAAAAAAATCATATGAAAGTCATAATATGTATATCATACAAATGTTATAAACAAGCCATAATATAGTATGGCATAAAATGTCATAATCAATTTCTTGAAAGTCATATTGTAGTATGTCGTACAAGTCATAGTATAGTATGTCCAAAAAATTATTATTATAGTATGTCCAAACAAGTAATATAGTATGTCTAAAAAAGACATTCAATTTTGTCCAAAAAAAACATTAGAAAGCCAAATCCGTATGTCGAAAAAGTCATTGTATAGTATCTCGAAAATAACCAGAAAAAAATCATATTATACAAAGTTAAAAAGAATTCTAAAAAAGTCATAGTATAGCATGTCAAAAAAAATCAACATAGTATGTTGTAAAAAAAAATAATTGTACAGTATGTTACGAAAAAACAGAAAAAAAGTAATTATATATGAATAGTATGTTAAAGAAATGTCATAATACAATTTCTCGAAAAGCTATTAAAAAGTAATTGTACAGTAAGTCGAAAATAGCCATAGCTGAGTATGTAAAAAAAGCAAGATCAAATTAATGCTATTGTATGTCAAAAATGTCATAAAAAAGTAAAACTATAGTATGTCGAGAAACAGCCAGAAAAAAAGCCATAGTATAAAAAGTCATTAAGATATCAAAGTATAGCATGTTGAAACAAAAGTCAGTATAGTATGTAAGAAAGTATAAAAAAGTCATAATATAGTATGTGAGAAAGTATAAAAAAGTCATAGTATAGTATGTAAAAAAGTATAAAAAATGCATAGCATAGTATGTAAAAAAGTCATAATATAGTATGTAAAAAAGTCATAGTATAGTATGTAAAAAAATATTTAAAAAGTCATAGCATAGTATGTCAAAAAATATAAAAAAGCAAACATAGGATAATATCTCCAAAATAACCAGAAAAATATCCAAATGACATAGTGTGTTGAAAAAACATAATATAGTTTCTCAAAAAGTCATTAAAAAGTAATTGTATAGTATATCAATAAAGCCATCATTTAGTATGTCGCAATTAGCCAGAAAAAAAGTCACCTTATAGTACGTCCAAGAAAATCCTAAAAAAGTATAGTATGTCAGATAGGTCATAAAAAGCCATAGTATAGTATGAAAAAAAAGTCATAAAAATAGTCATGCTATAGTGTGTTGAAATAATCCTAAAAAAGACAGTTTGTTAAAAAACTCATTGTATAGTATGTCGAAAAAGTCATAGTATAGTATGTCCAGAAAAGTCATAGTATGGCATGTCCAAAGAGGTCATAAAAAGCCATAGTATTGTATGTAAAAAAAATAAGAGAAAAAAGTCATACTATAGTATGTTGAAAAAGCCCAAAAAAAAAGTCTCTAGTTTGTGGTTTCAAAGTTTAATGAGGCTGTGATTATCATACATACACATATATATATATATATATACATATATATATATATATATATATACACATATATATATATATATATACATATACATATATATATATACATATATATATATATATATATACATATATATATATATATATATATACACATATATATATATATATATACATATATATATATATATATATACACATATATATACACATATATATATATATATATATATATATATATATATATATATATATATATATATATACATATATATATATATATATATATATATAAAAAAACATGCCATAGAAATGTAAAAAAAGGCATAGTTTATTAACTAGTTTCTCAAAGTGGGGTCTGCAGACCAATACCGGCACTTAGAGAAGTTTTGTGCCATTTTATTTAAATCATCCTCGGTCACTTTCAATACCTTACATTTTTTACTCTACTTTGCTACTGCGCCACACTGCGCCCCCTTAACAAGCCTCGGTTACGTTCTGCCATCAATGCTAGTGCTGTTTGCTAAAGTTAGACATTGCGGTGGACAGCTCCGTAGTTGAACGTGGAAGTAAGATTGAAAAATATTTTGTATTATGTGTGCACTCAATTATATGCTCGCTCCCTAAACTGGCACTCTTTTGAGAACCCCTGATTTTGGATGTTCTTTTCAAAATGCTTTGAAATGGTCAGTTTAGATTATGAAATTCTAAAATGTTCTCTAGGGGGTAGAAGGCATACAATAAAAATGGTTCCCCCCACCCCTTAAATAAGTGTTCACTACTCCGATTTAAAGTAAAATTCTCTAAAATGGAGCTACTGTAACTGCTTTAAGTAAACGCAGGCATAAACAGTGATGCTGTATTAAATCACGCTGTATTAAAATCATGCTGTATTAAATCGACCCTTCAGCTGTGTGTCGACAAGTGAACCGCAGCACAATGAGATGCAGCTCAGGAAACAGCTAAGAACACACTGATAGACTAATCTGTCAGCTTTGGGCACAAGGCCCGACTCAGCCAAGTGAATTAATTTGTCATCAGTAGAGCTCAGTGGCAACAACTTCACCTCTATGGGCCGCGCTCGCTCTATGGAGTTTCACTATGGAAACACACGGGACAGGACAGTCATGACCTTTGACATCAGGGCACCGTTTACACAACGAAGGGCATGGGACCTGAGGATTGAACTAGGACACACATTCACACGCATAAAAAAAAAGACATGTGAAACCACACTCTCGTACAAAAAACAGGTCTATAACCTACAGAGGTTTTAAAAAAAAATGCATGTAAGTTTTGTGTGTGAACAAAAGACTCAAAGCTCAGAGTTGCACAGCACCAGCAGAAACACATAAAGCTGTCTCTTAAATCTGAGCAGAGACAATAGTCCAATCTACAGGACTGATGTCAGGGACCTTCCAGGCAACTCTTAAATACTTTTCCTGTTTTCAAGAGCTCATCACTGAACTCCTAAAGCGGATGAGAGTGAGGAATGTTTGTTTTTGCAAGCGGGAGCTGGACAGTATATTTACTGGGCAATGCCATAAGAGTGGCTCTAGACTAACATATTGCTTCCTTCCTCCAGAGTGTGTGACAGGCAGGACTAAATGGAAGACATGAGGACATATAAACACAGAAAAACATGTTCCTGAAAGGTTATTTTGGGTCGTGTCTATAGTTAACCACAATTTGTGAAAACATGCAAAAACTCTAAAGAGACTCAATGCCCATTCATGGTCAATGCCCAAACTTAACCATTAGAGGTCAATGCCCAACCTTAACCATTCATGGTCAACGCCCAAACATTTACCATTCACGGTCAACGTCTTATCTTGGGTAATTTTGGGACGGTCATTTGTACAAATGTGGATGTCAAGTGTGAACATTTAGAGCCAATGTTTACTCTTCTTTGCTTCCTACTACTGACAGGAATATTAATGCACAACACTATAAGTATGAATAAACAAAGGAAGAAGTTGAAACTAGAACCGTAGAAGGAAAGAAAGACCTCAAAAAGTATTTCTTGCATGAAAAGAAAAGACTCCATCACCACTTAAACTCTTGATTTGGTATGGCTGAAAATGACGCTATGAGAGTGAATGTAAACGGTAAAGTTGATTTTACAGTTGTCTGTGTTATTTTGTGCAGACACTTGCAAATATGATGCTTAATTTTTTTTCTATTGATTTATTCTTCAAGCACCTATCAGTCTGCCCCACCCACTAGTTTAATTCACTACACACTGCCTGAGGAACACAAAGACTGGCCACTACGCCTTATTTCATATTTATTCCATTTTCTGAACAAGTGACATTAATGATCTTTGATGACAAGCCGTTACGTCATTGAAGATAATTTATTTTCATGAAAGGAAGCCCTCTTTTTGCTCTTCACATCTCAAGAGTTAATTATTCCAGCAGGTCATGCATGCTCTCAGCTTCCTTTTGAAGTGAGGTCAAACCATTGTTTATTCTGCTCTGGGTGCAAACATAACATTTAGATAAGAGGCTGCTGCTTGTTTGACACAAGTCTCTGGTGGCTACACGCTGCCAGGGTGGGGATATGAGTGGACAGAGTTGGGCAATGGCCTTCAAAACACACACACACACACACACACACACACACACACACACACACACACACACACACACACACACACACACACACACACACACACACACACACACACACACACACACACACACACACACACACACACACACACACACTGATTTAACAACAGAATCAGTGAGAAGGTTCCCTTCGTATCAAACATGCTCCAACAGCCTCTGGGAGCCGAGCCCATGGAGCGTTCCTATTATCTGAGTGGGACTGACTGCTTTTATCTGCTATTATTCCAGGAGGCCTGTATGTTTCGATAGGCCATTTATTCTGGTTGGGCGGTCTCCTCCCCAGGGGCTGGGTGGAGCTGAGGGGGACAGAGGGTCATTCCCCAAATTTACTAAAAGAAAAAAAACTGCAGAATTCCTTTCCTTCCAAAAGAAAATTACTTAATTTGTCTGTAATACACAGAATTCCATAGATTTTTCTGTCAGAGTGTTCTAAGTTTATTTAGGCAAAATCTCATCAGAAACATAATACTGTGTTTTAGTTATTAAATGGATTTAATGATATCTTAACCAACATATTTTGTGACAACAAATGGAGCTCAGCCTTATGCGACGCATTAGTGGAAGAATAATGGCCGAGTACATTTCTACTCTGTGAAAGTACTTAAGTAACAGTTTGATAAATATGTTTGTTCCCTTTCTTAGCAAAAGCTAGATGAGAAGATTTCTGTCGCTCTTGTAATTGTAGGTTAAGTAGAGAGCTGGAGTCAGGATGTGGTTAGCCTAGCTTAGCATAAAGATTGCAGGCAGGAGGAAACAGCTACTGACAGAGTCCAAAGTCATTTATTTGCTGCTTTGCAAGTTGGAGATTTTACTTTAAAGATAACATTTTAAAAAGTAAAAGCCTTAGTGTGGTGACTAAATGTTTCAGAGTTTTGAAGAATATTCTTAACTTGTGAAAGACTTTTTCTTTCCTTAACTTCTTTCTTATTATCTACATCCTTCCTTCCTTCCTCAAATCCATCCTTTCCTTCTTAAACTGATTTGAAAAATTGGACAAAACTGGAGGGTTTTTACCTGAAAGTGAAACTAAACTTTAAACCCTCCGCACCACCCGTACTTTCCCTTTTCAATACATTTTACTCCTAATACCTGTTGTACTAAACTTTCAGGACATTTGCTTGTAACAGAGTATTTTCATTCCATGGTACTGTTGGTATTATATTATTAATATAATCCTTGGTGGACTGTAACAGCTTGTATCATCCTGCCATGACATTTCACTTGTTGAGTTTCTTTTCCTCTATAAACTTGTATCGCCTCAAAACACACACGCACACACACACACACACACACACACACACACACACACACACACACACACACACACACACACACACACACACACACACACACACACACACACACACACACACACACACACACACACACACACTTTCTGCTGACTTTTTGTCCTCTGTAACAAAACAACCTCAGACGAGATAAAAAAGGAAGAAGGGAAAGTATTGTCTTACCCTTTCACAATCTCTTCTGGCAAAAGCTTACCCCCGATTCCACTTTGAGAAAATAAACATGATGGAATTTGGGATTCCAGTGCAATTTACCCTTGACCTCTGACCCAGCGGGAAGTGGAAAGTGTTCCTGTTATTTAGCCCTCAAGATGAGTCCTCATCTAAACAACTGAGACATTGATAGGAAACAGGTAACCGTGTTGTAGGCGTCCATTTGTTTGAGGTTAAATCTCAACAGACGACTGTTAGATTTGTGCCTCAGCAGCTAACGGGGATTCGAAAATAGTGTTCCACATCACACTGAGGTGCTCAGAAAACCAATATTTAACTTCTTCTTTAGTTTATTTTGGCTTTATCTTTGGTGCTCATTGGTGTGGGATTTCTGCACTGCGTTTCCCAGTGTCTGTTCTCTCGATATCTCTATCATTGTTCTTCATATTTTGTGGGGGCTAATCCTCTAAACCCGGAAAAAACTGTTGTTGAAAAAAAAGCGCATCATTTCCTGTTAGGCCATGGATTTTGCCTGAGAAAGTCCAACACAACACTGGATGGAGAAAAGCTTTTTCTTGGTATATTGCAGATTTTGAGTAGGAAACCTTGTTTGTATGAAAAGGTTGAGCAACACTACTTTAAGCCCTTCAGACATGAGTTTCGTCCACCTAGAAAAAGGAGTCGAAATACTCCTCCACTTCCTGTTTTTTCTGTCTGCCAACATGGACTCTTTAAGCTGGCAATTTATACTACTGTATGTCAAAAACTTAGCTGACATATTGATCAAATGTCACTGACTGAGACCAAAAAAACATGTGATGGCCATTACAATGCTGGGTCTGAAGGGGTTAAACAGTATTACATAATATTTGTCGAGTTGGATTGTACTCCAGTATGACTGAACTGTCTTGCCAAGAAGGAGGTTATGTTTCTGATTCATTTGTGGGGTTTAGCAGTAAATAGCATGTGTCAAATGTGTTACAAAACAGATTTTATTGAAATTGTTGGTGTGAATCCAGATCTTGTCTTTCTTTTTTTTTTTTAAAAGGTTTCTCAACACTGAGACATTTTCCAAAGTGTCCTGTTTCTTGTTAAAGTACTGTGCTTGAAAGAGAGAGAATCTGGCACACGAGTCCCATGATTGTCTTTCACTTTGTGGTTAAAGCAGGTTGTACAGTTCTAAACACTTCCTTCTAATAACGTACATTAAACAGGATAGTGTGGTTCTCCTCGGTTGAGGTGTGCTCTCTCACTGAAGAACTTACAGTTTGCGTTATGGTGAAGCAGTCTATAACTCAAACTATCCTTCAGAAGCTCATATCTCACTGAAGAGGGCAAAGTAACAGTGAAAAACTGACTTTAACCTTTAAAAAAAATAGAAACAATTCTTCCTCTCACATGAAACCACCATAGTAATGAAAAGTCCTTCTGAAACCATGCAGACAATACAGTTAACTCCACAATGTTCTGTTTTACAAGAAGCTAGCCCACAAAAATACACACACACACACACACACACACACACACACACACACACACACACACACACACACACACACACACACACACACACACACACACACTTTCTCTTTGCATCTCTCCTTCATTTTCACACAGGAACGTTGGAGCAGAAGTCAACACTTCCAACTTGACTTTGACACATATTTGGCAGTCAGATACTGTGTCTGTCTATGTGTGTGTGTGTGCGTGTGTGTGTGTGTGTGTACACGTGTTAAACAGTTGAGAGGGGGGCATCTCAAACATGTAAGCAAAATGTTAAAATGGCACATAAATAACACTCAGCAGAGACAAACAACAAATGCTGTCGTCAGTCACTCGCTGCATTGCCTCTGCAACACAAAAGCATTGTTACAAAACTCTGCAGACGCTTCAGTTAAATCCTAAAGCTTGTAATGACTTGTACGAGTGTGGCTGTATTTATAACTACACAGACAACGAAACACAAATCATTAATTGTCATCACTGACCATTGCCAAGTCATTTTATATCTAGAGCTGAAATGATTAGTTGATGAATCAATTTACTGATTATTGAACAGAAAATGTATCTGCATATGCTTTTTTGACAACCAATTTATTATTTGTCATTCTTTAAAGCTTTGGACCATACAAGACATTTAAGATGTCGCCGTGGTCTCTGGGAACATGTAATGGCCATTTTTTCACCGTGTTCAGCACCTCTCCAACAATGGTGTGCGTTACCCATCTCTCTCATTTTTGCACATTAAAGCCAAAGACACATTTCTGCCTCTGTAGAAAGTAAACAACGTATTTTCTATTCCATTTTGCTAGCTATCTATAGACCAAACAATGATTCCATTAAATAAGAAAATAATCACCAGATGAATTAATGCAACCCCTTTACAAAGTACATCTATATTTTAGAACATGTGCAACAACATTTACTAATCATTCACCACCTTAAGTTACCCATGACACATAACTGGAAAATGAACTCAACTCTTTGAAACTATCTTTTGCCCCTTTTATTTACACTGGTTCACATTAACAGACACAGAACTGTCTCAACTTGTCCTGCACCAACATCCTGTTTTTGCCAGAAATACATAAAAGAACATATACAACTTCTAATGCTAAATTAGAAAATACATGCTATATCTTTAAAGTGGGGACAGTAAATAAGACATGTGTTGCATTGCATATTTTATAACTGATTAATAATATTACAGTTAACTCTTGCATGTGTGGGAGTGAGGCATTCAAGCTCACAGATAGTTACTGATCTGTCTGAATTCATCTGACGAACGTGTGCATTTTCAGAATGACTGGTATTTGCTTTTAAGTTTTAGGAGGTTGCTGACCTGCAACTCCCATATTCCTGACTGCAGCCAACCACCAGGAGTTTGGCTCCAGACACCAAACCTGGGACACAATGTCTTAGTGAATAAATGATATGGAGTGTTAAAAATAAAGTGAAATGATTAGGAATAAAAAAAAAAAAAACTAGTCTGAATCTGTCACTTCATGTGAGAATTATTGACATCATCATTAGACCAAAGTACCTAAATCGAAAACAAAAAGGAGTTCCCAGAGTCATAAATATGAATTAAATTATGAGTAATAGTCCAGCTAATAACCCCTGATACATTGGCAATAATTTGTTTTCGCACTTTGGTTTTCAATAGAATCAACTGAAATATAACATGTTCAGTATTGAGCTTTACGAGGTGCTAATAGTCATATGTACCATCAGACATGAACCCATGTTTCCAGTCTTTATTCTAAGCTAATTAGCCGCTGGCTGTAGCCTCAAATTTAACTTACAGACATGAGAGTGTATCAATCTTCTCATCTAACTCTCTCCAGAGGAAGCAAGAAAGCATTTTCCCCCAGATTTCAAACTATTCCTTTAAACAAGACATATTAAAATGCCAAGATCGGTTTCATGAAAAAAGAAAATTGCATTATTTTTGCCTTTGAAAGTGTTACAAATGTATATAACCTGGACAGACACAATACATGCAGGACGCAAAGGAAAAGAGACGTGAAATAAAAATGAACAGAGCAGCTCGTTCTCATGAAATTACATTGTTTTTAAATCTTGATAATTTGACTGTGAAATGTGAAATGTAACTGTATCATGAATTTGATAACCGACAGTGTAACAACAGACATTCTGCTGGGTGGCATCTGCCTGTGTGAGCCCCTATGTCAGTGTGTGTGTGTGTGTGTGTGTGTGTGTGTGTGTGTGTGTGTGTGTGTGTGTGTTTACACTCACTAGCTGTGTGTATATGCTGTGTGCAGTGGTAACAAATAAGGGCAGGATGGAGGTTTGACTGCAAAGGGGAAGAGGGAGAAATAAAATACTGAACAGAATCACGGTGTCAGATACAATCTGGACACTCAGCACATTCTTGCCATATAACACTCACTCACTCACTCACTCAAACACACACAATTGGAGATCAAACCTGATGTCAGTTTACCCTCCAAACTCTTAAGTTGAAAGAAAACAAAAGCAACAAGGGAGTAGAATATGCAATAATTAAAAGAAGGAATATAAAAAGTGATGGCCAACGTGTTGATAAAGTGTCTTTTGGCTCTGGGAAATTGTGACTTTCACTATTTTCGGACTTTTCTGAAAATTTGCTTCAATTAAATCAAAATCTTGAAAGTGTTTCCTTAAGTACAGATGGAGATTCCTGCATTATATTGTTTTATATACTCATATTGAGGTGAATCTATTTAAAAATATTATAATATTTGAGCTTATTATTACTGCTATTCATCTGTCAGTTTTAAAAGTTTCTCAATTGAATTTACTGGAAATGTAAAATATGATCAAATGAAAAAAATCATCTGATCTTATCACCCACCTCCAAGAGACTCAACCAAAGTGATTCATAAATCATATACTTTTAAGGGCTGATGACTAACTTACCGCTATGAACGACATAAACAAACACTCCTGACAAACCTTCACTGTGAGACGATAAATGCATGAACCTGAAGCTTAGTCAGCTAAATAAATTGTCAACTAAGAAATCTTTAGTTGATGAACTATCACTTAATTTGAGGTATTTTGTCCTGACCAACTAGGAAAATTATGACTGAATCAGCTTATTATGTCTAAAACATCTTTACAATTTATTTTTTGAGCTCATCCCTAAAGTCTTAACTCTTTCTTTCTGCCTCAAAATGCAGACGCAGGGAGCTGATGGTAGACCCGTTGTCACACACACACACACACACACACACACACACACACACACACACACACACACACACACACACACACACACACACACACACACACACACACACACACACTTTGAGAGTAGTGGGGGTTGAACAGCCGAACGGTCATTATCATTCCTCCCCGTCAGTCAACAGATGGATCTACAAATGTTGTAATCTTCAATGTTTCTTGTTGCCCTTACAGGGATTCCACTGCAGGCGAGTTCTAGTTGAACCCCATATTTCACCTCCTAAAAAAACATCTAAAAGAAAATAAACTCATTGGGGAAATTAACATCTCTGACGCCCTTCATCATCTCAACTACAACCTCTGTCAGCCTCATGGTCTCAGAGATGTGAGCAGATGTGACACAAACAGCTGGAAGATGTCAATTCTGTCAATGGACTTTGTGTCGTCTCTGGAGTCCAGAAGCAAGTTGCAACAAGTTGTTTTGTTCTCTCTACAGTAGTCACATATACACCAAAGAGCCCCACAGGGTTGCTTCTTCACTCACTCACACACACACACACACACACACACACACACACACACACACACACACACACACACACACACACACACACACACACACACACACACTCCAAAACAGGATTTTAACTGTCACAGAGAGAGAGATTCATGACAATGATCTTTGCTCTTCCCCCTAACCCATATTTAAAAAGAGAGGGGCCACATGGGGCAGGAAGAAACAAATGTGCAGAAAAAGCATGAACATGCATTTACCGATCTTACAGCTGGAGATGCACAAACTGCACTTTGTGTGCACTTCCACACAGCATGTGTTTATGACCTAAAAAAAACAACTAACTGAGATTCTAAGTGCATCATCGCCTCAGCAAATCAACATTCTGAAAGCCAGATAGTGAGGAGGATGTGTCCTATGTCTCAATCCAAATGATTTCAGAAGAGAAATCAGTGAAGTGACAACCAAAGAGCAGCAGCAGCATTCTTACTCAGTGTTGGGAAAGACTCAATTTGTCTTGTTTGAACAAGATAGAGACAAATGATGACTTGCAAAGTTTAAATCGTACTGCAGTGAACACTCCTAATTTGCATCGTTTTGCAACAGAATTATGTGCAAGTTACCTTTTCAAACAGGACTCGGTATCAATATCTTCTAAACTTTCAGACAGTCATGGACTCGGTATCAATATCTTCTAAACTTTCAGACAGTCATGAAGCAACAAGTGGATGACCTGTGATAGATCTATAAATCGCGCACGCGTGCGTGTGTGTGTTGGGCAATCCCATGCGTCACCGTGCACATTATTTTCAGAAAAAGCTGCCCCCCCCCCTTTAATATCATTTTGGAGTCTTGATTCAGCTCCACAAAAAAAATACACAAATTAACGCAGACCAGATGAGCTCTACAGTCTGAAAATAATCATAATTTCAGCCATATTGTCAAGAGGGGAGAACAAGAGTAGTCACTCACCAACAAAGACACAAAGAATATCCACCACGATCAGAATCAACTTCTTTCTTTGCTCTGTCATGTTTTCTCCAACGCCGCTTCACTCTCATAAATAAATCGCGTTTAAAAAAAAGAAGCAAATGGCAGAGTTGTAATCTAGGAAACGCCTGGAGTTACTGTGAGAAAGTACTATCTGGACAAGTCGACCTGCTCGTTCTTCCGGCTCCGCTTCCCTGTGTACCTGTCCGCCTGTCCGCCTGTCGGTTTCTCTGTACGCTGCGCTGCTTCAGGTGAGCAGCAGAGGACGCGTTGTGCTGCGTAGAACTGCGTCCTGCCTGTCCTGCCTTTTTACGCACAGGGGGCGCGTCCTTCTGCATGAACAGCGCTCTAAAGTCGCCCACAAAGGATTTTACTTCCCGAAATCTTTCCCTGGCCCGGAGGATAAAACGCCCTCTTTGCCTCTGCTTTCTTTTTCTCAGCTTTGCGCTCTGGATTTGGGTCATCGAATCCAAGCAGAGAAAGGAACGTTTCCCTTTTTACCACGTGGTTAACTTTTTAGGTAAAAGCATAGCACCCATCTCAAACACCTCATATTAGTATAACAACAGTAACAGTAGAGGTCTCACTAACATTGCCAGATTAAAGAGTTTGATTCCCCCAGGGGACAATAAGTATTTAAGGGTGACTCACACTGAATTGATTTGGAATTTAAGTATTATATATTATAGAATGGTATTCTTCTTTGGAGAGATAACTTTCACTTATTCATATCCATATTATGGAAAACTTTTTCCCAAGGGAAAGAAAAAGTTAGGCATTATACAATAAAGGCGAAATCACCTTTCAGATGGGTAAAAAAAAAATTAAGTCAGAATTTTACTTTACAGAGTTTTTACTTTGAAAGCCATAACAACACCCACAAAAGTCAGGGTTTTGATAACTTTGTCTTCCTATGAACATTTACATTTTTTTATCATTCTTTACTTTTCTTAGCAGAATAATATGGGCATACAAATGTGATAGCTCTATTTTGAAAGTGGCATACTGTTCATAAGTTGAGGAAAGCAATGCAGTGTTAGAACCCTTCAGAATCAAACTCTTTAATCTGACAGTTTATTTCTACCACTGTGTGCTTTACCAAGACGTTTTGATTCCTTATCCTAAGGCTTTTTTTCCACAGAAGACATTTTGAGATGTCAAAGGAAAAGCACAAGTGTAAATAATACATTTTATGGCTGAAATCAATTTAGCTGCTTCAGTTTCAGTGTCCCGGTTATGTGCGGGCTCACTGTAACACTGTCATGGCTAACTGGGAGATTTGAATAGAGCAGAAACATTGTTAATGTTATTAGTATCACCGGTGCCATAAAAGAGCAACATACATACCAAGTAAACTTTCCAGTCTAAAGGATATCTACTCAACTGAAAACACAAGTTATGCAGGACGAATAAGTTATGAATCCAAACTTTCACACACAACATATGTTCTGTTTTAATGTGGAAATGGTGGCGCATTGACTGCACATTTGAATGCACAAACATACTGTACCAATAACATAAACTGAAAAGAACTTAATTTCTGAAGTAATCAGTTACAAACACTGATACAAACGATGGCTCATTGTAAGGTTAAGCAGCGTTTTAGCTATATAATAAGAGGTCTGAATTCCAGGTATGTGAGTTTTCAAAGCAACATGGGGAACTAAAAAAACTCTAAAGGGGTCACATTGCAAGTATGTAACTGAAAAAATATGTAATATATCAAGGGGAAAAGTCGCAAACAGCTGCCACCAGGAGAAACTGACCAGCAGATATGATGGATATAAAGTACATAGGAGGAGAAGAGATGCTGTTAACTGGCAGGAACATCCTAAATTGGTCGTATGTATAATAGCACATTTGTAAATAAAGGCGCACTGAATACAGAAAAATAAAACAGGCACTCCCAAACATCAGTGTGTACAATATGTACAGAAGACGGTGTTGCAAGCCGCGTTTTGTGTTATTTACATTCCTCAGTATTTAAGCCATGGCTCAAACATTCAGTACAATATGTATGAGCTGTGTATAGTAGCACATTGTCAAAAAAACATTATAAAATGGTCACAGTGGATCAAACATGTACAGAAATGTCATAGGTCAATCATAAATAATAGTGTCCATAAAAACTATTCAACCCCCTTTTTTCATGTTTTGTCTTGTCATATTAAATTTGGTTGTGCAAATATAGTAATAGTTTGATGTTTTGAGAAACATGCTTATTGTCTTTCTTGCCTATAGAGTTACATAAAGAGATTGACACCACTGGCATGACTGTACAGTAAATACGAAGCTACAACCTGCAGCCGATTAGCTTAGCTTAGCATAAAGACTGGAAGCAGGGGGAACCAGATACGGTAAGCAAATAAAGTATATAAATAAGTCTATTTCCCAAAATGTCTAACTATTCCTTTAAAATCTTTTTGGATACTCAGCATTAAAAAATGCCAGAGAAAAACAAATTTCTTGATCAGACTGATTAAAAATAATCATAGATAGACAATCCACTTGTAAAGAATAAATAATGCAATTTTTACAAATGGATTTATTAAAACTGAACATTTTAATAAAAGAGACAAAGGGGCTGTGCATATTTTTTATGGACACTGTAATAAAACAAATGTTTTTTTTTAATTCCCTGGCATGAAACTAAATAGCAGAGGAGGTGTAAGGATCACACTCCATAGGACAGAGAGAGGAATCCACATAAACAGAGAAAGGAAAAGGTGAAAAAGTCCCAGTAAAAGTATCACCGGGGTGAGTGAAGGTGTCGGGCTGCAGCGAAGCAACCGAGTTATTGAGGCTTTGAGAAAAAGTGTGTTGGGGTGACGTGACGTCAGCTGGGGTAGGAGGCAGGACGGAGGAACTAGAGATGCTGCTGGAGTCAGAGGAGGAGACAGGGTTTTGATGCTGCCTCAGAAGACGGAAGGTTTTCAGTTCATCTGTTTGTGAGAGAGGTGAGTCAGATATGGTGGCGTTCCTGCTGTGCAGAGACACAGACGGCTCACTGTCTCCACCTAGCTGGAGCTTAACGTCATCGACAGTGCTTTGCTGCCAGTCATTGGAGGGGAGGTAGGAGAGGGATGGATCAGGTGTAGGGGGACCTTTCTGCGTTTTAGAGAAGAGGACATTGGAGTAGATGGAGGAGCTGGAGGAGCTGGAGGACAGATCAGCATTGGAGGTCATCTGGGCACTAGTTGAGCTTGTGATGCACCTCTTCTCACATTTTCTGGTATTTTGAGGTGTTTGACCCTCTGAAACTGGGAGCGGAGAGTAGCAGTAATAGGAATATGTTTGGAGATTACTTTGATAGCTGAGGTCCAAATCTGGGTCGAAGTTCTGCAGCTCACTTTCCCCAAGCAAAATAACTTCAGAGTATTGGATTTCGGTTCTCTCGGCGATTGCAGGCCGCGTCATACTCTGAGGTGAAAAACAAAAATCTAATTTTAAAATGTTATTTTATTTAAGGAAGTATACAGTTTTCTATTTTTCACTTTTGGCAGCGGAAAAAAGTGAACATAACACTGACATATCATCTCCTTTTAAGTTGGTATGGCGAACTTGTTATAAAACAGTTACAGCGAAACATTGTTCACTCATTTGGAATTGTGTTTCTGGCCACCTGGCGAGTCCAAATCACTCTCTTTTAGCACTGTTTTTAGTCTCTACCAACTCCTGAGGGAAATATCTGGTTCTTCAGTTGCTAAATGTTCCACTATGTTCACTATGTCCACTAGCTAGTCGCTAACTGTGTCTGTCTGCTGTCTGGTGCTGAGCAGGTAGCTTTTAACCTGTGGGCATACAGTATGTTGGATTTAGGATTTAGGGAGAGGGGTTAAAGGTTACCTCAGAAGGGCTTTTTGGGGTCCAGTGGGCCATGCTGCTATGGGAAGGATCAGGTATGTCTTGATGCAGCTTCTGTTTCACCCTACAAAGTTATTTGTTAGGAAAAACATTACAGAATGGAACAAAATATATATATTATAAAATGATCTGCCAAATGTACGAAGTGGGTAAAACATTAAAAGTAGGACACTGAATTTTGAGGAGATGTTTTTGTGTTTAGTGTGGGATGCCTTTGGTGCACAGAGATCTTACCTTTTATTCTGTGCCAGGCAGCCCATCAGCACCAGGGCTAGTGAAGTCAGAATGAGAGGAAGGATGGCATACAGCACTATCGGGATTTCCTCAGATTCTTCACACACATACATAGTTTAGTGAAAGAAACAGCAATATACATATATACATATGTGTGTGTGTGTGTGTGTGTGTGTGTGTGTGTGTGTGTGTGTGTGTGTGTGTGTGTGTGTGTGTGTGTGTGTGTGTTTCCAGTCTTTACCTATGTGCACATTAGCGGTGGGCCCAGGTTTTCCAGCTCCAGCTTCAGTGTTGGCCACCATATAGATGTCATAGTTACCAGGTGACAGATCCTTCAGAGAGTAACGGAGATCTTGACCAGGCGCAGTGAATCCTGAATAAACAAGAAAAGGAACAACATGGACCAAATGTGATGAAGTAATAAAGAATACGGATGAAAACAAAGAAGAAGAAACAATTGTACTGTATAAAATATCCATGACCTCACTGTAAGTGTTCATTCTACCCTCATAAGGATACAAAGATAAGGACAATCGTGTAATCTGAGGATATTTTACTGTTACCTTTGACAATGTTTCAATAGTCTGTATCATTGTGTTTTGAATTATTTGCTAATTAATTTGTAACTGATCTCTATTTATGAGGTTGTTTTTGTAACAAAGTTTTGTATTTTATTTGTTTGTTTGAAGGCAAGCCTTGGTTAATGAGTTTAGGATTAAGAATAATCAACCACATGGAATAAGTGTCGAGAAATATAGATGAATGACGTTATCAATGTTGAATATTGGATTTTGAAAAAAACGCAACTCCATTCACTGAAATCCAACACTACTCTCATCCTACTCAAAGATACTTTCAACAGGCCGCTTACTCTCCAGCGTTTCCTTTTACACACATCTGGATTAATGCGTGTGTAAAGTGCTGGTCTGCGTTGCCTCAGCAGGCTTGAATGTGTGTGTATCACTCACTCCTGTCTTGTTGGTTTGCTGTTTTGCAGAAGATTGTGTAGTTGCGGATGAAACCATGAAGCTCCTCCACAGGTACAGGACTCCACATGAGCTCCACTTTGCTGCCGGAGATCTGCTGCACCACCACTTTAGGACCAGCCGAGGGCACTATATAAGAGCAGAGGGGGGTGGTGAGGATCATCTACAGAAGTGATTGTGAGAAGGAGACTGGATCTCTGTCTCTATTTCACAACAACCGGTCTGGTTAACTTGTGGTTACTTCAAACTGCTGAGCAGATGCTGTCTGGTCTGACAATATTGGCTTACAATCAAACAAATTTGATATTGTTTTCTCACAAACAAGCTGTCATGGTCTGGATCATTGTCATGACTTCATCATCATACCAGCAGAGGCGAAAATTAACAAAATGAAAATAAACACAGCAGCTGGAATTAATTTTCAATTTTCAAAAGGAGCTGGAGGACAGATCAGCATTGGAGGTCATCTGGGCACTAGTTGAGCTTGTGATGCACCTCTTCTCACATTTTCTGGTATTTTGAGGTGTTTGACCCTCTGAAACTGGGAGCGGAGAGTAGCAGTAATAGGAATATGTTTGGAGATTACTTTGATAGCTGAGGTCCAAATCTGGGTCGAAGTTCTGCAGCTCACTTTCCCCAAGCAAAATAACTTCAGAGTATTGGATTTCGGTTCTCTCGGCGATTGCAGGCCGCAATGGTGAGGATCATCTACAGAAGTGATTGTGAGGAGGCTGGATCTCTGTCTCTATTTCACAACAACCGGTCTGGTTAACTTGTGGTTACTTCAACCTGCTGAGCAGATGCTGTCTGGTCTGACAATGTTGGCTTACAATCAAACTAATTTGATATTGTTTTCTCACAAACAAGCTGTCATGGTCTGGATCATTGTCATGACTTCATCATCATACCAGCAGAGGCGAAAATTAACAAAATGAAAATAAACACAGCAGCTGGAATTAATTTTCAACAATTTGTTGAATGTTATAGTTCTCTTTTCCTCTGTTGAATGCTTCTTACAACGTAAAAGAGACTGTGAGACAACACCATCACGGATTGGCAGCAATCAAATCACCTCATGATCACCTCATCACACGAGGTACAACATGAAGTCAGCAGCTTTTATATTGGACCAACAAGCTCCAATCGATTGTTCTATTTAGTATCGACTTCCATCAAGTATTAATATAAAGAGCCGCTAATGGTGCATTGTATACAAGATGCTGTTCAAGACAAGAGAACATTATCCTACTTTGGAACATACAAGGGAAAAGAAGTAGAGCAAGTACCCAAGTTATAACACAGACAATAGTTTAGCTCACAAATACTAAGTCCTGTGATATTTTCTGTTTTTTGTTGCAAACAAATCTCAAGAGAAGACCAAAATCAAAAACAAAATGTATCTTACTGGCAAGTATTGCCTGCAAAGCCAAACTCTTATTTCTCTGTGCACTAGACCTCCATTGTTGCAATAATGATTAATTACTCTGGGTGACTTGTTACTTCATTACGATAAACATGAACACTAAAGTTTATTTTTTGTGTTGATACCACATACACCATCATGCTGTGTTCAGCAGCAGCAAAAAATATTCCCCAAAAAATGCACAAATGACTCCTGGAGAATGGTGTTTCCCAAAAACTATAGTCCCTAGTTATTTTAGGAAATTACAGAACCTTTGAAAAAAGAAAAGTATACATTTGTGATCCGTTATTTTACTAGATTTATCAACATCTTATGTAGAAATGAAGCTTTCCTGGTCTGGACCTACTTTTACTTTTTGGCTTCAGACAATACCATGTAGATCACATACCTCCTTGGTGTGTATAAATGGTAACCGTCCGGTTCTGCCCCGCCCCTCTCTCACCATCCAGCCCTTTGACAGAAACAGCATAACGCTCCATCGGCTTTATACCCTCTAAAACAATAAAAAGATGGAAGTAATTATCAGTATTGGTTGATTAATAAAAAAAATTATCGCTTCATCATATTCAGCATGATATACAGTATGATTCTCTCCCCATGGCTCTCAACATGGCAATGGCAATTCGAGGGTGGCTGTTAGGCTTTATATAAAATTAGCACCTTTAAGAACTAATCATATATATGTAACATTTTACACCTTAGGCTGTTGTACGTATTGTTGGATTACCTGTGATGATCAGCGCTGTACAGGAAGTCTTCAGCTTTTCCCAGTAAAGGATGCTTCTGTTTTTCTCTTTGACAGCAAACCACTCCACTACAAAGCCGCTCGTTGACCAATTAACTGGAGCCGTCCAATGGACATCCAAGGCACTGTTATTTAGTGTATTTGCAGTGAATTGCCTCGGGGGTGGTGGCTCTGAAGAGAAAAAAAAGGGAGTAGTTTGTAGGCATGGCTTTATTTACAGTGACAACGGTACCTGATTTGAGAAGTTCAATATTCTGATTGCAGTATTTTTTTCTATTATTAAACTTTGGTATTTTTAACCTGAAAAAGAGACTAATGGGGACAACAATTTATTTTAATTGTTTTGGTATTAAGAGAGAGCGCTGCAGACAGTAACCACTAAAAAGGGGGAATTCCTCTCCATCAATGAACATCAACTAAAATAGCTTTTTTTTGGAACTGACAAACTCAGATTATTATCATAAGAGTCTGACAACATAATGGAAAGCACCATCTGAGCTTGTAAGTAACAAAAACAAGCACTTTTAGTGGATGTACAGTTGTGGTCAAAAGTTTACATACACTTGTAAAGAACATAATGTCATGGCTCTCTTGAGTTTCCAGTTATTTCTACAACAGATTTTTCTCTGATAGAGTGATTGGAACAGATACTTCTTTGTTACAAAAAACATTCATGAAGTTTGGTTCTTTCATGACTTTATTATGGGTTAACAGAAAAAGTGATCAAATCTGCTGGGTCAAAAATATACATACAGCAGTGCTAATATTTGGTTACATGTCCCTTGGCCATTTTCACTTCAATTAGGCGCTTTTGGTAGCCATCCACAAGCTTCTGGCAAGCTTCTCGTTGAATCTTTGACCACTCCTCTTGACAGAATTGGTGCAGTTCAGTTAAATTTGATGGCTTTCTGACATGGACTTGTTTCCTCAGCATTGTCCACATGTTCTCAATGGGATTTAAGTCAGGACTTTGGGAAGGCCATTCTAAAACCCTAATTCTAGCCTGATTTAGCCATTCCATTACCACTTTTGATGTGTGTTTGGGGTCATTGTCCTGTTGGAACACCCAACTGCGCCCAAGACCCAACCTTCGGGCTGATGATTTTAGGTTATCTTGAAGAATTTTAAGGTAATCCTCCTTCTTCATTATCCCATTTACTCTCTGTAAAGCACCAGTTCCATTGGCAGCAAAACAGCCCCACAGCATAATACTACCACCACCGTGCTTGACGGTAGGCATGGTGTTCTTGGGGTTAAAGGCCTCACCTTTTCTCCTCCAAACATATTGCTGGGCATTGTGGCCAAACAGCTCGATTTTTGTTTCATCTGACCACAGAACTTTCCTCCAGAAGGTCTTATCTTTGTCCATGTGATCAGCAGCAAACTTCAGTCGAGCCTTAAGGTGCCGCTTTTGGAGCAAGGGCTTCCTTCTTGCACGGCAGCCTCTCAGTCCATGGAGATGCAAAACACGCTTGACTGTGGACACTGACACCTGTGTTCCAGCAGCTTCTAATTCTTGGCAGATCTGCTTTTTGGTGGTTCTCGGTTGACTCTTCACCCTCCTGACCAATTTTCTCTCAGCAGCAGGTGATAGCTTGCGTTTTCTTCCTGATCGTGGCAGTGACAAAACAGTGCCATGCACTTTATACTTACAAACAATTGTTTGCACTGTTGCTCTTGGGACCTGCAGCTGCTTTGAAATGGCTCCAAGTGACTTTCCTGACTTGTTCAAGTCAATGATTCGCTTTTTCAGATCCATGCTGAGCTCCTTTGACTTTCCCATTGTAGCGTTTGTGGGCGTTTGTATCCAATGAGCCCTATTTAAATGACCTCAGAGAAGTCACCAGCTGTAGTCACTCATAATCACTCACAAGAAGTTAAGAGGCCATGCTATGAAGCTCATTTCATTGACACAACTTTCTAAGTCACCAAAATTGCTAATTCATGTTGCTGTATGTATATTTTTGACCCAGCAGATTTTGTCACTTTTTCTGTTAACCCATAATAAAGTCATGAAAGAACCAAACTTCATGAATGTTTTTTGTGACAAAGAAGTATCTGTTCCAATCACTCTATCAGAGAAAAATCAGAGTTGTAGAAATAACTGGAAACTCAAGAGAGCCATGACATTATGTTCTTTACAAGTGTATGTAAACTTTTGACCACAACTGTACATTGACGGTGCACAATTGCCCCGAGCGATTAATTTACAGCCCATTTAGCATCTCCCAAACAGCAGTTTTCTGTAAATACTGGAACAAATAAAAAATGGTTGTCCCCATTAGTCGCTTAGACCCAAAAATATGGGAATATAGGGTCAAGGTTGAAAATAAATGAAGTTATCCTCTATTTAATGCAATAGACAAAATTATGAATCTCTCCAGTAGAGTTCCAAAGACTTGGGTAACTCTTGCAACGGAGCATTGAAATTGATGACTCGTGGTTGAACAAGACTTCACTTACACACTACATCTGTAAGTCCCAGAGATAACCTTGAGGGATCAAAGTTACTTAAAGGATGAACAATAGCGTCGATGGATGTACCTTGATGTCATGACACCCTACCTGTCTCAGAAGCTCCACTGAGCCATATTCGGGCTTCTGGCGAGGTCCCTGCAGAGGTGGAGGCCGTCAGAGCGCAGGAGCATGGTTCAGCAGGCAGGAGCAAGCTACAGGACGTATTCGTATGGTACAAATCTCTGCAGCTCATGTGATCGTTCAGAACCTGGGCGCTTTTTGTCTGACAGGTCACATTGAAGAAGAGAACTCTGCCATTGGCTATAAGGTGAGGCAAGGGCTGAAAACCAACCAGAAACCAGAAAACAAAAAGTGAGAAGTAAAAGTGAGCTGCTGTGAGATGATGGAGCTTCAAATGAGAAAATTCTGTTATATAAAAAGGGTTTGTATGAAATTTAATTATCTCTTCTTCTTTCTACAGTTATCTCAATTACTCTCTCAACTTCAGGCTATGATGCGTTAAATTAGTAATTTCAGAGAGACATAAAAACAAATTAGGGATATTTAGTGAGGGGATGGTGATTAAAAACCAATCGCATCCAAAAGTTATTAAACTGCAAATCTTAACAGCTCAAAGTGACAAAATGAGTCACATGACGCAAATTCACACACAATTCAACACACACACACACACACCTTCCAGAGCAGTGAGATGAGTCTCAACCCGTTCTTGTCTGTTTGTTTCACTTGCCTCCAGAAAGCTGGTGCTTCAGATGGAGCTATATGACGGAAAGAGGGGAAAGATATTTGTAAAATACATTGAAGGAGATACAACAGAATGTTATTGAATACGATAACAAGGTGGTGGTGGCATGCATCCTTTTTGTCAGAAAACTGCTAACATACAAATGCCTTTAATTACAGGGAAAGTATGAGGTGGAAATGTCTTGTATGTTAATATATCCCTTTCTCATATGCGTCACTAATTGCTGATGTGTGACAACTTCCTCGAGCGCCACCAGCAAGTCAAATAGTTTTTCCTTTTCCAGGGATGTATCTCAAAATTTACTGGACGGATTGGCAAAACCTTTGTATACATTCATGGTGTCCAGAGGATGAATCCAAATTACTTTGGTGAACCCCTTTGGCGTTCTCCTGAATTTTACTCTTGTGCCATCTTCTGGTCAAATTTTCAATTTGTCCAATACTTTGATTTACCTGAAAAACATCATTGCTAATTAGCACATATTAGCACATAGCATGCTTACCTTTAACTCAAAGTTTACACCTGCAAGCATGGCTGTAGACTTTGCGTTCCAATACCCATATTACCATACTATTTAGCATGCCAGAAAAAGATTTAGTACATCCTAATACAAATTATGTTATGTTATGTGCCTGGGGTTTTCCTGAAAGCCTATGGGTTTAGACGCTAACTATTTAATTGCAATATCCAGCACTGGTTTCATTATTAAGTAGGACTATAGTGATTAAGTCTTTCATCATATACACAAGTTTGTCAACTCTGTTTTGTCTCACCGTCCTCTCTTGTCCTTCCCTGGCAGTCCTTGCTCCACGGGCTCCATGGACTCGCTGGTCCTCTGTAGCGATGACGAAGCCTGACAGTGTATAAAGTGTCAGGTCTGAAGAGACAAACCAGGAAGCTGAAGTCTGTGACTGTCACGTTTTCCACCTGCGCATCAAACTATACAGGAACGATAAACGGGACAAAGTAAGATGTGAGGAAGCTACACATTTGTTTTTATTCTTGAAAGTGGAATGTGAAGGATTTTATTAATAATAATAATAATAATAATAATAATGATAATAAAAACATTACAATGTATTTATTAATCAGGCAACTTTTTACGTAGTGTGCCACTTGCTCAGATTTTGTGAGACATTGTCTTGACTTTGAGAAACGGCACCAATAATATTCTGAATGGGATCCTTCATGCAGGTGTGTGTGGTTTTGTGTTTAGTCATATTTGGAGGTTGCAGACCTGCCCCTGTGCTGTGAACTCTATTTGGGATTTCAGGTCTCCAGATTTGATTTCATAGAGAGCCAGAGGAAAGGAACCCAAGTCGCGGATCCAGGTTACGTTCAGACACTGAGGACTCCGAACGACTGACTTTATTCTTGTCAAAATTACTGGAGGTAACATCACTGACAAAGACAGGGAGAGAAGAGTGAAAAAGAAGTATGCAGGAACAATACGGGTGCAATCAAGTGAAGCACAGCAGCCTCACCTTCAGTCCTACCAGGCTGACACCGTTTTTGTGACGATATGTTCCCGCTGCGCCCGTGTGCTGTGATGGTGATGCAGAAGTTGTTCCTCACTTCTATGTTGTGCCGTACCGTGCAGCTATTGTCAGATGTGGTGCAGTTGAACAGCTTCTCAGTTCTGTTTGTTGTACTGTGCATCCCCAAATAGACATAAACATAGAAATAGACAGACACACACACACACACACACACACACACACACACACACACACACACACACACACACCAATATAAAAAAAACAATGTTTCTTTGAGTCCTTCCCTTGACACAATAGTCAACAAGTAGAAACAAACAGGTACAAAACCACAAGCAAACATAGATGCATGCTTTGTCATGCAAATGCATCCAATGCATTGCACATGTCTCAGATGAGTGTGCAGGCACACACAGTCAGCACACATCAGAAGACTGCTGTGTAAAAAAAGTCTAGTATCTCCATTTAAAACACAATGTTGCAACTCATTTTGGGCAGCAAAAACAGCTGAGAGTATTACCCAACAAACAGATGGAAGTGAGATGAAAGCTGTCTGGCTCTTATCGGCTCAATTCATCAAACCACCGTCAAAGTCTCACACAAATGTGAGATTCGAAGCTGATCACAAACTCAAGCATTTGCATAAAGCATACAGAATTATTATCAAATGCAAACTTGCAAACATTCAAAATCCCAATGGTTTGCTATTGGTGAAGAGCGACTTGCAAATCTAATTTGACATTATTTGGAAATCTGTCATAAACACTGATAAACAAAGTTCAAGATTCAATATTTATCAATTGTCATTCTACAACACTGAGTTGCACAATTAAATTTGTTGGAGTCCCTTTTGGTCTGTGGTCTGCTGCACACACTGCAGAAAGCAACAAAAAAATGTTGCATCAGTGAGCGGCATGTTGTAATGAAAGTTGTAGTCTCTGGATCATTCTCGGGATAAAAGAAAGTATATCACATTTTGAAAGAAATCATGTTAAGTGCAAGGAAAGTTAGGTTATTTTTGGGTACAATAATATCAGCCAATCAGAAGATGTGCGAAAAGGCTCAGCTTTCCAGTGTAAAATAAACTGAACATACAATATCAGATATAAAATGTATATCTAAGCCACTATCAGATATCCGTTTCCTGCTTAACAGCCACTCAGTAGAAAATGCTTATCTTAGCTCAATAGAAGACATGTAAAATGGAAGCTGTTTCTCAGATTTATTGTCATAAAAAGAGTAAATCAAAACTATTTGTTATGCTCTCTTTCTTGTAACTGTGACATCTGTCCCAACTTGCTAGGCAGACTCTTAGAAAATGATTGGTCGCATAGATTTCAACAAATTAAGCAACTTCCTAAGGGAAGTGTGTTGCTGACAAATTAGTATTTTCACAGAGTGAACGGTCAGCTATCTAGATATGTGACAAATTAAAGAACAAGGCTAGAGTTATAAGTGTTGTCTGTAGCCAAAGCCTGACATGGCGTATCTGATATAAAGATAAATTTTTGCCCAAAAGCTATTACACAACCCATCCTGTTGCTGTAAATGCTCGCAAGAATACCAAAAGTGATGCAAATAGTCCCACTGGCTTCCTCACTACAATGCCCAGCTGTTAAAGGAGCTTATTAAGCCTTTTGCAAAAGTGGACCTACATATTTGTGACATATTCTAAGATCTACATCTTAAGTTGGAGTGAAAAGGTTTTGGGCCACAGATACATTAGTCAAGTCAGAAAGTATTGTGAGGCAAATTGACCAAATTGTTGGTTTCAGGCATTCCACAAGATTTGTAGGCAATATGGAAATTAAAGAACAACACCAGCCTTATCCTTTAAAAGAAAAATATGCATTAATGAGTGGAGAAACAAAAGATGCAAATGAAGCTCTAGCGTAAATTCAGTCAGGAACACTATACTCTTGCATGCCTAAGCCCGTAGTTTCACAGAAACCAGATTCCAGTTGACGACGCACCAGAATGTTTGGTGTTCATCCCTCCAGTAAAGTAAAGTACCAGAGAATACAGCTGTTATGGAGGCTTGTGGTGCTCCCTGCTAAGAAACTTTACATTGTTTTTTCCCTTTAATTTGTGACCTATCTGTAAATCTATCTATATACTGAATTAAAATAATTCAGACTGGAGAATAAAGGCTATCATTACTAAATCAAAGTCAAAAATGTTATTGAAAAAGTATTGGGAAAGAAAACCCCTGATTTCAAAGTGTGGAAGAATGTTTCACCGACTTGTATGTGCCCGAACATGTCTTTGAACATATTGTGGAATGTTTTGGCTCACTTAAAATGCAAAAGAACTTCAAGAGTGAAGCATGTCGTCGGGGTGTCACCAGCCTCCCAATGGCAGGTGACGTTAGCTCGATTCTGGAACACACAGCCAATCAGCCTTGGGGGCCGGGGGTCAGCCTTGGGGGTCATAACGGAGAAGGCTGGAGGGAAGGCAGAAGATGGAGAGAGGCTGGAGTTAACGGCATGGATGGGCAAGATACTGCAAGTTCTCCATGAGGAGGTTTGGAGATTGTGGTTTGTTTTAAAGCTATGACTTTTTTATAACATGCACAAGCAGTGGTTTGGAAAAACAATAAACATCTTCATGCAGAACATGCTTTTAAATTATTTGAAATAGATTTAATGAAAGAAAAAGGAACGGGGGGGGGGGGGGGGGGTAGATTAGCTGTCAGTGAATCTGTTCCATGCATCAACTGTTGCCTAACATCAACACTTGATGCATCTTGACGAACTTGTTAAAAACAAACGTAGGACAATTATATCCCAATCCAATCCAACCACGTGGGTTGTACATGATTTATTTTCCGTGATATATTTATAAATGTGATGCCATTGCTATTTAGCCTGAGGTTTAAACTGAAACTCTGACAAGACGGTACAAGATGTTAGCCTTGATTAGACCTTCGAGACTCTCCTTGCTGGTTCAGCTTGAACCATGCGTGGGCATAATCAACAATCATTCATTGGAACATTCACAGAATCCTAAAATAAGATGAAAATCACACATATGTTTGACATACAGCCTAGTGCTAACTAGTGAGTTTCTATTCACCAGACATACTGATGCACTGTATCTGTGAGAACCAGATAAACAAGTAGCTGGTATTTATCAGACCAACAGTATTGTACCTGTCAAAACAGGTGTGGTAGTAACTTACCTCCTGCTTGGGGATATGATCTAACAAACATAACGAATCATAATCCCTCTCCAATAATGACTTATATCCTCCAACCACTACCGGCATTCACACAAATATCAGCACGTCATCAGTGTGGCACTAACTCATTCTGCTCTGGATTATAAAAAGGAGAGGATGTTACCTAAAGCGACTCCGGCCCCCAGCAGGCAGGTCCACACAACAGCCGGTCTCCGCTCCATGACCACCACCTGGTTTCTCCCGACAGTGCACCCCCGCTTACTCACTTTCCCCCATCACCTACCAGCGACTCAGCTTGAGGACCCTGCACGCTGAACCGCTTCACAAAAGACGAACAACATAATGTAAGATCTGAAAAAAATTCAGGAACTGACAGCGGAGGATGTAAAATAATGACTCAGTTTAGTGGTTACACTACAAATAAGTTTCACTACAACATTTTTCATGTCATGCTCTCGCAGTTTCTTTTTTTTTTACATTTAGCATTGCAACATAGGAAATGTGTAAAACAATATCAAACACAGCAGTTTTCCCATGTAGAGAACATTTTACTTCCTAAATGGGTGTGGTGGTCTAAATAAAGAGTGAATTTCAGGTCTGACTGAGCTGTCGAGGTGAAGTTAATGATGTAATTTCATAATATTCTTAATGTTTGGTACTTTAATCTACATAAGCATGTATCCATTGTTTTTTATGTCACAATTATTCCAATAAGGAACTTCAAAACTTGATGGAATTCATTAATCAACTATTTTCTTCAGTAATCAATACATCGTTTGTCTTTGAAATGTCAGAAATTTGTGATAATGCTCTTCAGAAGCTTCTTCATTCCAAGATGAAATTGAAACTTTGGACACATTACATTTTGGGGGTATTTTAATCACTTAAGTTTTCCATACTAAATGATGCTGTTACAATGCACTGTGGAAAGATACATTGCCAATATTTTAATGGGAATGATTCCACATTGTTATTTTGGAATTAAGTTGTATTATTACATACAATAACTATTCTATTATCATTCATAGCACTTTACCTGTTATTCTACATATATATTTAACAGTTATTTTCAAGATAAGAGTAACTAGTTCCTACCTGTCATGCAAACGTCTCCCATGTGCGATGTACACAGTCTTGTCCTCTTAGTTTTGATTAAGAAGATTATCCAAACACAAGATAAATTGTAGCCCGTTTATTACCCACTGTACAAAACATAAAATCAATTTGCAAGGATGTAAAACAGAGAAAAGTAAAGCCAGAAATCGTCACATTTTAGAAGTTTGAATATATTTGCCTGAAACATAATATGAACAGGTCGATCCATTATCACAATTTTTGTTGATACCTTTTCAGGCAACTAATCAATTAATAAACTAATCATGTCAGCTCTATCCTACAGTTGGGCTACAGACAAATTGATATAAAATAAATGCCCACACGCAAACTTGACCTAATTTAAATAAACTTATCTTGAAAAACGTCATTGATTCCCTGAAAGTTGAGTTATAAGAATACACATAGGAGCCGTCCACTTTTGTCTATTTATTAAAGTAATCATACATTCATTTCACGATAAACTAAACTAACTTCAAAGCCTTCTATACTCGCTTCATCAATTACGCAATACTTCGCGGATACGTTTAGAGATACGAGAAATAAAACGCATGAGTGGAAACGGGTTAATCCAACATCTAGTCCATTTACCGGTGTGCATGTGTGTGTGTGCGCCTCGCCGAGTCCATCTATAGCGATTATGGAAAAGCAGCGGGCTGTCAGGTGATAAACACATCTGTCCCGCCCCGCTGTTTGCCCGTTCCGCGTTGCCGTGCGGTTCCAAAGCTGGGGTTCGGGGTCCCCTGGAGGATCGTGGAAATCTCTCCACGAAGGTCCGAAATGAGGAATTGATTTCACAATTATGGAATCGTCATTAAATAACTAATGAAAGAACATAAGCTTTGAAAAAAAGGTGCTACACGTTCCTACTTACAGTGGATTGCAACAAAAAAAAAAATCTGTTGTTATGGTTCATATAGCCTTTTGAAATGTATTATTAATATTGTGACATCTCCCTGCAGAGTTGACTCACTGGCTCTCTGTCTGTGTTAACAATAAACAATTGAAGGATGTGCTGCAGGATGTTTGTTACAGAATGTCTCAAAGCAATTTTAGCTGCGGCTACCAATATCTCCCTCCCTGTTAAAAATGACGTTCTCGCAATTAGGCAGGTCGTCTTATTCATAATTTACTAATTAAAAATACATTACACACATACCAGTAGCTTACAAGTCTAACCAATGTCATACTTGGTATGAATAATGATACTTAATATCAGCAAATAAGACGTTTTTAAATGGAAACAACTTTAATCACATTGAGGAAAAGGAGAACACAAAACACTGCTCCGGGGACCAGACCTCATCTGTCCTAGATTGAGCTACATTTGCGAGGCAGAGGCAGGCAGAGCTGTCGTATCCGAGGCGAGGGGCTGGCAGAGCGGGCTGCCTGGCTAACTACGTACGGGTCGTATCCCTCAAACAGAGCGTTCCTCTCTTTGGGACTGGACAGCTCAAGAAGTCTCTGGCTGGCTACGAAGTTTCTTGCCTCCCTGGAGACGGACCAGCACACCGAGCGCTCTCCTTCGAACTTGGGGTGGTCATGCTTAGGGGCTGAGGAGATAAAATATAATCATGTCAAATAGCAGGTAAATCCATGCCACAATAGAGCAACATTTGACAGACCTACTTGCAAGTAGCTCTATGTGTGCTGAAGCTTTGCAGGGTATGTGGGTCATGGCTACAGCCTTAGATTTTGGGCCAAAGCCCTCCAGAACTGGCCTTCTTTTTGGTTGGGCAAGCTGGCATATTCGTGAAGTGGCGACTGCCGTCTGCGTCACTCTGTTCAACTACAGTCACATTTCAGGACATCAATAAGATTATATTAAACAAGCGCACACATGCACAAAAGCACAATGTCAGACGTGAGCTGTTCGGAATCAATCAAATAAATGAAATGGATTCATTTCAATGTAGTCTTAAGCCTCCCTTTTTTAGCCATGCTAGCAGATTGGCTCAAGGGAGGGCAACGTTGGTCAGTCAACAACCATTGGATGGATTGGACTGCATTATAAATGAGCTGTTTACACTCAAAGCAGTCTCAAAAAAGTGCAACCAATTATGTTGTTGTCCTACATCTGAAAGTTAAATGTAAAACTTTTAAGATGTATTATTGATAAAAGCATATGTGCAAAACCAACAAAAACAGCTGCTATTACTTCTACTATCATGAAAATACAAAACCTGTGAAACCACAGAGGACAAAGTGATAAAAAAAACTCCTACACCAATAAACAACTGACTATGACAGAATTAAAGACAACTTTTATGTCCTTTGAGTTCAGTTGTCACACGTTCTAAGTACCTGAAAGCCTGGCCTACAGTTGGCTGTGGAGTTTAAAAGACTTGCTCATTGCATAATTGAAAAGCCGCCAGCTAACTCAGAATCAGCTTTATTAGCCATGTGTGTGTGTGCATACATGGAATTTGACTCCGGTTACACATTGCTTCCCATCGTACATACATACATAGAATATACAATAAACAAGAGAAGTATAAAAACAAGGACATTAAAGACAACAAAGTAGAACAGAGAAACTAAGCATAAACGTTTAACATTTAACTATTATGTACAATATAAATATATATCGAGAATATATATATGAGCATAAAGAACATAAAGAACAACAACAATGACAATGGATTCAGGGAATTAGTGCAGAAAGGTGATAATAGTGCAATAGTGCAAATGAAGATGCAATATGTCTGATTAATTGTTAATTGTTCATCAGAGTGACGGCCAGTGGAAAGAAGCTGTTCCTGTGTCTGGTGGTTTTGGTGTACAGAGCTCTGTAGCTCCTACCAGAGGGGAGGAGTTGGAACAGCTTGTGTCCAGGATGTTACGGGTCTGCAGTAATCTTTCCAGCCCGTTTCCTGACTCTGGAGGTGTAACTCATGATCTACCGCACGCACAGCAGTTTCTTAGGAAATTGTTTGTGTGTGTGTTACTCACACCAGCAAGCAGCGGGCATTCCGGATTCCAGCCAGCTGCAGGGGGCCGAGGTTGAGCCAGACTACACAGTCGATTGGATGGTACGGCACGGAGAGCCCATTCACTCACCTCCCAAATGGGAGAAAGTCTGGGGAAGGACACATAGACGGGTAGAACGGAGGAAGAGAGTAAATGAGTGCGGGAGTGAGTGACGACACAGAACGTGATAAAGAGGAGCATTTGGTGTGAGTAGGAAAGGAAAAGGTACGAATGTATGAGAACAAACTGGGTCCTGCTCAAAAATACGTTACTCCATAGTACTCATAGTGGTCGAAAACTCCACAGGGCTCCTCCGAGTTTTCCTGGGTTTGGTTTGATAAAAACAACGACTAAATCCATCAAATTAGACATATAAGACTTTGTCGGGAGAGAATGATAACGTCCTGACTGTCTGAAATGAAATGCACTTCCTGATGTATTTTTGTCACATTAAAAGCCTATCTATAATGGCTATAATTCATGGTACCGTAACATTCTGACTTGACACTATACTGATGGAATTAGTGCTGAGGAAATGGACATAATACTGAATTTATATACATAAAAAATGAAGAAACTTAAATATAAGCAGCTGCCACAAATAAATAAACTATTAGAGAAGCCCAGCAAAAAGTATCAAAGACTCTTGAAAAATAAATCACACGCACATTAATTGTTAGTTTGTCATTAGTAGTAGGCTATTATGCATTAGTAATATTAGTATATTTACGTGACTTGAGTGTAGAACGTTTTACTTCTACATAGCTCCGACCAGCGAGGGGTTAACTCTACAAGGAAAAAAAAAATTATGCACAGCATCACAAAAAAAAACAGGGCAGGTTTGTAAATTAGGAAAACAGTGGAGATAGAAAGTGAGAGATGTACCAGTTTTGGTGGTGGGTTCTGTCTTTTCTGGTGGCAGCTGATCCAGGAAGTAAACAGAACGACTGGAAGATAAAAAAAGAAAGAAAGAAAGAAGCCTCATCAGAGACAGAGGGGAGACAGAGAGACAAAGGGTAGACACAGAGAGACAGAGGGTAGACACAGAGAGACAGAGGGTAGACACAGAGAGACAGAGGGGAGAGACAGAGAGACAGAGGGGAGACACAGAGAGACAGAGGGTAGACACAGAGAGACACAGAGAGATAAAGGGTAGACACAGAGAGACAGAGGGGAGACACAGAGAGATAGAGTCTAGACACAGGGGAGACACAGAGAGACAGAGAGGAGACACAGATAGACAGAGGGTAGACACAGAGAGATAGAGGGGAGACACAGAGAGACAGAGGGTAGACACAGAGAGATAAAGGGTAGACACAGAGAGACAGAGGGGAGACACAGAGAGACACAGGGGAGACACAGAGAGATAGAGTCTAGACACAGAGAGACACAGGGGAGACACAGAGAGATAGAGTCTAGACACAGAGAGACACAGGGGAGACACAGAGAGACAGAGAGGAGACACAGAGAGACAGAGGGTAGACACAGAGAGACAGAGGGTAGACACAGAGAGATAGAGTCTAGACACAGAGAGACACAGGGGAGACACAGAGAGACAGAGAGGAGACACAGAGACACAAAGGGTAGACACAGAGAGACAGAGGGGAGACACAGAGAGATACAGGGGAGACACAGGGGAGACATAGAGAGATAGAGTCTAGACACAGAGAGACACAGGGGAGACAGAGAGGAGACACAGAGAGACAGAAGGGAGACACAGAGGAGACACAGGGGAGACAGAGGGGAGACACAGAGAGACAGAGGGGATCCGTTAGGCCTACCGGTCTAGATATCTGAGTCGGTTGGGTTTGGGTTGAGCGAGTTTATGCGTCCGAGTTGCCATGGAAACAGTTGAAGCTGATGTGGGGAAACGGAGCACATTACTGCTGTAATTCATCACTTATTGTAACGTAATCAAACTTCACAAACACAACAATAAACAGTGTGCATGAAGAGAATTTAAAGCTAATGGCGCACTTTATCATTTGTAGATAATGAATATTATGGTAGTCCGTCAGTATTTCAGTATTAAAATTGCCATTCAAGTGAGACCTAAAAAAAACTAAAAGATTAAAATATCCATCCATAGACAGAAAATAATGATTTAATTTAAAAGTATGTTCCCTGTGCAGAATTTCCACTAGAAAGACGTTTTCAGAAGGGGTTTTTCGGTATACAAGACATCTTGTCTTGCATTTATATTATATATTTACATATTATTAATTATATTGAATTCTGTTAGGGAAAGTAGATGCCATTTTGATATCTTTAACAAGGTGGTTGAATCTTCTTTGCAGAAAAACCCATTTCAGACACATTTTCATTCAAAGCTGAGCATTATTTATATATTTTAAGAGATTTATTTAGTCGTTTAAGCCATTTATCAATTAAAAACGTAAAACATAAGCTGGTTTCAAGCTTTTAAAATGTGAGAATTTGTTGCTTAGCTTCATATGTCAGTACGAATTAAATATGTTTGAGGAAGATACCAACTGTAATGCACATTTTTTACTACTATGTCATTTCAATGGATTAAGTTATAAATAATAAACATTATGGGTAAAATTACCACTAGTTGCAGGCTTGATTTGACTTAAACGTTCCCATGTAAGCCTACTATTGGTAATACAACGTGGTACAATACAATTAAGTGTATAATAAACATAAGAAACCAACCACTCAATACAATCAATCTGTAGCTGATAGCATCAATGACGTCTAACACACAGTACAAATAGTACAGATAGTGGTTTACCTTTAACTTGTTACCTGTTCTGTGCCTCGTTCTCTCGTGGTGCCACCGACACCCACCGGTTGTTAGGGGATCAGGTGACGCTGGTGTGGACCTTTTCATTGCCAGTAAGAGCTTTGGTCCCCGTTTACTTCCTGTCAGCTTCCGCACAAACAAATATTGCTGCAAGAAATACAAATGAGCCTATTTAGGTTCTTAATCATGTCAAGTTTGAAAAGGTCTCTACCGAAGATTGTCAATGAAAAAGGGGACTCTGTCTCCCTGTTTGGTGCAGTCAGGTATTTCCCACTTAATCACTTAAAGGTGAAGTTTACTCTTCTGTATTGTAGTCCATATATATTCAAAAAAATCCATCTAGCTATTATATAAAATATATATATATATAAAATATATATAGGTAGACAATTCAAAATAGTATGTGAGACCTTTTAAGTGATCCACATAAACAAGGAGAGATGGTAAGGAAGGGCATCAAAGGAGCCATAAATACTGGTGTTAACACCATTTTAACACCACAGATGTGAACGTGTTCAAGTTGAGGAGATAAAGAGCACCTTTAACTCCTTTAACTTACCTTTTCTTACCTCATCTTTACTTCAGTACAGGGACAATATATTTAAAATTCAGAGACACACACAGAAAGCAAAATCAAACAACGCACAGACTATTTAAAAACAGACACCTTTATTTTCAAAAAGACATTTAAATTCTTATAAAACAGAACAGTAAATAATCTACCAAAGCTCCTTAACAGTAATGATCACAAAGCCAAAAGCTTTCAATATAATACTGCAGTTATTATTCTCTAAACTAGTATTGCAGGAGTCTGCTACTAGGTGAAGTTATATGCAGCTATATAACATTCACAGTATGTGTAGTGTTTGGTTGATATTGTAACACTTGAAGGATAATAATAGTGTTGTTTGCAGTTACAGTACTTTCTACCGTCTATATCTAGTTTAAATCCCCACGTCTCATATCTTTTTTTGTCGCTTTAAAACATCAAATGCACATGGAAATAACTGCTGCCTGGGTTGAAAACTCAACCTAGATGACCAAGAGACAACACCAGTATTATCCTTTAAGTGATCTGGCAGTATAGTATATTTCTGCTCTACAGTAAAAGAGACACATCTCCATGCAATATTCTGTAGATTCTCCTGTCTCAAGACATGACTTGTTTTTTTTATATTTACCTAGAAGTTCCACCTACCAATCTTAATATCAATGATTACTGATTTTCAGGAGTTCATGGTATTAAAAGAAGAGGATTTCAGTGACACAACCAGTTCACAGGCAAATATTCACGAGGCACTGAGCTCTCTTATTAAGCTGCCAGTGTAGTTATTGGGGTAATGGTAAACGGAAAAGATAGCACCAAACAGTCCAATCTCTTGCGGGCAGTTCAGGTAGAATGGCGGTTAAAAGGCATGTAGGAAAATAGGAAGGAAATAGGTAAACATTGAGTATATATTGTATTCAGTAGCACCAATAGAAAGAGTACGCGAGTGTGTCAGAGGGTCTGCACTATGACAGGATACAGTAGGGACGTATGTTCAGCTCCTCTGATAGGCAGCTTGTGTGTAGTGTAGTAGTGGATGACCTCGGGGATGGTGGAGAAGGGAGGGCTGTTCTCCCCGAGCACGTAGCGTCCCTCTGCAGACCGAGTGAACTTCATATGCATGAAGCCTTTACAGCTCCTGGCAGAGTGAGAAGGGAGAAGGAAACGCTCATCAACAGAACAAAACTGAAAGTGCATCTATGGGAATCATTAAGCTGTTTCAGACCAGACACTCATCATAAGACAAATATGTGCTCGTTTATATCCAATACCGCTTTCTGAAAGAGGGCCCTGGTGGGCTCCACATCCTCAATCTATCTTCTTAGGTCTGTAGTCTGGTAAATAAATATGTGTCAGACTTTATAATCAAAGGGGGAAAAAAACACCAAAAAGGAAGTACTGTAATATTAACTGAGAGAGTTGTCATTTACAGCGGGAGTAAGAGAGCGGGAGTGTCTACCTGAGTGAGAGCGAGTAGTCGTTCCGGCAGGTCTGGCTGTTCCTCACCAGGTAGGAGCTCTCTTTGCACAGAGTCAGTAGACTCTCTGCCTCCGAGCGGCTCAGGGCTCCATGGTACCACCTGCAGGAGGAAACACGACAACGTGACAACAGAAGAGTTTAACTTCTATGTGGTAACTCATGGACTGCAGTGGTCTTCACCCCGTCTCAAACCGTAGTTGCTTCTTTACTCTATACCCCAAGGTGCAGACATTTGTGGTCGAAACACACTGCCCCCCTCCCAATAAGAAGCTGAATTAATGAATGCCAATTACTTTGTTCCGTCAACATGTTTCAATACCTAAGTTTAGCTTTCAGCACTGAGGAAAAAACCTATGACTGAATTCTTTGACTTCTCTCTTTACTTGTAACTGCTAACCCTAAATGCTAAATAGAAAATCATTTTTTGATGCCTGATTTCTGACTTTTGTGTTGCTTTAATTTTTAATACTGTTCTACCACTGAGAGACAGTCTAAACAGCTCAATAACTTCTAACACATAATTACACACAACTAAAGGAAAAACAACAAAACCCAGCGCTGCCGTCAACCTGTGTGAGCATTCCCAAAAGAAATTAAACATTTTGGATCAATATCCAACTGGAAAGTAATTTCCTCTGTTTGCTCAACTGTCAAGCTATAATACAACCATTCAAATCCAACTTGTCCCACTGGAGGGGATAAAATCTTAACATTTTCCTAGTGACACACACCGCACAGTTAAAAATATAGATCCTGCATTTTCATTGATTGAAGATTGAACATAAGTTCATCCTTAAAAGACCAGTTGGACTCCCTCCAAGCAGTCCTGAGATATCGCGTTAACGACAATGGACTGGACAGGCGGCTCTCATTGGCGCAGAGGCATAAAAACATTTAAAAACACCATCTCTTAACATTTGCAGATGTCCACTTACACTTGTCTCTCCAATGGCATAGATGGATCCACTCTCTCTCCCAGGAGAGGAGGCGTGTCACCAACCAGCAGGAGTGTAGCTGAGTCAGCTGTGGACGATGTGGTGCCTGTCTTGGTGAGCCGGGTCTGCTCTGTCTGAGCTCGTGAGCGCTCCCGTTCTGCCCCTTCAAACTGAACTATGGCCAGACAGAAATATACAGTAGGTAAAACACACACACACACACACACACACACACACACACACACACACACACCTGCTAGAGCTTTAGATATGTTGTCCTTCTTCCACTCCCAGGGCTGGTCGTATTCGTCAGCCGGCCTCTCGTCGTCCTGAGGCAACCTGCTCTCTCTGCTGTCTATCTGGGCAAATCCAACCTCGACCCTCTGAGTTTGTTGTTGTGCTGCTGGAGCAGTTCGGTGGTAGTGACGAGGCCGTTCCTCGTACGGATTATCGTATAACTGGCCGCCATCTGCACTCCCAGACCTGTTATTCATAATGCTGAGCTGCAGTTCTGCACAATAAACAAAGAGTAAAGGACTTTCAAATTTTGCCAAGAACTAAAAATATGGAGCCAAAAAAAATCTGTGAGAGAAAAATGTCTCATAACAAACCTGAGATAATCCGCTGGGCTTCAAATGGCTCCATGTAGCTGCAGCAGTCTGTTGATGCAGATTTGGGCTCCCAGTTTGGTCTGCCTCTTGGGTCTGGACGGACATCAAATGGATCAGAGTAGTCTGTGTCAGCGTCCGACGCTGCTGGAGCAGAAGGAATCACCTTGGTGGGGAGAGAGAGAGAGAAACTATAAGCATCTCACAAACGAAATAACTGGAACTCTGTATGTGAATATATGCGTGTGTGAGAGAAAATGAGTACACAAAATGAGATAAAGACAAAGCAAAGAATGGAGGCAATAAAGGAGAAATGCCAAGGGAAAGTAAAGTGGAACACAAATAAAAACAGTTCTTACAGGTTCCTCTTCAATAGTCACAGGATTTAGAGGGACTTTACAGCAGCCAAACTCCTGAGAGTCCACTTTAATAAGTCTGTGCTTGGGAGACACCACTTTCACCTGGAACATAACACATGTAAACAAAACATTTTCAAAAAGGTACATTTAGCGAGACACGGTAAAAACGTACATGACTGTAAAAAGATGCATGTCATACCTCCACACCATTAGGCAGCACTGAACTGAATGCAGGGAAAGAGGGTAGGCTCACTGTGGCACTACAGGGGCTGAAACCACCATTCCGATGCTCCTTATCGGAGTGTTGATATGGGTCCTCGAAATCTAGCTCCTTCTGAGCTCTGTAGGCCCTCAGAATCTCACTTTCACTGTAATCTGGCCTCGGGGGCTGTGGAGGGTCACGCCTGGTGCCGAAGTTTAGGTAGTCCTTCAACCACTTTGCCATGGATCTGGGAATGAGGTGGCAAACAGATACCTTACAATTATTAAGAATGACAAAGTGCTGATTTTTATTTTACACTAGACAAATGACCACAATATCTTGCATCAGGGCCATAAAAGATATACTTGTTAACCTAATTGCTAATCAAACACTGAGCACTGAGAAAGAAAGAATGCAATACCAGCCAAATGCCAAATGCGTCACATTGAGTTGGGCCTATAAAAAAAGTCTTACGTAAGTAAATAAGTAAATCAGGCTAATAAACACCATGAGGGTTTGATTACCTTTAGCATACTATTGTATGAACTTGGCTAGAGTTAAATCCCCCGAAGAACTGACCATGCTCGGAGAAATAAGGGCGTTAGCATCAATCAACAGGTCCAGCAGAAAGAGCCTATTTTTGATAACAAAGGTCAACCATTGACAATAGCTAGTTAGCATCAGGGGTAAATTTGGGGGTTCCAATCAATCACCTAACGTTATTCATCATAGTAACGCTGGATCAAGGTCAGCATTTCCTTCAAAGCTATTAGCAAGCTAAATAGTAGACATATACCGCTGATGTTATTTATCATGAACAAGTAAAGGGTTAAAGTAATGCGACTCGTACAATGGATGGTCAATGCTCAGTAAATATGCCAAAGCTAAGTTAGCTGGATAGCAGCTAACCACGAAGCGTCTCAACCGTTACGTTAACTAACGTCAACTGCTAACGTCTCAACCGTTACGTTAACCAAAGTTAACTGCTAACGTTTCAACCGTTACGTTAAGCAACGTTAACTGCTAACGTTTCAACCGTTACGTTAACTAACGTCAACTGCTAACCGTTAACGTTACTTCTTTACCCTCACCCTCTTTCTTTGCATTGACGGCGTCCCGTTCCAGTTATGTCTTCCGGATTACCATCCGGCGTGTCGTTGTTAACGTTATTAGGCCTAAAAATAAAACATTGTTATCCGTGAAATCGTTCTGCTTTCTAAGCCAAGCAGGTCAGTCTGCTAATGTTAGCCGGGGACCAGACGAGACCGTGGAGCAGACACAACACTCACTGGCGCGGAGGACTGTCTTAAAGGGGCATAGGATATTTGTTGTTGGCCGACATTAATGCTGTAAATGTGCAACGTTAGTGGGCTTTGTAACTGTGTGACTAGTGATTAATCCACAAATGCAATCATTTGTCTCACAGATGCAGTTCGAGTAATCTCTAATGAATCATTTTTTTCAGACATATAATATATAATAATATATTGAGGCAGAAATGATGACAACCTAGGCATTAACTTTAATGTCAATGATAGAAAATCACTAAGCTGTATGAGAGGCCCTGACAGTAGGAAAAGACAAGACAGGGATACTATTAATGCATTATTTGAATATCTACAGCTCCATACCAACAAGCCAACTCTCAGATATCATACTATCAATATTGCATCACCCAGATCTAATAGAAATTAGATGAAATTCATGAATAATTAAATTACATTTAATGATCCACACAAAGGTTAAATTACATACCATCAAAAGAGAGGTGTTGCAAGATATCAAAGCATGTCAAGGAGTTGAAGTTAAACAGATTTTAATAAACATTAAAATGTACACAGCAGACTAAAATCCCTGCTAATGACTGCCCACCAACACTTCATCAGTCACTTCTTTAGAGAAAGGTTATTTATAGGATAGACCCACAAACTGGTTTATATGTGACTTTGATTTCTGTGCAGCAATTACAAAAATGGTCCATATCTCTATATTTCTTCATGCATCATTTATACAATTGTGTGTCCGTCACTCAAATCAAAAAAACATCCCAAGCAGCTTCTACTCATTCGCTGTCATTGCTGTCACTGTCTGAATACGCCCCCAGCAGGCTGAGAGAAGATGACCCATTTTGTGTGGCAACAGGCTTGGAGGCATTGTGGGTGTCAGCCGTAGACGCCTTTGAATCTGTAAAACAAGAGAAACAATTACTGTGCCTTCCAAATCATATTCAAACTTTTGATGAAGGACGCAAACAAGCAGCAAAATAAAATCTGGAAATGTACAAAAAAAAAAGTTGGTGCTCATGGGAACAGAAACAGACAAAGGAAATAAATCAAAGAAAGGAACTAAAGATTTCAGCAGAGTCAGGCAATAAAAGAGTTTCATATAAGAGGTACCGATGTGTTACCTGTTTGTGAAGTGGGAGCAGCAGCTGCTGCCACTGGTCTGGGTTTGTTGACAGCCGCCGCTGGTTTCTTTCTCACGACCAGAGACCCCAGTGCTCCTTTACCGCCCAGCGTCCCCACACTCCTCTCCCAGCTCTCCACCTTGGCCTTCTTCACTCCTCCAGCTGAGGTTCCCTGTGGAAACACAGCATGAAGCAATCCAGTATTTCCTGTTCATAGGATGGCTTCTTTAAAAAGGTCCTGTGAGGTTTTTGTCTTCATTAGAGTAAACAATGTATGCGTGCAATCCAGATTCATGGTTCGCTCTCCTTAAGCCATATTGGAGTGGTATTAAGAAACAGTTTATGGTGTTCAACCAGTGAAACCCGGGGTGACTTTTATTGTGAAGCTGTCACTTGAAACGCGATGCCTTTGTAACCGAGCTTCGCACTGACAGCAACAGTTCATCAAGAATACAAAACAAGATATGGTTCTTTTTGGGCATCGTTTGGCTGTGGATCAGCCTTCATTTTGGGCTGGGCGATAATTCAATATGATAATTTCGGGGTACACAATTACATCATCTAAATTGATAATAACAAGCAAATACCAAATCAAATTATCCATTTTGCACTAAAGTTCTTAGTTAAATAAGAAAATACTTTAATTTGTCACACAGGAGGCTTCACAATGTAGACAAATAATTTACTGAATTTGTGAAGAATTTAAAGTTAAAAAGCAATGTTAGTGTGTTTAATAAGCACACCTAGTGGTGGATATAATGTTATAACATGTTTATTTGAAGAAGTGTTAAATCATAAAAGTATAATCATTCTATGTATTAAACTATAAAATACAGTTACTGAATGTTTTGAGGGAAAGAGAGAGACCTTTGAGACAGGCTTTTCAGATCCGAAAACGTCTGTATGGTAAAGAGATGAGTTTGGAGAGCCGGACAGGACTGTGAGGTGTGAACAGTGGGGGAAGGAGATGTATTGATCAAGCAGAGATGTTGATGAATACAGCCCTAAGGAAGCGTGGGGGTCGGGTACATGCAGTTTTACGAGGAGGAGGACAAGGCGGACCAGCGGACATTATCAGGATCATCACTTAGACCAATAGAGAGCATTGTCAGAGGACAGGAGGAGACAATTGAATTTTAGCCAGTCACTGAAGCTGATACTAGATTTTGAATGTAAACCACTGACTTTCGGGTATAAAAACATTGTTCGGAGTGAAACTATTTAGTTCTTCATGGCGATCCTCTTTTACAGCAAACTGGCGTTTGTCGGCCTGTTGGGGGGGAGTGTTTGAACTCGGTTTCGCGAATCCTTACTATCGATAGTGTAATTCAGTTTGTGACTGTCTTTTAGCTTCTGTGAATTATTAAATACTTTTTCATTGTAAACCGGATCCAGCTGACTTTTTGGCGTGACTTCGTCGCTCAAGCAACATCAGAGCGAGAGGTCCGCGGCCTCCTGCGAGGAGAGGTTAACCACCTTTATAAATTACAAAACATGCTACTTTGTGATGTATAGCGAGATATGAAATTAACTAATATTGTGACAGAATTAGATCGCGGGTACAAGCGGCTGAAATGGGTTTCCTCAGGAGGGTGGCTGGCATCTCCCTTAGAGGTAGGGTGAGAAGTTCGGTCATCCGTGAGGAACTCGGAGTAGAGCCTCTGCTCCTTTGCATGGAAAGGAGCCAGTTGAAGTGGTTCGGGCATCTGGTGAGGATGCCACCTGGGCGCCTCCCTGGGGAGGTGTTCCAGGCACGACCGGCTGGGAGGAGACCCCGAGGGAGGCCCAGGACCAGGTGGAGGGACTATATCTCCAAACTGGCCTGGGAGCGCCTCGGGATCCCCCAGTCAGAGCTGGCTGATGTGGCCCGGGAAAGGGAAGTTTGGGGTCCCCTGCTGGAGCTGTTGCCCCCGCGACCCGATCCCGGATAAGCGGTTGAAGATGAGATGAGATGAGATGTGATAGAAGATTTTGGCCATATTGCCATTATAAATATTGCAGGAACCAGAAGGAGCAATAAGAGGGTGAACATAAGGAGCTCTCTGATGAAGGATTTCAGCTTACAGGACTGAAATATTGAGGGTTTAAATTGAAATATGTTAAAAGAAACCTTGACAGATATTGAAAGTGTCATTCACTGAATAGGGGACACACTGGACACATAGTTGAATGTAAGTGGTCACACGTACCTGTGACTCTATGGGTTTGATAGTAGTAAGGATGTCTGTTGGTTTATCTGTGCTGGGTTTCTTTGACTCTGAGCTGCTGCTCTCCTCTTCCCTCTCTGAATCAGAGTCAGAGTCTCGGAGTCTTTTCACAAGGGCTCGATCCAACATCTCTCTGTGAAACATTAAACACATTAAGTTCTAATTGGATTTTGAATGACTACTGCTCTGAGGTCCCACTGATATTAAGAGGAATACACATAATAAAACCCATTCAAAAACATAAGCAGAGATCAAAGTTGCATCTGTTAGCATTTGTTATGTATTCTTTAAATGGCCATCAGTGTTTGATATCTAAATGATTCTAGCAAATACATTTTTATTACTGAAATGTACACTTGAAAAACATTCTTTAACTACAAATTGTCTCTCTTCACTCACTTGGTCTCTCGCTCATCCTCTTCTTTCTCCCTCTCCTTCTCTCTCTTCTCCAGGTCTCTGTACCGGTCGATCATTCCCTCAAAGTCCACCTGAGCCTGCCTCTGGTTCAGCTCCTTCAGCTCCTGGAGGTTCTCCAGCACCTCCATCTCCATCTTGGAATCCTTTGTGCGGTTCTCCAAAACCTTTTAGACAATTGGGAAATCATCAACTCTTCATTCCCATTGGCAATTAAAAATAATAACGCTAAATTGCATTAAACACTGACCTTCATGGGGTTGTTCAGTTCCTCTTCTTCCCTCTCCTGTACGACTCTCTTCTCCTCCTCCTCGATCAGTTTCTCTGCTTGGAAGTTTCTTGTTGCACCGTGCTCCATTGCATAGTCTGTGTTCTCTGGGTCAGTCTGTAGTCACAACATGTCATAAGGAAGTGTGAAAAACTAATTTATGCATACTGCTGGAGATGTCTCTTTCACAAAATAGCACAGACACAGCTCTATATATTACCTTTACTTACTAGTATTTGTTTTGTATCATTTCGTTAAATATCATAGCTAGAATCAGTGCATTGAATACTCTCACCTTAAACGTAATCTCAGCGAGGCATCGAGTACATTTGATGTAGAAACGGAAGATGGGAAGTCCCATGTACAGCTCATTCATCACAGTTTCTTTACGTGCATTGAACTTCTTCCCCTTGTAGATGTACTCTCCACATGTTTTACACCTGCACACAACCAGAGAGGCAATGCTGATGAACACAGTCACATGACCCATTTACAGTGTTTTACCAAGAGAGCTCAACGGGATCCTTACTTTCTCAGTCAACTTGAAAAATACAGAGACACCATTTACAAGTTTAGTTTTATGAGGCCTTCATTAAGGCAATTTGTCAGAATTGTCAACAGCAGCATACAAAATCTCCAGCTGAAACCTCCTTTGACTGTACTGCGATCTTAAAACTATATTCAGAATCAGAGTCGGATCATTACATCTGCAGGGACAATATTATTGACCAATTGTAGCTCATCGTACATACAGTTGTGGTCAAAAGTTTACATACACTTGTAAAGAACATAATGTCATGGCTCTCTTGAGTTTCCAGTTATTTCTACAACTCTGATTTTTCTCTGATAGAGTGATTGGAACAGATACTTCTTTGTCACAAAAAACATTCATGAAGTTTGGTTCTTTCATGACTTTATTATGGGTTAACAGAAAAAGTGACAAAATCTGCTGGGTCAAAAATATACATACAGCAACATGAATTAGCAATTTTGGTGACTTAGAAAGTTGTGTCAATGAAATGAGCTTCATAGCATGGCCTCTTAACTTCTTGTGAGTGATTATGAGTGACTACAGCTGGTGACTTCTCTGAGGTCATTTAAATAGGGCTCATTGGATACAAACGCCCACAAACGCTACAATGGGAAAGTCAAAGGAGCTCAGCATGGATCTGAAAAAGCGAATCATTGACTTGAACAAGTCAGGAAAGTCACTTGGAGCCATTTCAAAGCAGCTGCAGGTCCCAAGAGCAACAGTGCAAACAATTGTTTGTAAGTATAAAGTGCATGGCACTGTTTTGTCACTGCCACGATCAGGAAGAAAACGCAAGCTATCACCTGCTGCTGAGAGAAAATTGGTCAGGAGGGTGAAGAGTCAACCGAGAACCACCAAAAAGCAGATCTGCCAAGAATTAGAAGCTGCTGGAACACCGGTGTCAGTGTCCACAGTCAAGCGTGTTTTGCATCTCCATGGACTGAGAGGCTGCCGTGCAAGAAGGAAGCCCTTGCTCCAAAAGCGGCACCTTAAGGCTCGACTGAAGTTTGCTGCTGATCACGTGGACAAAGATAAGACCTTCTGGAGGAAAGTTCTGTGGTCAGACGAAACAAAAATCGAGCTGTTTGGCCACAATGCCCAGCAATATGTTTGGAGGAGAAAAGGTGAGGCCTTTAACCCCAAGAACACCATGCCTACCGTCAAGCACGGTGGTGGTAGTATTATGCTGTGGGGCTGTTTTGCTGCCAATGGAACTGGTGCTTTACAGAGAGTAAATGGGATAATGAAGAAGGATTACCTTCAAATTCTTCAAGATAACCTAAAATCATCAGCCCGAAGGTTGGGTCTTGGGCGCAGTTGGGTGTTCCAACAGGACAATGACCCCAAACACACATCAAAAGTGGTAATGGAATGGCTAAATCAGGCTAGAATTAGGGTTTTAGAATGGCCTTCCCAAAGTCCTGACTTAAATCCCATTGAGAACATGTGGACAATGCTGAGGAAACAAGTCCATGTCAGAAAGCCATCAAATTTAACTGAACTGCACCAATTCTGTCAAGAGGAGTGGTCAAAGATTCAACGAGAAGCTTGCCAGAAGCTTGTGGATGGCTACCAAAAGCGCCCAATTGAAGTGAAAATGGCCAAGGGACATGTAACCAAATATTAGCACTGCTGTATGTATATTTTTGACCCAGCAGATTTGATCACTTTTTCTGTTAACCCATAATAAAGTCATGAAAGAACCAAACTTCATGAATGTTTTTTGTGACAAAGAAGTATCTGTTCCAATCACTCTATCAGAGAAAAATCAGAGTTGTAGAAATAACGGGGAAACTCAAGAGAGCCATGACATTATGTTCTTTACAAGTGTATGTAAACTTTTGACCACAACTGTATATCAGAATCTTGGCTGAGGAATAACAGCTTTGATCTCCTCTCCACTCAACTATTATTCAATTCAATGAAGCTACCAAGCATTTAGACTACTGGAACTTTGTTCTGAGATCCTGGATGTAAATATGTGACAACTGCCCAATGTTCATATTTGTGTATTAAAAACAAGCTCCTTCAATTAACCACGTAATGAAACATCATCCAGCTGTGTGACAATGTGGAGCATGGATGAAAAACACAAACCTCATGTTGAATGGAGCCATCAATCTGACTACATATTGACGATCTTTAGGGAGTTTAAGTTTGGGGATTTTGGATGGATCAAAATCCGGGGGGTAGTATTTCTGCGGAAGAAAAAAACACAGATGTGAGTAACTGAAAAGCCGGAACACGTATTAAAACGAATAGTACATATTTAGTAGTAATAATAACAATGGAGTTTGATTCACATAGAACGTGATTGTAGCTCACACTAACCCACTACGGAATAGTAATCCTCGTTAACGCTACACTTAGCTTCAAAGCTAACCTTCGCCTGCTTGGTTTTTACAGCGCATAGGGCTAACGTTACCTGTTTTAACTGTTGCAAAAGAGGCACATTGTTCATATACTTACATTTAATACTTTTCTTTCGGACATTGTTGCTTTTGCTGGAAACCCAACGTTGAGAATGAAACGTTGGAGTAATTAGATTGAGAGCTATTTCCACAACAGTGCTAGCCGCTTGTAGGCTGCACTGTACACTTCCGGTTGTCTCATTATTAGCATCCCGAGCTGCACTTCAAAGTGTGCTGCCTTCCCCCTGCGGCAGGGGTGAGCATCTGCAACCGAAACAAAGTTCCTGAAGGCATAAAATGTAACATAAAACAGGAAGACAGTGATATAATCAGATGAATAGAGACAATTACAGGGAAGTAAAACATAATCATTTGTTTTATATTATTACAAATAGTGGCTTGTCTGTGTTAATTTCTCCGAAAGGGTTCAGTTAAAATCTGTTTTGCAATGTTCTCCTCTGTAGGATGGTCGACCATAGCACCACACTATGGCCTAATATTAATTAATGGTACCAAATTCCTCTGTGACCTGCTGTGGAAAGCAATGGAATATTTGACACATACTCTTGTGATTAAACTCTAAGAAGACGGAAATAATCACATTGGAACTTGTATGTTTATTTATTATAGTATATATATTTTAACTCCCACTGTCACTAGCACAACAGCTACTATTTCTGTGGTCCACAAGAACAAAAACTAATAAGGCAATATCAAGGTATACTAACATAACATTATAACAATAACATTACATGCATACACATACATAAATACATATAATATATTTTCGTCATCTTTATTCATGCTTTTTTACTAATCATGTCATTACTAATCATTTTTAAACATTAACCACTTGACACCTAATGTTACCATTATAAAAGTCATATACAGATCAACTGTCCACATTCCGTTACATTTCATTCTGTATCTGCTTATTCTGACACTTCATTGATCCTACATCACATTTAAAGATATATGTATTTTTCAATGCTGCCGTGGGAGAGTTATAGATGCCTTGTACATCATTTTACACAGTTCACATGATTCAAATGATTTTCTCTTTCCTCACTCAGTCAGCGAACAACTTATTCTTTAGTTACGTTTTTGTCATACCTAATGTCAATGAGTGAGCAAGTATGTGATTGACACTAGGCTATGGTATATTCCTGTAATGAGATCCCAGTGCATCTGTCATGACAGTGTGATATAATGCAATGAAAGTCACACAGACACACACACATTTCAAAATAATCATATATCTGTAAGATCATTTATATGCTAAAATACATTGTGTAATTTATGCATATACAAACACACATAAATATTGTACCAAACACACCAAACCCAAATCAATTTTTTTTTTCAATTGCTTTTATTCAACCTGAATGAGTTGTAGGCTTTATAGCCCTTATTTCATCCTTAGCCTCGTCTTTTTAAGGAGACAGATTGTCTCAATATGAGAGAATGAGAGATTGGGATCAATATGGTGGAAGAATTGTCATTGACATGGGGTCTCTGACAGGATTGGTGTGTAAACATAAGCTTGCCAGCCACACACACACACACACACACACACACACACACACACACACACATTGCTTAGAGGGTGGTTAAGGTTATTTCTACAAAAGGAAATTGGATCCTGATAACAGATTGGTGTCAATGTGGGTTAATCTGAGGTTAGATTTAAGTTTAATTGAACAGAGGTGACAAGAGAAGATAGGCAGAATAGATTAGCAGCAAAAAAATGTAATGTTTCTAAAAGTTACCCTCCACAAGAGGTAGTCAGGGCTATTTCATATTTAAGATAAATCTAACTGTGCTGCGTTCTTTTCCAATTGGATTCGACAGATTTACAGATTTTCGAAGTATAAGTTTTATGTTGTGTGGTGAGATTTCAGCCTGATTCTGACACATCAAAATTACTCATCAATGAGTCAGATATGTGGTTAACTGAAAAGGCTTACTTTGCAGGCCATATATTGAGATTTAAAAAAACTGAACTAAGATTGGAATCTGGTGATAAAAGTTTCATTCCCACTCAGCAAATAAATTACATGATCAAATATGTTTTGTGAAATGTAAATCCACCTTCCAACCTTCCCTGATTTCATCCTTTCAGGTCCCTTCCTCTAAAGATACAAAAGGTGCTGAGCAGTGTCACCAGTATTGAAACCTTTCATAAATATTTCAGAGGGTGGCTGATGTCAACATCAGCCATAAAGCGCATATAAAGAGGGGCTCCCTGTACAGAAGACCTCCAAACCTTCACGGAGCAACCGCAGACTTCTCACTTTTCTCCACTCGCCAAAGAGGACTGCTCCAATTTTTGTGTCAGCACCATGGTCAGCGCTCGGGCTCTCCTCCTCACGGTCACCTGCTGCTGCACCTACCTGTGGCTTGCTCATGCAGAAGACTCCTCACTGGAGACGCGCTCGTTGGATTTCCCCCTGAAAACCCAACAGGAGAAAGAGCTGGTGAGAGATTTTACCAAGGGTTTGGGTGTGAAATGTGTCAGTAGGATGAATGAAGGCTGTTGAACGATGCGCAAAATAAACATTGTTTGAGAAACAATCACAAAAAGATTAATAGCACACATAAAACGTTGATCTTTTAAACTTAAAGTATGAGTTTTCCTTAAAATGGACACATCATGTCAAGTTTTAAATATGTTTGATGAATATTTTACTTTCTGGCATTTCTTTGCAGATTGACGCGTTGCAAGAAGTTTTGGAGAAGCTGAGGAGCAAAGAGATGCCCTTAGAGAAGAAGCTTGGCTGGCTGCCTTCGGTAGGTGTAAGATATTATAAAACTGCTGAATTAGTTTGCATTTCTAAGACAGGGAATATGTTGATTTATAAATACATTTTAAAAAGTCTATGTTTGTGAAATGCATTGAATTCATAATATCTACAAATATGCTAAAATATTAGTTTTTCGTAGATGTGATTTATGGTGTCTCAGAGCATATTTGACGAGGATTTGTCCTGTTCGTAAAATGTATTTTGTAATGGATGTTTGAACTTGGAAATCAATGCATACACGTATAACTTTGCATGACCATTACTTTTGACACACAGTTTTTTGATCAAGAAAATGAGTGAACAACAATATCCCTATTTTTATGAATTTATGTTGCTTTTGTCGTTCCAGTGTGACGCCGGGGAGCCGTGCGCCGTGCGTAAAGGCGCGCGCATTGGCACGCTGTGCAGCTGTCCCCGGGGTACTACCTGTAACTTTTATGTTCTCAAATGTTTGTGAAGGAAAATAATGAGAAAAATGAATTACATTATGTGATTATAAATTATGTTTTTATTTTACAAATTTAGAAATTTACAAAATGTTACGTTATGTTTTGAATAGATCTAACGTGTTCTTCCACCATGGAAGTTATTTGTGTGGGATTGTGGCATCTTGTGAAATACTTTGTATGTTTTTGTCATAAATTATTTCCCCCCCTGTAATTTTGTTTGCTGTTCCTGTTATGGGGGGAGATAGCAAAGATATAAGCAACGGTTTCTAAACACATTTGTAAGATACGGTCAATAAATTAACTAAATTATATCCAAGTGTTTGAGTATCTGTTGCACTGCTATATAAAAACGAGGGGTTACAGTATGCAGTATTATAAAACGCACCATCTCAATTGTAGTCTAGAAACTGGAGGATCGTCATTTCCTTGTGGAAAATTGCTTTTGATTAAAATGACAGCACTAAAACACTTACGGGATGACAATAAAGAAAATATATATTGATTCGTATTTGCCACGTGTCATCAATAATGCCGCCTCTACACATTCACTAATGCACGACTGCATTCCGGCACACCAGCTGTCATCTCTCTCTGTAATAAAAAGCGCTGTCAGGGTTTTTCAATGACATCACATCCAAGTGCAAGTTTCCAACATGGCGTCCAGCCGGGTGCCGGAGAGGGAGGTCCAGGAAGAGTCGAGGCGCGCTGCGACCGCAAACCCCGACTTGAGCCTCCACAAATACTCCCTGCTCATCATTATAGGACGGACCGCTCACCTCAGACAGACGGGACCCATCAGCAGGGAGATTGAACGAGGTACGTTTACGTCAACGTCTCTTACAGCTTGCTGCATGTCGTTTTGCTCTTCTCTACATTCGGATAAAATATTCAGATGCCTGCAAGTTCTCGTCGACTGAATCATCATCGAGGATGCTACACTGACCCCATTGCAGTGTTTATGTAATTTTATTCACCCCGCTGATCGAGGATGCGTCATCTGGCAATACTCCACAATCAGCATCACCTCACCCCTCTGGGCACATTATAATTAAAAGCAGTCTGCAGCGGGTGGTTTGTCTTTTTTCTCAGTATATCGTTATGCAAGGAGAAGCTTTTGGGGAAATGTTGCAGGGCAAATATTCAGTCAACACATAGCCACTTGTAAACGATGTGCCATAACCTTTGTGTGCTAATGTACAGCTGTAACTGTGGAGACTGCAGGCAGTGGTAGACAGACTGTGTTGTACTGTGTAAGCAAACAGCTATAAATGCATATTTGAGTGAGTTTATGTACTGTATACAGGCTGTAGATAAGGGAACAGCGGAAACACAAGACAGATACAGATATTTATCATTTAGGCCTATAAACATTTCATTGCTGCATCTCCACAATGTCAGTTTTTCATGAACTAAGAAAAACAGCCTTGTTTTCAGCAGTGTGACATCAGGCATTTTTCATGTTTTTCCCAATGTGTTTAAATGATTCATTCATCTAAAGAATAGTCTAAGAAAGTTAAAATCACCAAATGATTTTATTTTTTCTTATCTGTTGTGTCATACCCTCACTGGCCACTTGATTACACCTGCTCTGCCATCAATGTGAATACTTTCACAAAGCTTATGAGTTTTCAGTTTTTGTTGATACTATCAGATAATTCTACTTTAGCTTTCTTATTATTGTTAAGTTAGTGGTGCAGTTGTACTAAATATTTTGACCCAACTTTCCCCTTTCCATTTTCTTGTAATGAAAAGTTTCAGTCCCAACACATTGAAAAGAAAGAACCATATGTTTGAATTTTGACAAAATGTGACAATTACACCTAGGATGGTCTTCATAGACTCCAGTTAATAATCTGTTCCATTTAGGTGTTACTCATGATTTGTGGCAAACAAATAGAATAGAATAGAATTTACCATTTTAATGTTTTAAAATGTCCAATACTTAAATGGATTATTTCAGTGTAATCACAAATGTCTCTTATCAACTTGTACTTTTACTTGCATAAATGCCTAAATTGACATGCACTGGTGTTTGAGTTTACTAGAAAATGTACTAATTTCACACTTTCTTTTTTTTTTTAAATATTTGAACATGTTATGTTGTTTTTGACGAAGTGAAACCGATTGTTGCCCCCATGTGACTGTGTATCTTTTATGTCTCTAGGTATTCAGTCATGGGACATCGACTTAAAATCCTGTAACCTGAATCTCTATCTCCAAGAGTTTCTCTCCCAACACACGGCGTCTTTCAAGGGTGCAGGTAAGTAATAGTAAGTTAATTTGACTCTTTATCGCAAAGAAAGCCCCGTGACCATGGTAACTCGCCAGTTTGGCTGGTCTGGGGTCCACGAGGAAGGAAGGAAGGAAGGAAGGAAGGAAGGAAGGAAAGTGGAGGCACAGTCGAGTGATTGTTAAACATGGGTGGGCCTGTTGAACAAAAAACAATGGAGAACTGTAACCAAGCTGTGCCACCTCTCTTTCTGTATGCAGCCTTTTAGTATGCAGAGCCAAGGACAACCAGGGAAAATGATAAAAAAAAAAAGGGAGGACAAATAGCAGCCTGAAAGGTTGCCTATGTGGTAAATATGACTGCAGCTACTTATCTTTTAATAATGTTTGAGCTTACATGTTATTTTAGGGTTTTGTAAAACAATTAGGCATTTTGTAAGAGAGAGGTGGCTTGAAAAAATAATTTTACATTTTGAGAAGCATATTCACTTTTCTGCTCAGAGTTGAATGAAAAGAGCAACAACTTTAAGGTAAGTATGTAGCTGGGGCAAGCAGCTTGTTAGCTTAGCTTAGCATAAAGACTGAAAACAGGGGAAACAGCTATCTTGGCTCCGCCTAAAAAAAAAGTTATCTTTGTTATCTTTGCACAAGAGCCAGGCTATTTCCAGTCCTTATGCTAAGCTAAGCTTACCGGCTACTGGCTGTAGCATCACATTTAGCTCACAGACGCGAGTCAGGCATTGATCTTCTCAGTCTCTGCAAGAAAGCGAACCAATTTAATTCCCAAATCGTCTTAAATCACAAAAATGTTTCACATTTGAACTCGTGCATGCCGCTTGATCACAAACCGGTGAGCCAGTGAGGAATGGCAACCACTTTGGATTCTGACTTAAAGAAACGTTGGTAATTATTTTCCAGTTGGCTGTGTTCGTCTCTGTATCCTCAAAGGTTGATCCAGTTCCCCTCAGACTGGATATTCACTGCAGATTGAGTTAACTTGGCATCTCATCCTCAGACGGTCCCTCTGACTCAGCTGTTCATCCTTCCTCCTTTTTGTTGAGGGAGTCAATCACCCGCCCGGTTATCCCACTTCGCTTTTTTTTTTTTGTTGACTCCTTTGAGGTCCGCTCCTATTTGCCTCTGGCCTCTGCTCAGATCTGACTTTAGCTCTTGTTATCTTCCCCTTGACTGTCTGTCTGTCTGTCTGTCTGTCCCTTCATTTCTATTCTCTGTTTTTCCTCTTCCTCCTCAGGGCAGAAGTGTCTGCGCCACAGTACCAGAGTGTTGGACACTCAGGTGCTGATCAGTCCATCTCAGGAACAGGTTCATTCAGAGGTGAGGGGTTAAATCCTGGCTCTTTCAAAAATACTTGAGAGTTCTTGGAAGGTAGTTAACCAAGCCAGGTGTTGTCGTGATGCAGTGATGCAAGAATTCAGATTTTTATTTATTTTTATTGGATGCTCATAATCTTTCTCCAAATGAGATCTCAAACATGGCAGAGGATTGGATTTAAAAACGATTTTGTTGCTTTTATTTTGATTCAATTTTGATTCAGAAATTTGACAGTCTGTCATGATTTACATATGTACTCCAAAAATACTGAAGTATTCTCATATCATTGTAATGAGGGCCGCAGCATTTGTTTTTTCATAACAGGTTTAACCCGCGATTATTTACCGGATTTACAAATGTATTGTTAGTTTTGTCTAAGAATGAAAATGCCTGTCACAATTTCCCAGAGTTCATGTCTTCAAATGGCATCTTTTGTCAAACAAACAGTCCAACAACCAAAGATATCTAATTAGCAATAATATAAAAAAAGTTTTTTATCAGAAAATGGTCACATTTAAAAAGCTAAATGGTATTTTTGCTTGTGACTCAAATGTGATGAATAAATTATTAAAACAGTTACTTTTAGGCTGATTGAGCTCAAAAGGCCTGTTATGGATTATTCTTTGATTGTTCTCACTCTCCTTGTGTTTTATTTTTCTCTGAAGCCTTTCTTTTACAGTTGATTATGGGGAAAAATAAAAATCTTACCATCTCTGTCTGGCCTGGCCAGGTGTTTGCTCTGCTGTCCAGGGAATCGGCCCATAAGCTGTTAATCTTGGCTGGCCAGAGCGTGGAGGAAAGTGGAGACTTGCTGTTTCACAGAGGACTGTTCTCACCACAGCAACTGAAACAAATACTAACAGAGCAGGTACGACAAAGTGTCTCTCTGACTTTTATTTTCCGTGCCGATAAATGTTTGGATGTTTTTTCATCTGCTTTGTAGGTCCACGTAATCTTTAACATCTAAAAATGCAGCCGTACATTAAAGCTGTAACCAACTATTATTTTCATCATTAGATTAATCTGTTTATTATTTGGTCTATCACATGACAGAAATATTCCCATCACAATTTCCGAAAAAAACCGAATATATTCAATTGGCAATAACCTAAATGAGAGAAAAACAGCACATTTTCACTATCAAGAAGAATTAACTAATTCTGGCAATTTTGCTTGAAAACTTACTTAAACATTTTTTCACAGTTTAATTTCTACCAATCTACAAATCAAAGAATTGTTTCATGTCTAGTTTATTTTACTGCTAAACAAACGTGTCACCAAGATGGGGAAGAGATGCTGATGTTGATATTTGAGAAGCAACGAAGTATCAGCTGATATTCTATTTATTAATTTGATGAAAATTAACATTGGCCCAGCTGGTTCATCATTTGGCCTGTATACTAAAGTATCTAAAAAAATGCTCTGATTTTAGTTCATAGATCAAGAGAGCTCTGACTCCTCCAAACTCAGTTTGACCCTCAGCTGTCCCAACATCGGCCAGTGGAGGAATACTCTCTTGGGGAACCAGCCTTTGCAGTGTCCTTTCACGCTGCACATCAATCCCCCAGAGGTTCTGCCTGCCATGGAGGCTCTAGGGGAATTCACCTCCCTCATCTCTGGTACTCTTTCCCCTCCATCTCCCTTCGACCTCTTGCCTCCTCCCATCACTGTGGGTTTTCTCAAGCTGTCCCGTCCCTGCTGCTACGTGTTCCCCGCTGGCCGCGGTGACTGTGCCTTTTTTGCCGTTAACGGGTTCACGGTGCTGGTGGATGGCGGCTCGGACTCTCAGGCCTGTTTTTGGAAGCTAGTCCGACACCTCGACCGGGTTGATGCCGTTTTGTTGACGCACATTGGGACAGAAAACCTCCTCGGAGTCAACGTCTTCCTGGAGAGGAAGGTGGCTGAGTTGGAGCTGAGCTCTGATATCAAAGGTAAGAAGTAAAGTCCATTCAATTGTAAAGCCAAAAAACACAAATTTGCCTCAAAGAACTATACAGTCTTTTTACCATATGTCAACCTGTATCGGTAGACCCTTGGTTTAGATAAGGAAAAACTTTTAACGGGAGAAAAAAAAAGTTAAAAAAAAGTTTGGAGATTGGGATTTCTGTGTATTCATCTTTACTCCTTTCATGTTCAAATTCCCCTTTTGTCTCTGTGTCCTAATATTGTTTTATCTGAACAGATGACTCGTCTAAGAGGTTAATCTCCCCAGAGCTTGGAGTCGTGTTCTTTAACGCCCCCGGCAGGCTGCAGGTGGATGAACAGCCTTGTGAGTGATACAATAAAACTTACTGAAGTAATTTCTAATGTGAGTTATTGCCATCAAGTTAAGTTGTCATTCTTCTCATGTCAGGTGTGGAGAATGTACTGAAGAGCACACACCAGGCGGCCCTAACCCTACAGTTGTTAAAGAAGTTAGACATCAGACCACAGCCATTGTTTCGCCCGCAAGGTGTTCCCATTGAACCGCTAACCCTGTTCCAGAAGATGGGAGTGGGACAGTTGGATTTATATATCCTCAGCCCTGGCAAAAACAGCCAGGAGTACCAGACACTCATGCATAACTGGCCTGATGCAGTGTCATCAGCATCCAAATCCCAAACTCTCCCTCTCACCACTCTGGCTTCAGTGTCTGCCCTGCTGGTGTGGCACCCAGCGTGTCCCCAGGAGAAGGTGGTCAGGGTGCTGTTTCCTGGTGTTACCCCACAGGCAAAGCTGCTGCTGGGACTTGAGAAGCTAAAGGGGCTGGCCTTCCTCCAGAAACCCACAGTGACCACTGGGGACATGGAGAGACTGGGGGAGGACAGAAAGACCAATAGGACAGAGAACCAGGACAGTGGCAGGTCACAAGGGAAGGAGTCAACACCCAAACATGGAAAAGAGTCAGGAGTTAAAGAAGAGGGAAAGGAGGTACTGGTTAGGGAAAAGGGAAAAGTATTAAATGGAGTCACTTCAAGAGATGCTGATAAAACCAGAATCAAAGACACAGGTATGAAGCAAAGAGGAGCATTGTCCGAGAATAATACCTCAAAGAAAGGAGGAAGGAAGGATGGGAAAAAGGAAGAGAAGACTGGGAATAACCAGGAGAATGGTTTTAAGAGGAACAATCAGGGGGTAAATGATGTTCTCCCTTTCAAACCAAAGAATGAAAATAAAACTAAGCTCAAAAAGGAAGCAACAAATGACTCTAAAACAGGGGTGAAGAAAATAAGAAAACCATCAGGAAAGGATGCAAATAATGGAAAGAAGGTAAATGTAAACACTGCAACAAAACCTGATACTGGGAGAGTTTTGGAAACCCCACAGCCAGGGTTTTTTAACGCAGAGCAGCACAATAAAACACCAGCAAAAGAGTCTGAAGAGAACCCTTGTGGCTCCAAGTTGTCTACCCCTGAGGATATGACAGACGATTTTCTCAGGCTCCGGGAGGAAACTGAAAGAGGTGAGGCGCAGGTGGAAACAGCAGATCAGGCAAAGCAAAAAATCAGTGAGTCAGGAAATGAAAAGAGCCCTGGAGGTATGAGCAAAGAGAAGGGTATTGTAGCTGAAGAAGCTGCAGGAATAATGGGAGGAGCGAGTGGTGATAATGGAGTGCAAGACCAGGCTTGGACTGGAGAGAAAGCTGATGTAGACCTGCAGAATGCACATGGAAATGCTGCCAAACCAGCAAAGGTTGAAGGATTTCCATCTCCCCTGAACAAGGCACCAAAGAACGAGTGCACAGTCCAGCTAGACTTAACCCCGACCGAATACACTCTCCTTGACGGGGCTTTGAGAAACAGCCCTCCCTCGCGATCCTCTCCAGAGAACCAGGCCCCTGTCAGCCCTGACAATCAGACCGTAGAGCCTGTCTCCCCAGATTCACGGCCCAACAGTGCAGGCCACACTCCTTACTGTCTGTCCCCAGATGATGTGTGGTGCAATAGGGCCACTCTCAGCAGGTTACAGGCACAGATGGGTGACTTAGAGTCAGCTGAGGACCACCAGTCAGATGGATCATCCAAGCAAAGTGAGGAGCAGCCCAAAAGCAATCCAGAAAGTCACACAAACCCAAGAGAGAGGCAGCTAAGTTTCCTTTCTTTGGGTTCATTTAAAGAGGGACCTTCAGACCCCTCTCCCTCTTTCACTAACACCACCACCACCACCACTACACACTCCATGCCAGCAGAGGTGAGCTCACCTCAGTCCACAGAAGTAGATGAATCGCTGTCCATGTCCTTGGAGCAGGGACCAACTACTGTGAGTCAGAGAGAGGGGGATGACAGTGTTCATAACTCCCACTCCAATGGGGGCCATTTTGCTGGGATGCCTTTACCGATAAAGAAGCTTCCAAGATCTTTAGGGCAGGGTTCAGAGATGGGGCGGCCTCCAGCTCCTAACTCACTTAATTTTGAGGCGTCAAATCACGATGTGGATCTATGTCTGGTTTCCCCCTGCGAGTTCAAGCATCTTAAACAGCCTGATTCCAGCTCGGGTGCTAGCGAGACCTCCAGAGGAGCCTTCATTCCACATCATCACGGCAACAACAACAACAACCCAAAGGATGCATCACCTAGTGAGTCCTGTGCCCCCGTCTGCACGGAGGACTGCCCGTCTACCACAGCAGATGGATGTCTGGACTCAGATGAGGATGATTCGAGCAGTGAGCCGTCTAATTCTCCCCATAATCTCCGCTCCAGTCAGGCTCTGCCCCCAGACCCTCTTCCAGCCCCTCTCAGGGACAGCCCGCCCCTACCCCCACATCCGGACACATCCATGCCCGTTCCTCAGTCTGAATCTGACGCCAACGGGAAGAAAGCAAAAGCTACCGGAATGCGGGGGAAAAAAACTCCAGCTGTGAGTTTGTCTTTTTAACATAAAGGAAAAGTCTGTGTAATAATGTGCATGAGTTGCATGTGTATTTAGGAGATTTCTTTCTGCCCTATACAGATTCAGATACCTGAACTTGCATATCAGCCAGTATTGATCCAATACCAGTGTGTTAAATACTTGTTGCTACTCGTTTTACTGGTGGGATTTTCCAGTATGAAATATGGCCAAATTGCTGACATTTTGCTAGCTCTGGCTAACGTTACAGTCTCCTTTAGCACCAGCCTGATAGGTACTGCATGGGTGCAACTCTCAACAGAAATGACAAACAAGAGAGAGATGGCTCACTCGTTAGCTACACCCATCATCAATTATGTTTTTTCCAGAGTTAATGACGGAAGCAGCTAACAATTTACTCATCTCGCTTGTTTCTCATTTCTGTTGACAGTAGCACATGCATAACGTAAATGAGCTGATCAATGATATGATACTTTGATATCAGATCAGTGCAAAGACTGATCTGACCGATACCCAATTCAGCATTTTAGACTTGTATCGGTATTGCAACAACTCCAGTATTTACAACATTTCTGGTTAACTTTTTTATATTGTAGCTTGAATCAAGCCTTAGTGTCCTCGTGCCATACGGAATCATAAAGGTATAACATTGTGTCCAATTTAGGTACAGTATTTAGTCCTGGTCAGTTTTGAACATTATTATGATTTTGAGGATACAATTAATGGTTATTATTATGGCTAAATTGAAATCTAACATAAAACCTTGTGTACAAATTTGCTTTGCTGTTGCCAGGTTGTTGAGGCCTCCCAAAGATCAGGCTCAGGGAAAAGCAGGACAGGGAGCCAAAGTGGAGTCACAAAGGGGAACGTCTCATCAACTCGTACGCCTTTGTCCAGCACCCGGTCAGCACCAGCAAAATCCTCACCCAATCCAGGTATGAGGTGTAAAACGTGAATCATACTAAATACTGTAGAATTTCTCCAATACTTTTCCCCTTGTACTTTACAGACTTGATGTGTGTCCAATGGTTTGTATTGATATGTCTATCAGCAGTTTCTCTTCTCTCCCCCGGTCACAGGCTCCAAGTCTACCTCTGTTGGTGAAGTCAGTGTGTACGTGGACCTGGCCTATATTCCCTCTGGAGCCTCCTCTCCAACAGTCAGTGTGGACTTCTTCAGATGTGTTCGCTCCTCCTGTTACATCATCAGTGGTGACAGTCAAGAGAAAGAGGAGCTAATGAGGCATACACTGGATGCACTACTGGATGCCAAGATGTCCTGGCCTGACACTATGCAGGTAGAAACACGCACGCGATTAGATTCTTGTACATTGAAACATATATTACTTGATGTTGGTGGTTAACTTATACAGCAATAAGCCCTTCCAAAGAAAAAATAAGCTCTGCTTGTTTTCAGCTCAGATAAAGAATTATTTTTGTCAGATTTAAATGACTACAGTATCCATGAGCCTTTGACAGCACACAAACAGCTTATTGATTCTTGCCATTGTTGAATGCCAAGAAAATGATCTCTAATCTCTAATCAAGATAAGATAGAACAACAATTAGCCCATTTTGTTAGACTTCAAAACAACTGCCATTCAGGCAGTACTCATACACTGTTTGTACTTCATGAAAAGTAATGCATTATAATAATAATATTAATAATAAAAAACCCACATAATCCATTTGTATGTAACCCACGTATACCAAATTTGTTACTTAAACAGTTTCTGCACTATGGGGGCTTGTGTTGCTGGACATTCGTAGGGAAATGCAAGAAAAATAAGCATTAACTTAAGATATCATATGAACCGTTGTATGAGGCTACTTTGTCCTGTTACATTTTGAAAGCTGCTGCTAAGAGTCATGGGAGCTGTAGCTGTTGAAAGTATTATTTGTAATTTATCTGACGAGTTCCTCACATTTTTATTAGTTTAGCTTTTCAGAAAGAGACCCATTGTTGCAAAATATGTGTACTGCAATATATGGTAAGTATTTGTACAGTAATAGAGGCGACAGTATAAATAATGTAATAGAAGCTAACCTGGAAGAAGTGTGGGTATTAAGCTCTCTATATATTCCGTTTAGAATAGCTATTAGACTGTTGACTGAAAGTATATTTGACATTTCAGTTGAGTTGTCCACATACGTTTTTTGTCAGGCCCTGATTTAAAAGCAGATTTGTTTTCTTCTTTCATGCTTTACTTATTGTTTTGTGTGTTCTGAGTAAATCATGCTCACCTGAAACAGGTACAGATACAGGTAGGCAGGCAGCTACTGGTCCAGGTTAAGGTTCCAGTAGCTAGTTTCAGAACCATAAAAGCAAAAACAGTAGCATTGCAATTTTGACCATCTGGCAAGGAGTGAGTGGAAAATGGCCGGTTAAATATCTGCAGAGCTGATGAGAGAAAGTGGGGACAGGTGAGCAGTTGGGCAGGAAAAGTCAGGTGACTGTGACTGGAGGGAAGGGGGTTATTGCAGGGCTGCAGAGAGTGGCTATAAATGTGAGTGAGTGAGAGCAGTAGGATGGCAGAAAAAGTCTGAGGGCATCTGGTGGACAGGAAGAGAATGGCAATGGTTTGAGGAAGTGGGAGGGAGGGACAGAGAGTCAGAATGAAACCATAGATCCCCCTCTGACAGTGCAAAGATGATCATACAGACAAAATGGTGGATACAGAACATATACAGAAATTGATTTCAACTAATTAAACTGAAGCCAGTGCCTAAATTTGCTGGAAACTGGAGCCCAAACTGCAACCTATGCATGACTGTCTGCAGACACTGAAGTCATATTTTAATGTGTGCAAATGAATGACTTGAAGACTGTAGCCACAGATACTGACGAACGACTGAAAGTGATGGGAGTCAAATGTAACCTACACTGCAGATAAATTTCCTCCTTTTTATCCGTCTCTCCGCAGGTGACAGTGATTCCTACCTTCGAGTCGGTGCCGATGCAGGAGTGGTACCAGCAGACCCTGGACAAACAGAAGGAGCTCGGCATCACCGTTCTGGGATCCAACAGCACGGTCGCCATGCAGGACGAGACCTTTCCTGCATGCAAGATAGAGTTTTGAAGACTTGGGGATGCAATGACGGAGGGTGAATATGAGCTGAAGGATAGAAGAGTGTGTAGAGAGAAAAAAAAGACAGAGTTACAGAAAATTAGAAACAAATATTATGGGGAATTAAAGATAATATATGGCCCATTTCTGCACGAACACATCTAACATGGAACTTTCACCCATTCCCCTACTGGTTCATCACTTCTTTGTGAGCTACTTTTGCACCAAAAAGCCCTTCCTGTGGGGGAGTATTGCATGATTTTTTTTTTGACCCATGTTTCGACCCTGTGCAAAACAGGAGAGGAGATCACACTGGTTGCAAGAGAAGCATGTTGGTGTGCAAACGTGTGGATTCACATGAAAGCTGTGATTTTAGATTAGTTAATATATATATATAGCATACATGGGGTTAAAGGCACTTACCATAGGCTTGTTTTATTAATGCATTCAGCACTGAAGAGTGATAGTAGTGTGTGCTACGTTTAAGGGCCCATTTTGCTGCTTTTTATGCCACATTCACCAGTTGACGTCCCTTTTCCAGATACTCCCAAATGGCAGGAGTGTGCACACTTTTGTTTATGAAAGCACTGTGGTCGCATTGTATTGCTTTTATTCATAAAAATGATATTTGTCTGATTTCCACAGACAATGTATGTATCGTAAAAAGAGAGTCTTACATTGTACCTTTAATGAAGAGTTCCCAGTGTGTGGTCAGGTGTTTGTTGTGAGCACTGTAAGCAGACATGAGGTGAGCTGTGCTGTGTGTTGTACCTGCTTTCAACAAGTATTGTGCCTCAGTGGCTTCACTGTTGACCTTGCCATCTCCGCAGAGTAAACTGACGAGATGCGATGTATCTGATGTTGAGTGATAATCTGAGATTATTGAATCTGAGTGTGCAAGAACAAATCTGTTGACAGGGATTAGAGTACCAGATTAAATTTAATAGCATTACAGCAATCATCTCATTAAGAACGGTACTGTAATTGTAATCCATTACAGGAGCTTAGAATCATGCTAATCAGGAATCCGACAGCAAATGCTTTTGTAAAAATAGATGTTAACTTGTAACCTTACTAAAAATAAACATTAAAAGTGATGACATGTATTTAGATTGTTGATATGATGGATATGATAATATAGATGGATATGATAATATAGTTTATTGTAGACAAATATTTTGCACGGCATACAATCGTAAGTGAGTTTAATAACAGCTTTCTATGCTGTGCTCTGTAAATACGAATAAATTAGATTGCGTTCATATTTGGAATAAAGTAATTCTGATAAGGAAACTGAAATTACTGAATGGCTGTAATCAAATCGACTGCAGTACACACTAACACTTTATTTTATGAGTCCCTAATTTCCTGGAAAGTTTTCTGGAATTAGGTATATTATTTGTTAATAGTTGTTAACTATTATTGGGAACATTTTCCAATAATAAAGGACTAATGAATGAATATTTACTGTGGTCTAAATGGAGCAGTTCTTTCAAGGAAATTATTCTGGAAATATACAACTGCTTTTCCTGTAATTAGAATCAAATTATTGAGATTTTTCCTTCACAGGAAATTATGAAGACATAACAAATCTGTAAAATGAGGCACACATATGTAATGTAATGGATTACATTGTATTCTCTCCAGACCTGTCTGTCCACTGTTTTTTTAATTTCCTTTTGTCCTAGTCTGGATGTCCAAGAACGGGTGTCATATTCTGGTGGGATGTAAATCAATCACAACTGATTGTCTCAGTTCACACAAATGTGGCACACAGAGTTTCCTCGATACCAAAGCATGAGATCACAAAGACGCCACCAACCACTTTCCCCTTCGTCCCCAAATACATAAAACAAATGTAATTTTGTTTCTGTATCTCTAAATTATCTAAAAGACATTTTATAATTATATAAATTCACAGTTAAACTTTCATTAAGATTTGTTTTATTTTGTGAAATCATATTTCTTTTCTTTTTATCACACTCTTCTGCAAAAGGCTGCCAGATTAAATTATGTATTGTCCACGAGGGGGATGAAGTAGAGCTGTAATTGGTTGACAATTACTTGAACCACAAGGTAGCAAAGTGAATAGTAACTATGTGTATGTCCCGCATGTATAAAATACTGTATGTACTGTATGTTGTTTCATTCATGATATTCATGAAGACAGAGAGTAAAGCACTGTGGCAGAGGCGGGTGATGGGATGAACAAGTAGAAACCTTCACTTTGAAATTGTCTGTAAGTAATACATACAGTAACAATGTCAAAATGTGTGGGTTGTGGGGCCGGGACTAATGTATGAATAAAGAATGTGCATCACCATTCAAAAGTGTCTGTTGAGAGTCCTTGAAGTGCAATGCTGCCTTGTGGACGTTGAATTAAATTGTGAATGTGTTGGAGCTCAAACAAGTTAACCTGCTCCTTAACGTTTTCTTCATTATTTGCTGCTCTGGCTAATTTACAGTTTCACTCCAACAAAAGATACTCTATTTTATTTTGTTAATATATATACAGTGGCTTGCAAAAGTATTCATACCCCTTGAACTTTTCCACATTTTGTCACATTACACGCCACAAACATAAATATATTTTATTGGAATTTTATGTGAAAGACCAACACAAAGTGTCACACAATTGTGAAGTACAAAGAAAATTATACATGATTTTAAAAATTTTTCACAAATAAAAAACTGAAAAGTGCAGAGTGCAAAATTATTCAGCCCCCTTTTCTCTGAGTGCAACCAACTGCCGTCAGAAGTTGCCTGATGACTGCTGAATGATTGAATGTTGACCTAATGACTAAATAGAGTCCACCTGTGTGTAATCTAATCTCAGTACAAATACAGCTGTTCTGTGACAGCCTCAGAGGTTTGTTAAGAGAATATTGGGGAGCAAACAGGACCATGAAGTCCAAGGAACACACCAGACAGGTCAGAGATAAAGTTGTGGAGAAGTTTAAAGCAGGGTTAGGCTATAAAAAGATTTCCCAAGCTTTGAACATCTCACGGAGCACTGTTCAATCCATTATCCGGAAATGGAAAGAGAATGGCACAACTGCAAACCTACCAAGACACGGCCGTCCACCTAAACTTACAGGCCGAACAAGGAGAGCACTGAGAAGAGATGCAGCCAAGAGGCCCATGGTGACTCTGGATGAACTGCAGAGATCCACAGCTCAGGTGGGGGAATCTGTCCACAGGACAACTATTGGGCGTGCACTCCACAAATCTGGCCTTTATGGAAGAGTGGCAAGAAGAAAGCCATTGTTAAAAGAAAACCATAAGAAGTCCCGTTTGCAGTTTGCCAGAAACCATGTGGGGGAAACAGCAAACATGTGGAAGAAGGTGCTCTGGTCAGATGAGACCAAAATTGAACTTTTTGGCCTAAATGCAAAACGTTATGTGTGGCGGAAACCTAACACTGCACATCACCCTGAACACACCATCCCCACTGTCAAACATGGTGGTGGTAGCATTATGCTCTGGGGGTGCTTCTCTTCAGCAGGGACAGGGAAGTTGGTCAGAGTTGATGGGAAGATGGATGGAGCCAAATACAGGGCAATCTTGGAAGAAAACCTGTTGGAGTCTGCAAAAGACTTGAGACTGGGGTGGCGGTTCACCTTCCAGCAGGACAACGACCCTAAACATAAAGCCAGGGCTACAATGGGATTGTTTAAAACAAAACATATTCATGTGTTAGAATGGCCCAGTCAAAGTCCAGACCTAAATCCCATCGAGAATCTGTGGCAAGATCTGAAAACTGCCGTTCACAAACGCTCTCCATCTAATCTGACTGAGCTTGAGCTGTTTTGCAAAGAAGAATGGGCAAAAATCTCAGTCTCTAGATGTGCAAAGCTGGTAGAGACATACCCCAAAAGACTTGCAGCTGTAATTGCAGCAAAAGGCGGTTCCACAAAGTATTGACTCGGGAGCTGAATACTTTTGCACACTGCACTTTTCAGTTTTTATTTGTGAAAACAATTAAAAATCATGTATAATTTTCTTTGTACTTCACAATTGTGTGACACTTTGTGTTGGTCTTTCACATAAAAGTGTGTGTGTGTGTGTGTGTGTGTGTGTGTGTGTGTGTGTGTGTGTGTGTGTGTGTGTGTGTGTGTGTGTGTGTGTGTGTGTGTGTGTGTGTGTGTGTGTGTGTGTGTGTGTGTGTGTGTGTGTGTGTGTGTGTGTGTGTGTGTGTGTGTGTGTGTGTGTGTGTGTGTGAGAGAGAGATTTTTTTTTTTTAATGCAGGACTTGTAACAGAGTATTCAGTCAATCTCCCACCACCATGGATGAAAATGACCAAAACATAATAAGTCAGTTAGCCACATGAAAACTAACTGGTTCATATATTTAAATTATATTAGGGTTAGGAGGGTCATCTCAAGTCAAAGAATAACTTTGTCAGGTTAAACCTGGACCTTATTTTCCCATGTTTTGTGTCTAATTGACAATTTATTTGTGAAACTGGTCCAGTAATAATAAGAATGCAATTGTGCAAAATCAATGTAATGGTATGTCCACTATGAGGTTTTTTTTTTTTTTTTTTTACACCGCCAGGCTCAGATTATGTGTCTGACATTATTATGGAAAGGACCATACTGAGGATTACAAACGTTTTTCCTTACCTTTCTCTTGATCTGTTTGTTTATTGTGTCCATGTCTCGCTCAAGGAGAGATCTGGTGTGAAATCTAAATTGAAGAGCAGCAACAGGTCCCACTCTTTACATCACGCTTCCTCTGTGGGCCTCATAGGGTCACAGCACCCACAGGAACACCACCAGTCTCCCGAGCTTTGCAGCCTTGCAGCAGCTAGTTCACCCTCCTCTGCCTCCTCGTCCGCCCTTCAACTTGTACCTTGTTTATTTAACGGATCCCCATGCTAACCAATCATCCCATCCCCTGACATACAATACATCATCCTCTTCATGCGAATACTCTAGTTCTGAGATATACAGGCGACCATCAAACTCAAAACCTCATCCACATTGTCGAAATCACCTAAATATTCAGTCATGATATTAAAAATATTTTAGATAACAAGCAAGCTTTCTGTAGCCTACTCAAACACTCGGACAACATTCGCTTTACCACATTTCCACTTTGTCTTCCGGTAACACGTCACCTCGGGAGATTGCAGAACGAGAATTCTCCTTGAGCAAGACTCTTTCAATTAGTGGAAGAGCAATTAGAGCCTGTCAGTGGCAAACACAAGCTACCAGTGGACGTTAATAGAAGGTGCCAAATTTCCTCATTACAGTCCAGTCCATTGTACTGCGCTCTCGCTCAACAGTGGAGCAATTTCAGAAACAAAAACATAATAGGGTCCAGGTTGAGTACCCTCTAAATCAGCGTTTTAAATTGAAAAAAAAATCTTGCTTTATGACAACTTCCTTTGTATAACTATATTACAAAATTACAGATTCATTTTCATTTTCATTTTCGTTTTTCTCTAGTCGAAGAAACAAAGATCAACTGAACTACAGCGACCTGCTGCATTTTACCAAAATACTTTTAGACATTTTACTGCAGGTGAGTTTGATAACCTTCAACTGCATCGACTGTTATTCGGTATGTGTCATTGGTTAGGTTTCAATTATCGATCACGGGGGTGTTGTCCATCGATATACTTACGCTTTCTCTTTGATGCATTTTCCATTTTTTCATTTTTTTTTAACAATGAAATATAGTTGTGGGATGTTGACAGTATTTGCTGTAATGTTTACATGATGTATCATGACAATTACAAACACCTAAATAACCAGTTTGTCTTTCAACTTTTTAAACATCTATTCATCGAGGTGAAAATGGAATTAACCCTTCGATTATTTAAGCGCGAGCTACCGAGACATAGATGTTGTATTGAAGCCGGATATACCCAACATTTATCATTATTGGTGATTTATCACTGCTTCATAAATCATGTCTGAAGTAGTAAACCATAGGCCTACGAATTATAAACCTATGATAAAGCACATGTTAATTTATAACATGTGAAACGCCATTTTACATGTGAAAGTCACGTTTTTTTCACGTAAATTAAGCAGTGGTGGAAAGTAACTAAGTCAATGTACTCAAGTACTATCCTTAATTAAGTGCAATTTTTACTTGTAATTAACTTGAGTATTTTTACTTTAGGCTACTTTATACTTCTACTCCACTACATTTATCGACAGCTGGAGTTAATAGTTAACATGTTCCCTTCCCCAACCAACTAGTCATTTCAGGACAATAATAATAATAACACATTTTATTTATATAGCGCTTTAAAAGGCACTCAAAGACAACAATTAAATCCTTACAAATCTTTGCACCAGTATTCACAATTTAGCTGATAAAAACTCTGCACTCAAATTTCACATTTTTAATGCAGAACTTTTACTTATAATGCAATATTTTCACATTGTAATCTTGATAGTAAGACATCACATTTGAAACACATTTCTCTTGTTGAAAGCATTTTATATGTGGTTGCATGTGATTTTGGATGCTTCACATCATATTTAGTTATCATATTTCACATGTCAACACCGTTTGCTTTTTTTAGTAATGGAGAGTAAGCCCTGTTAGAAAACTCTACCATTATATCTAATCATAGTGCTGCATCTTCAGGTGTGTTTGGACAGTCTACCCGCCGTCATGTCTGTCGTTACCTCAAGCCTGTCTGAAGATCAGCAGAAGAAGCTGCTCTCTCTCCTGGGTCATGTCAGACTCCACCTGCTCTACAAAGCCAGCGTCCACGGCTTCACTGCTTTGGCTTTTCACAACCGCTGTGACAAACAGGGGCCCACTGTCATCGTCGCCTACAATGACGCTGGGTTTGTCTTCGGGGCCTACACCTCTCAGGACTACACCCAGAGCGGAGCGCAAGTCTCTGATGAGGAGGCCTTCCTCTACAGCATGAGCGCAGGAGGAAACAAACCACTGAGGGTGGCAGGTATCAACCGACAGTGTGCTTTCACAGATGAAGCCACCGGTCCGAATTATGGTGCCTTGGTGTTCCTGCATGAGGACAATGCTAAGATCAAGTCCAACCCAGGGGAAAACTTCACCTTTCAGGCTGCAGAGATGCACGGAGAAGACTTGGCACTGACAGAGTTTGAAGTGTTTCGAGTTGAAGGTGTGTGGTGGATGTGTTTTAATCCATGCAATCTTTAAAGTAAATTGGTCTTTTTATACTGAATTAGCTTATGTGTTGATTCATTTATGCAATGAACTGACTAAGAATGGCATTGTTTTATTAAAGTGGACTGTAGCAAATTAATGTTGAATGTTGAATAAAATATTTCATCATGTTTCAATTAACTTATATGAACTTTCCTGTAGGCTTGGGAGATCTTCTGGCCAAACCCTGGAGGAACATTTGCTGGACTGCGGAGTATGTAGAAATCTTTGGCAATTTTTGCCACAATTAATGAAAAAGTTGTGACTCAAGTAAATGGCAAAAGTAAAGAACCAAGTGTCTAAATCCACCTCTTATTTAATGGTACAACTAACTTTACTTTAAAAAGAAAAATATGTACACATTCTGTATTATTGTTATAAGATTGTCGCCTATTTTAATTTTGAATTTAAAGAGCAACTTAACAGCAGCTTAAAGTCTGGTCTTTGTCGACCTCCAGTGGTTTAACTCCTCACTTTGCTGCAGTGATGTAGAACTGTACTCCAAGGTGTGTAGATACACTGTGACATTGGGTGTGGTTACAGGTGCAACACACTTGAAACCTTCAATCTTTCTATGTCGATGTGGCTTAAATGTCTTCTGTGTCATTTGTGTTCCCTCCAGGAGAAAGCAGCAGTTGATGAAGAACATTCAGAGCTACAATCCTGAGATCAAAACAGTCCAACAAGCCCGAGTGTCGTTGGTGGGGCCCGTCGGGGCCGGCAAGTCGACCTTCTTCAACTCCGTCAACTCGGTGTTTCGAGGCAACATGATATCCCAGGCCATCGCTGGTACAGCGGGGAAGAGTGTGACCACTCAGGTGCTGGCACAAGTTTTACTCTTTGTGATACTCTGCAGATATGCTGAAGGTGAACTGTGTCCGTTGTTTTTGCTGCAGCCTAATCATGAATGTCAGCTTATAACATGGAACAAAAACAGCAGAGAAAAAATTAAAAAGGACAATTTTTTACATCTTGTAGTTCATATAAAGGTTGACATGCTTTGATTGTAATATGAACGTAAAACGGATTCCACATGCTCTAATTATACTACATTTATATCGCTCCTGCAGTTCCGCACCTACACCATCAAGGCAGGGAAAGGTGGTGGAGCTGTTCCTCTGATCCTGTGTGACACAATGGGGCTGGAGGAAAACGCTGAGGCTGGTTTGAACATTGAGGACTTAGTCAACATCTTCAAAGGTCACATAAAGGATCGCTACCAGGTCTCGTATAACTATCTACCTAATTACCCACATCTTCATGTAACTGATTTAGTGGTAAGAATGTAGGAGGCTTTGTTGAGTGATTAATAACAAATGATTCTCTTTCTGCTTTATTTGTTCCTCAGCTTAATCCCTCAACACCACTCCAGATGGACTCTCCTGGCTTTAAGAAGCAAGCGACTCTGAATGATGTGATTCACTGTGTGGTTTATGTGGTCGACACCTGCAAGGTCTCCCTCCTCACCCAAAAAATGCTGGACAAGTTTGCTGACATCCGTAAAAAGACCAACAACCTAGGTTAGCATTATAAGAATATTATTTTTATCATGGTTCCACCATTTCACCGTTTATATCTTGTTAGTTTTGATATATGTATGTTGAAATAGTTATATTAGAGACATGTCTAACATCTACACAAGAGTTTTCTTTGTGTACAACAATTCATTTAGCCTTTTTCCATGCTGAATTATATTTCTCTTGCTGCTGTAATGAATCTTAGGGTCAGTAAACTTTTACTTTATCTTCTTGGCTATTTCAATCTGGTCTTTTCTACTACCTTTTCTTCTGCTCTCTTATAGGAATTCCTCAGATTCTGCTGATGACGAAAGTAGACGAGGCCTGTCCGCTGGTGGCAGAAGACTTAAAGAATGTTTATCGCAGTGTTTACATCCAGAGGAAGGTAACAACTATCATGTTAAGATGCTCAACAAAATCATGAGAACAGCGATGCTGTAATTAATTACTTGTTTTTGTGTTGGCATTGAGAATCTAACCCATGTCCATTTATTTTGCCGTCTTTCAGGCCCGGGAGTTGAGTGAGTTTTTTGGCATCCCGTTGTCCTGTGTGCTGCCAGTGAAGAGCTACAGTGAGGAGCTGGAGCTGGACCAGGATATTGACATACTGCTGTTGACTGCTGTGCAGCAGATGCTAAACTACACAGACAGCTACTTTGACAACCAGGTTGTTTGAAATGGTTTATCCTTTGATATATAGCTCCTAGCAGTACAACAACAACTAAAGACAAAAGAATGGTGCTGGTTTCACACAACTGAATATGTTCATACTTGTTTCTGTAGTTTGGGTGAATTGACTCTTACATCAAGTTCAGTGTTAATGTTAACTACTTTTTTGAGCACTGTTTCACTGTTTACATAACTTTGAATGCACTTGCATGGATTTTCTGTTAAAAATGCATTATAGCTGTTATCTGTCATTATACAGTCACACGATGGAAATAAATGGATAAAGGTCTTTGTCTGCATGAAAGTCTTACTTGAACATGTATAACTGAATTCAAACTATTGTGACTTTCAGTTTTACAACAGCAGAAAGGTTAGTCAGACTTTTCTTTCCTTCAGTCAGCCACAAGATGTCAGTCATAATTTCATGAACTGGTGTCCAGTTATGCATCCAGATACTCTATTAAAGGAATGAGCCAGAAGTACATTTTATACAGACATTTCAACCATTTGCCATGAGATGAACTCTAAACTAAAACAGGGTGGAGGCTGGGGTGGAGGAGGCAAAGCTTTGCCAGCAGTGCGGTCTGTAACAGCATAGGTGTAGAATGAATCAGTGAGGAGGGAGTCATATTTAAATAAACCTCCTTGAAGTGAGAGTGGGCTGTGATTGGTGTGTGGCTGATTGGGAGCTATGATTCCATTCGCTGGCCGTCAGCTGGTTACAGCTGGGGGTGTATGACTTCCGTGTCCTGCATGAACTAAAGCTATGCTTCATGTTTATTGTGTCCATGTCTCGCTCAAGGAGAGATCTGGTGTGAAATCTGAATTGAAGAGCAGCAACAGGTCCCACTCTTTACATCACGCTTCCTCTGTGGGCCTCATAGGGTCACAGCACCCACAGGAACACCACCAGTCTCCCGAGCTTTGCAGCCTTGCAGCAGCTAGTTCACCCTCCTCTGCCTCCTCGTCCGCCCTTCAACTTGTACCTTGTTTATTTAACGGATCCCCATGCTAACCAATCATCCCATCCCCTGACATACAATACATCATCCTCTTCATGCGAATACTCTAGTTCTGAGATATACAGGCGACCATCAAACTCAAAACCTCATCCACATTGTCGAAATCACCTAAATATTCAGTCATGATATTAAAAATATTTTAGATAACAAGCAAGCTTTCTGTAGCCTACTCAAACACTCGGACAACATTCGCTTTACCACGTTTCCACTTTGTCTTCCGGTAACACGTCACCTCGGGAGATTGCAGAACGAGAATTCTCCTTGAGCAAGACTCTTTCAATTAGTGGAAGAGCAGTTAGAGCCTGTCAGTGGCAAACACAAGCTACCAGTGGACGTTAATAGAAGGTGCCAAATTTCCTCATTACAGTCCAGTCCATTGTACTGCGCTCTCGCTCAACAGTGGAGCAATTTCAGAAACAAAAACATAATAGGGTCCAGGTTGAGTACCCTCTAAATCAGCATTTTAAATTGAAAAAAAATCTTGCTTTATGACAACTTCCTTTGTATAACTATATTCAAAAGTACGGAAACTCCCACAGGGCTTGGCAACCAAGAAGTCCTTTTTCCTCTTTTTTTTTCAAATGACGGTATTACAGTTTCATTTTCGTTTTTCTCTGGACGGAGAAACAAAGATCAACTGAACTACAGCGACCTGCTGCATTTTACCAAAATACTTTTAGACATTTTACTGCAGGTGAGTTTGATAACCTTCAACTGCATCGACTGTTATTCGGTATGTGTCATTGGTTAGGTTTCAATTATCGATCACGGGGGTGTTGTCCATCGATATACTTACGCTTTCTCTTTGATGCATTTTCCATTTCTTCATCATCTTTTTAACAATGAAATATAGTTGTGGGATGTTGACAGTATTTGCTGTAATGTTTATATGATGTATCATGGAAATGAATACAACCATTAGGTATGCCTACGAATTATATAAAGCACATGTTAAGTTATCACATGATAAACGCCATTTTACATGTGAAAGTCGCGTTTTTTTCACGTGTTAAATTCACATAAAATTGTAAAGGTACATCTGATTTCTGATATTTCACGTGAAATTGTAATGGAAAAAATATATTTTAGTATCATGAAATGTTTTGAAAGATGTACAACTGAAAGGGAAAGTGAGGAACACAAACACTGACAAAACACAGCAGTCCTGAGCAGTTAATAAGTTTATGAACCCGGTGTCCTGTTTCTCATGGCTGATCACACACTCCCACTTCAGAAAGAAAGTGAAGACACAGTGTCTTCTTTGTCTGTATGGCAAGTTTGAGACAGACCTTAAAACCGTATCTGACCCTCAGTTAACGCACCTGGCATGAGACTAGATAAGAACGGTAGCCAGTGTACGAAAACATCTACTCCCTGTCTATGATTTATCCCAAGGCGTGAACTCATGTATGCATAAAATGGTTTGGTGTCTTGTACGATGTTGAAGTTTTCACCACAGACACTGACTGAAGTGACTGTGGTGCATTTTTCCCTTGCAAGTGAAATAAACAGAACAAGACAACTTTGAATCATTTGAAGACTTTATTATTTTCTTTTGATTTGTGAACAAAACTCTTCTCCCGATTTATTATTAGAAGTTTTCCACAACAAAATTAAGCAGTGGTGGAAAGTAACTACATCAATGTACTCAGGTACTGTACTTAAGTGCAATTTTTTACTTGTACTTAACTTGAGTATTTCTACTTTAGGCTACTTTATACTTCTACTCCACTACATTTATCTGACAGCTGGAGTTAATAGTTAACATTTTCTCTTCCCCAACCAACTAGTCAATTCACAACTCCTCAGATTCATCTTGTTTCCCTTTGATGATGTTAAAACTAGCTACAACTCAACCAGTTACAACAATTAAATCCTTACAAATCTTTGCACCAGTATTCACAATCTGTCAGCTGCACACCAATTCGTTTAGCTGAAAAAAACTCTGCACTCAAATTTCACATTTTTAATGCAGAACTTTGACTTATAATGTAATATTTTCACATTGTAATCTTGGTAGTAAGACATCACCTTTTGAAACACATTTCTCTTGTTGAAAGCATTTTATATGTGGTTGCATGTGATTTTGGACACTTTTTTTAGTAATGGAGAGTATGCCCTGTTAGAAAACTCTACCATTATATCTAATCATAGTGTTGCATCTTCAGGTGTGTTTGGACAGTCTACCCGCCGTCATGCCTGTCGTTACCTCAAGCCTGTCTGAAGATCAGCAGAAGAAGCTGCTCTCTCTCCTGGGTCATGTCAGACTCCACCTGCTCTACAAAGCCAGCGTCCACGGCTTCACTGCTTTGGCTTTTCACAACCGCTGTGACAAACAGGGGCCCACTGTCATCGTCGCCTACAATGACGCTGGGTTTGTCTTCGGGGCCTACACCTCTCAGGACTACACCCAGAGCGGAGCGCAAGTCTCTGATGAGGAGGCCTTCCTCTACAGCATGAGCGCAGGAGGAAACAAACCACTGAGGGTGGCAGGTATCAACCGACAGTGTGCTTTCACAGATGAAGCCACCGGTCCGAATTATGGTGCCTTGGTGTTCCTGCATGAGGACAATGCTAAGATCAAGTCCAACCCAGGGGAAAACTTCACCTTTCAGGCTGCAGAGATGCACGGAGAAGACTTGGCACTGACAGAGTTTGAAGTGTTTCGAGTTGAAGGTGTGTGGTGGATGTGTTTTAATCCATGCAATCTTTAAAGTAAATTGGTCTTTTTTATACTGAATTAGCTTATGTGTTGATTCATTTATGCAATGAACTGACTAAGAATGGCATTGTTTTATTAAAGTGGACTGTAGCAAACTAATGTTGAATGTTGAATAAAATATTTCATCATGTTTCGATTAACTTATATGAACTTTCCTGTAGGCTTGGGAGATCTTCTGGCCAAACCCTGGAGGAACATTTGCTGGACTGCGGAGTATGTAGAAATCTTTGGCAATTTTTTCCACAATTAATGAAAAAGTTGTGACTCAAGTAAATGGCAAAAGTAAAGAACCAAGTGTCTAAATCCACCTCTTATTTAATGGTACGACTAACTTTACTTTAAAAAGAAAAATATGTGCACATTCTGTATTATTGTTGTAAGATTGTCGCCTATTTTAATTTTGAATTTAAAGAGCAATTTAACAGCAGCTTAAAGTCTGGTCTTTGTCGACCTCCAGTGGTTTAACTCCTCACTTTGCTGCAGTGATGTAGAACTGTACTCCAAGGTGTGTAGATACACTGTGACATTGGGTGTGGTTACAGGTGCAACACACTTGAAACCTTCAATCTTTCTATGTCGATGTGGCTTAAATGTCTTCTGTGTCATTTGTGTTCCCTCCAGGAGAAAGCAGCAGTTGATGAAGAACATTCAGAGCTACAATCCTGAGATCAAAACAGTCCAACAAGCCCGAGTGTCGTTGGTGGGGCCCGTCGGGGCCGGCAAGTCGACCTTCTTCAACTCCGTCAACTCGGTGTTTCGAGGCAACATGACATCCCAGGCCATCGCTGGTACAGCGGGGAAGAGTGTGACCACTCAGGTGCTGGCACAAGTTTTACTCTTTGTGATACTCTGCAGATATGCTGAAGGTGAACTGTGTCCGTTGTTTTTGCTGCAGCCTAATCATGAATGTCAGCTTATAACATGGAACAAAAACAGCAGAGAAAAAATTAAAAAGGACAATTTTTTACATCTTGTAGTTCATATAAAGGTTGACATGCTTTGATTGTAATATGAACGTAAAACGGATTCCACATGCTCTAATTATACTACATTTATATCGCTCCTGCAGTTCCGCACCTACACCATCAAGGCAGGGAAAGGTGGTGGAGCTGTTCCTCTGATCCTGTGTGACACAATGGGGCTGGAGGAAAACGCTGAGGCTGGTTTGAACATTGAGGACTTAGTCAACATCTTCAAAGGTCACATAAAGGATCGCTACCAGGTCTCGTATAACTATCTACCTAATTACCCACATCTTCATGTAACTGATTTAGTGGTAAGAATGTAGGAGGCTTTGTTGAGTGATTAATAACAAATGATTCTCTTTCTGCTTTATTTGTTCCTCAGCTTAATCCCTTAATGCCACTCCAGATGGACTCTCCTGGCTTTAAGAAGCAAGCGACTCTGAATGATGTGATTCACTGTGTGGTTTATGTGGTCGACACCTGCAAGGTCTCCCTCCTCACCCAAAAAATGCTGGACAAGTTTGTTGACATCCGTAAAAAGACCAACACCCTGGGTTAGCAGTATAAGAATATTATTTTTATCATGGTTCCACCATTTCACCGTTTATATCTTGTTAGTTTCTACTACCTTTTCTTCTGCTCTCTTATAGGAATTCCTCAGATTCTGCTGATGACGAAAGTAGACGAGGCCTGTCCGCTGGTGGCAGAAGACTTAAAGAATGTTTATCGCAGTGTTTACATCCAGAGGAAGGTAACAACTATCATGTTAAGATGCTCAACAAAATCATGAGAACAGCGATGCTGTAATTAATTACTTGTTTTTGTGTTGGCATTGAGAATCTAACCCATGTCCATTTATTTTGCCGTCTTTCAGGCCCGGGAGTTGAGTGAGTTTTTTGGCATCCCGTTGTCCTGTGTGCTGCCAGTGAAGAGCTACAGTGAGGAGCTGGAGCTGGACCAGGATATTGACATACTGCTGTTGACTGCTGTGCAGCAGATGCTAAACTACACAGACAGCTACTTTGAGAACCAGATTATTGAGGAACAAGAGATGATTGATCAGCAGGAGCTCTACAGATCCAATGATTCTATTCGTCCTGTTCTATCAGAACAAACCAAACATCATGTCTGAAAGACAGGATCACGATTTCCCATATCTCAATAATTCAAGCCAATGAGTCGATATATTAAAAGAAATGTGTGGTTGTTTAAATAGTTTATCCTTAGATATATAGCTTCCAGCAGTATAACAACAACTAAAGACAAAGGAATGGTGCTGGTTTCACACAACTGAATATGTTCATACTTGTTTCTGTAGTTTGGGTGAATTGACTCTTACATCAAGTTCAGTGTTAATGTTAACTACTTTTTTGAGCACTGTTTCACTGTTTACATAACTTTGAATGCACTTGCATGGATTTTCTGTTAAAAATGCATTATATCTCTTATCTGTCATTATACAGTCACAAAATGGAAATAAGTGGATAAAGGTCTTTGTCTGCACTTCAAACTATTGTGACTTTCAGTTTTACAACAGTAGAAAGGTTAGTCAGACTTTTCTTTCTCTCAGTCAGCCACCAGATGTCAGTCATAATTTCATAAACTGGTGTACAGTTGTGCAAACTTGGATGTTGTGAAAAGACGAGGAGCTCATGTTGCACAACTGTATCTGCCCAGCTCAACATACTCACGAAGATTACTTTTACTAATGAATTTCACTGGAATCATTTTGTTTAATGCACATTTAGCATCAATGCCTATGCACGCGCACATGTTTTATTATGCACTGAGATGTCACGCAGAGCAACAAGGCTGACTGACAAAGCAAATGTACTCCCATACCGTGTAAAAGCCTCACGCAGTGTAACCAAACAAACAAACCACCAGTCCACATGACAAAGAGAGACGTTGAGTTTCTTTGGAGCCAATCGAAAAACTCTGGTGGTTTCGGTGCCGCCCTCTCCTCAGCCCCGGTATAAAGAGTGTGACGCAACGTTGCCAACAACAAACGCTGCCAACGCTTCTGTAGAGACGCACAGAGGGACTAGTGAAACCGCCGGACTGCTGTCACGCTTTTCTCACGGGGTTACGTTTTTGACTTCCAAACATGATTCCAGTGGAAAGCTTTGTGTCCATCGAGAACAGGTGAGCTATGTCGCTCGGTTTTTCTGCACTTTGTCAGATGTGGCTGTAGTTGTATGGCCGTCTGAGCCATGATGATGAAAATCATGTGCTGGACAGGAATGCTTCTCTTGCCTCGAGCCTTGCATCGCCTGAACTGCTGAGGCACAATCCCACTTTATGAGTTTAGGTTGAAGACTTTATTTGTCCCGGGTGCAGATATTTTCAGCACCAAATACTTGTATATACATTTAACTCATTAAAGTTTGACAGCATATAAGCATAATGCAACTTTTCCAAGTTGTTGCATAATCTTGTTTTTAAAAACATACTCTAATTATTCATATTTTATAACTTACTTGCACAATATACTGCATGTTGCACAGCCTCCAGTAAGACAAGTCCCTCTATTTTATCACAATCATCCACATGCAACATGAAGCTAATGGGACTGGAGGAGTAACCTCTGATTGCCTTTTATCTGGCTTCTCTAGGGCTATTATATAAAGGTATTTTAACAGCATTTAATGAAATGGGTTAATACAATATTAGACCCATTTGTTAAAGAACTCCAGCATGTGTATGACATGACCAGTGTGAGGACTTTTTTTTTTTTTTTTTTTTTTCAAGCATGCAAAAAGTTAATTGTTCTGTCTTCCTCTCAGGATGCAGTCTGTAGGTCTGGCTCTGGAGGAGTTGCTGGTGACAGCTCAGAAACAAGACTGCCTGACCGTTGGCATTTATGAATCAGCTAAACTTCTTAATGCGTGAGTTGAAACTATTAAGTTTTGCCAATGCCTGTAATGTTTAACACTCACAAGTAGATGCTTCTCTTGTATTTCAGAAAATAACTTGAGTGCAAGTGTCTGCCTTAAGCTCACAATTTGAAAATGTTTTCCTTCCTCCCCAGAGACCCGGACAGTGTGGTCCTGTGTGTTCTGGCAGCTGACGATGTAGATGATGTGGCGCTGCAGATCCACTTTACCCTGCTACAGTCCTTCTGCTGCGACAGCGGCATTACCATCCTGCGAGTCTCAGGAGTTCAGCGGCTCCATCAGCTGCTGGGTGCTGTGGATGCCAACAGAAATCAGGAAGAGCACGGAGACCTCCACTGCATGCTGGTTACGGTATGTTGACTCAGCACCCTGTGTTATGTAACTGAAAGGCCAAAAATGCATTACGGATTGTTGTCATGCAGTGCTGTAGGTGAAATGTTGTGATATTGGCATTATTTGAGTGAATATTTATTGCATTGCATTGTATTCTGCAGACCAAATTCCCCTTAAAGGCTGAACATGAATTTTATGTTGTCTTTGTTTCCTGTCTAGAACCCCCAGGCCGACCACTGCAGGCTACAGGAGGTGGGGACCTACTGCCAGGAGAGTCGACGCCTTGACCAGTGGGTGCCTGAACTGGCTCTACAAGAACGCTGAAGGGTCTGGCACCCGCATACACCAACGAAGACTTTTTGGGTTCAGATGCTAATGAACTGAGGGATCCGTTGTTGCTCATGCAGGGATGGCCTGGAGTGGACTGGGACGGGCTATCCTGACTGATAAGCAGGAACCATGTACTTCCTTTCAGCAACAAGTGAAACAACCAGAGTGGAGACCGGTTTACAAAATCTGCATTGTGCAGAAGATACAAACAGAAAAGCAGATTCACATCCAGGCCACATTGTGTTTTTTACATTGTCAGTAAAACTAAATCAAAGCTTCTATTTTGTGCTTCTGTTTGGCTACTTGCAATGTTTATGGGGGTGTGATGATCAATAACGGGAGTAGCAGCATCGACGGAAACGTGTCCACACCCCAACTTCTACCTGGAAAACCTGTGTTGTTTGTAAGGACAGGACAGGAATGCTGTAATGAAACTATGCCCAGCATTCCTGTGTACTCTGACATGGGAGAGTCCTTGGAGAGAAGGTGTGTGTGAATTGTGGTATGCTTGTACAATACATGACTCTTTCTTTAGAAATGACTGGGCATACAATGTGTGCATTCTTCAAATGAGCAGCTGAACCTGCGTAGGAATCGTCACCATGGAAACTGAAATAGAAATGATGTTCATGTTAAAGTCACACAGGGTTTATTGGCATTTCAGGACCACAAAAAGTCAATGCACAATGCATATCTTCTTTATTATCGACGGAGAATACTGAACTGTGTCTGAACTGATGAAACATATCTGCTGTAAATTGTCATTTTGCTGCAAAAAAAACAGTCAATATCTCTGTGCATTCAGGATGCTGCTTTGCTTAGATCAAACGCTGTTAATATAATATGAACGGTGCTACACTAGTAATTTATTGATTTTATCTATTATGCATTTGGCTATTTAAGGTCTAATTTTGTGCTCTGTTATCTAAGTCAATAAATTATTGTATTCATAATTGTTTTACTTCTCTATCAAGAATGTCATGCTCAAATTTCAAGACAAAAGCTGTGTTTGCATCATCAAACTGGAAAAATAGCTGAGTTGCACAACTACAGTTTGAATTTGGGTTGAATGGGAAAATTATGCACACTTTGAGCTAAGTCTTTGTTGGTGACGGGGCCTTACAAATTGTCTGGCTAGCTCCCTTGTTGTAGTAAACAAGTCAGTCAGAGAGACAAACTGGGGTTGAGACAGAAACTCTGTGTTGGAACAAACAGGCAAAGCAAGCTGATGCAGACCAACTGTTCCTTAGTCAAGAATCCAGGGGGAGGGAGAAGCTGACAGAAAAAAATCAAGTTGTCTGCTCAAATGTATAATTTAATATCCCAAGCCCTTTGCATTGTAGTTGTGTACATGTTTCACATCACATAATGACGCAAAACCTGTGAATGCATGTTGTAGAGGGCTTGGACCTTAACCCCACCCATGCCACGGTATCTCAACATGATCAGGTATAGCAAGATGTACCTGCAACACAATACAAGTGGTTCATCCTCCCCTGTGCCCTCCTCCCTCTCTGTTTTGTTTCCAACTCCACCCTCTGCTCTCACATGTCGGTTCACTTTCTCTGACTGCAAAACATGAGGGAACATTCAGGCACATGGACCTCCCATATGTTTGCTATCAGATGTACAGGGGTGTGGCTAGCATGGGGACTGACCTCTGATTGGCTCTGGTTCATCGACACTAAATCTGATTGGCTTTGACTTGCTGAGGGGTTAGGAGGCTGGGAAGGGACAGCTATGGGTTGAAACTTGGAGGAGACCGTTGACTGCTGAAGCAGTGCTTCAAATGGCACAGAGATAGCCAGGGGACTTTACAATTACATTCATGTCAACTGACCTGCTTTACCTAGCAGTGCTCTTTCTTTGCTCTGTTCTTTGTTTTGTCTGTTTGATGCAACAAGTATTAATATTTGCATTGCACACTATGTACTAAGGGAGCATGTGTGTCTATGTGCATAGAATACCTTTAAAGTGAGTGAGGAAGACAAAATGACTGAAAATATATTCTACAAATTGCAGCTAAAAATGAACAAGAGTAAGTGTCTACAGTCATGCACAGATGGCTCTGTGAGACATTTATGTTGTGTTTGTCATACTGGAGTTTGCGAATTTTCAATAGTATTAATTAAATATTACTTTTTTTCCTGAAAACTCAAATATAACTAACTAAAACAAAGGTGCCTGAACACCAAATAAATATGGATGCCTCATCAGCCAATGCTGCTTTTAAATGTAATTAAACCCAAATTGAATGGATATTGTGTTATTTTGCCACTGCACAGTACTTCAATCATCACATGGCCAAAGTTAACATGCAAATGCAACAATTAGCAACAATTGCTTATTAGCAGAAAACACAAACTGCTGAGGCTGATGGGAATGTCATTCATTTAGCAAATTACTGTACAATTTTGAGCAGATGACAGAGCTAGAGGAAAAGTTAAGTGATCATCAAAGTGTCATGACTTCATTATTTTATGCTATCAAACATTTGTGTGAAATTGTCATAATTAGCATATGAATTATTGAGTTATGGCCAAAAATGTGTTTAAAGAAAACCATCCAGGCATTCCTGAGATATCGCGTTGATGAGAATGGGATGCACGGATGAACAGAAAACGTAACGTGTCCACAGCTATTGCCGGCACGGTGGAGGTATAACAATTACACAAGAGCATGTGTTATTATATCATCTTTTTATTAATGTCATCTACTTTTCAATATCTTTTTAACAGCAATATCGACAAAATATTAACAGTGTGCAAGAAAACATGAGTTATGGCACATCAGAGAACAGTTACAAAAAATAGATATATTTTCTTCATAATCAATCAAGGCAAAAAGATACATATACTATATGCATACACAGGAGAGCAGAACACAAAAGATGAGTCTCCGGAAGGGCTCAGAGCCGATTCAGTGATGTTTGATTTCAAAGTCCACCAATGAGGAGCCTCAACTCTCCCCCCACCTGACCTCAAATTAATTTCACTTTCACTGCACGCTTTGTGTCACAAAACCAGTGGATTTCCATCTCGAGCCATGTGTTCTACTTTAACACTGTTCATTCTGCTGATCTGATAACCCCCAATACCAGCATTAACACAATATACGCCACTAGGCAAACTGACAACCAACCAATCACACAAACTGTCAGCTAAACCAGAACTTTAGGTCGGCTGTCTCTGATTTTGAGCCCAACCAGAAATGGAATGATTGAAATAACAATAATGATATAAAATAGCATCTTCAGACATCTCCAGGACAACATCAGTGTGTGTGTGTGTATGTGTGTGCGCTGATATGCGTGCATGCTTGTTTTATGTTGTGCAATTCCTTTGCAGTTCACTTTAGCTGCACCTTGCAAAGTTTTAGAATTGTTCGGATTCTGCAGAAAGCAAATCCCAGATCAGTAATTCTGGGTTACCTTCTACCTGTCCCCGCAGTTTGCACTCAGATTTCTGTTTGTGCAGTAATTATATTTCTTCAGCTGGATCCTTGCTTTTTTAAATTTTATTGAAAGATCACCATTCATTTCAACCTAAATCAGGTTGAAGATAAAGGGATTTATTTAATTTAAGGAATAGTTTGACATTTTGGGAAATACACTTAATGGATAAATTGCTAAGAGTTTTGATGAGAGGATTGAACCCCTTTCTTGTCGGTTTGATAAATGTGAAGCCATAGCCAGTAGCTGGTTAGCTTAGCTTAGCTTAGCATAAGGACTAGATAAATGGAGCCTCTGTTGGTTGCCTAGTGTTGCAAGACTAAGATATCACCTGTTCCTTGGTGAGCTTTAGAGGTGACAGGTAAGTTATACCTTTGGAGAGAGCCAAGCTAGCCGTTTCCCCCTGCTTCCAGTCTTTAAGCTAAGCTAACTAGCTGTCACCTTAAGCTACATATTGAACTGACAAATATAAGTGTGGTATCGATCCTCTCATCCAACACTCTGCTGAGCAAATTAGCATATTTCCCAAAATGTCAAGCTCTTGCTTTAGGTCTAAGGCTTTCATGAGTGGTGAACATATATTGCAGCTAATATAATGTAGCTGAATCAGGCACAGATGAAGCTAAACAGAAAAAGAAATTCTTTGTCTGCTTTGTGGGTTGGGGTTAGTATTTGTCATCACTTCAAAAATAGCTTCCCACAATTCAATTGAACGATTTTATCTTGTGACAGAATCCTTCATTACTCTTCTCCAGAATGAGCATCTGACAAATAAAAAGAGTGAGTGGAGGCCATGCATGATGTTCTGAATCAGACAGTGTCACATGACCTCTCCTCCGGTCAGAGTTACCCTGACCTGGAATGGCAGGGCTGCAGTACTGTAAGATTACTATGTGGCACTCTGCAGAGAGCCGGAGGCAATGTGTGTTCTTACACACTGTGACTCTCACTAATACACACTAACAATTGCATGCATCTCTATTTTCTCTTCTCTGCCTACTGCTCTGCCAAATCATCCCTCTCATCCGCCAAACACTTGCACCCAGCGCGCGTGCGCGCACACAGGCGCACGCACACGCACACACACACACACACACACACACACACACACACACACACACACACACACACACACACACACACACACACACACACCTCTATGGCCTTTTTCCAGCTTCTGCTCTCTTCTTATTTTGGGCACCACCAGCTCTGAGTTTGTAACAAAGACAAATGAGGAATGACCCAAGAACCATTGCCTACAGTGAACACATTGATGCTAATTAGCAATTTAGCCTTGACTTGAAGCATTCTGTTAACTTAGCTTAGCATAAAGACTAGAAGTGGGTAAATATAAAGCCTGGCATTGTCCAAAGGTAACACCAGCACCTCTTAAGTTCAACCCTGCGCAAAAAAACACAACTTGCTTTTCATACAGATTAAACTAAAAAAAGGTTAACTAGTGTGCTTTAAAAGGTGTTTGTACTTGTGTTTTGATACATGTGAACAGGGCCAGGCTAGCTGTTTCCCCGTTTCCATTTATTATGCTAAGCTTAGGTAACCTAACCGGCTGCTGACTGTATGGTAAATATGAAGCTAAAAACATGACATTGGTATCAATCTTTAATTCTCAGCAAGTAAGCACATAAGCATACTTTCCAAAGAGTGAAACTATTCCATTTAAAGACAAGTTAATTAACTGAACAAGGGTGCCTCATTTCAAGATATTTTCATTTTGTCACAAAAATGCTGAAAAAGGGAAGATTTCAATTTTGTACGAAGAAAATAACACTTTTAGGACTAAAGCCACCATTAACTTACTTAATGTAGGTATTTTTTACAAGGTATACCCTGCTTTTCAAACTGTGCACACACAAACAACTGCTCACCGCTCACCACTTCCACAAAAAAACTCCTAACTCCCAAAAGTCAGTGCAGCAGGTGGCTCATATTGACGTAGTGATTAGAGAACAGAAAAGTGGTGGGTTCAACTCCCCTGACAGTCACTCAGCAGCCGTAAGTCCTGTCCAAATCACTCCACCCTGCTTGTCACTGTACTTTACGCCTCACAAAAGCTTTGGCTAAATGCTCAGATGTAAATATGATGGCACAAAGCTCCCTGCTTTCAGCAATTAACCGCAGCTCAAAAGCAGCTCTCAATGCACAGCCTTGCCACTCCTTTAACCTTTGACCGCTGACAATCAAACCTAAAAAAAACAACAGCAAGAGAGAGTGTGTTATGTGCATGTGTGTGTTGTCCTAGTTGCCTGTCGCCCACCAAAACCAACACTTGATAAAAACTTGACCGCTCTGGTGTTAAAGGATAGATCAGGAGGCTGGTTTTTGCCACTGGAATGAGGTCCGGTGTTGATTAATCTTCTAACAGGAAACGATCCTAAACCTTACAGGGCCTTTGTTTCTATCAGGTGTTTGTATTGTATTGGTGGTTAAAACCATCCTCCGCTATCGCGAGCCTCTATAAACCTGAATGACAAAAACAAAAATGAAGACAAACATGATCTTGAATGACAGAACAGAATAAGTAGTACCAAAAAAAAATCAACATCCACAGTAAGGGATTCTGTGTTTAGATTTTGTATCTTACAAACACTGTACAGGGTAATACTCAACTGACCAGGTTCCATGGACTCCATAGAAAGAAGAAACTCAAAAAATAAACCCAAAAGACCTACTCTTCAACTTATCACTTCTGCACGTCTGAAAGAAAGTTTATACATTTAGTTTGTTTCTCTTGACTTCATTTTTTTTTCACTTCATCTTCAGCTTTTACAATCAAGTTTGGTTTGTCAGAGAGGAGGAGCATTGTGGAGGAGAGGACAGATGAAAACCAGGAGGAGACAGCTGGCTCTTACCAATCCAGTCCCTGACCAGTTTGAGCTCAGATTGACGCAAGCTCATCTACTGGGGAGACTGTAAATTTTAAAGACTGGTAAAGCCATGTCATTTTTATTCTATTCTGATTTAAAGCAAGAATTATTATGCATTAAAACAAGACGTATCCCCTTCCTCTGTACTGCAGAGGCAAACTAAAACACTTCCACATTTACACAATCCAATGCAATATATCTCTTCTCATAACCTTGTAAAAAATGGCAATCAAATGAATCAAACATAAGCAGAAAAAGTAAGAAATAGAAATAATTAATTTCAGATTTTTTCTAATTCACTTTTACTTTTTAAGTTTGGGTTTTTCTCCTCCAGCCTTGCAGTCCTTGCAGACTGACTCTCGGGTGTGGCCAGTCTGTGACCTCTCCCTCTTTCAGGGTAAAGCACAAGGAGGCTTGATAGAAACTTTAGTTTAAGATTCGAGCAGGTAATACCCCTGGCTTCCAACCAGATCTCCTGTTGTTTCATTAATGCTGGCATTTAACGTCAGACAGGAAGAGAAACCTGATCAGCCAGGGGCAACACCTATGTCAAAGCAAAACAAACAAAAAAAAAAACAGTATTATCTTATCTATTAAGTAATGCTTCAACAAAATATCAAAATGTACATTGAGTTCACAAACAGGTATTTCTTAATAAAAATGCAGTAAACGTCCAGGGTTAATAGCTTGAGTTCTGTGTAGAGCAGTTTTTCCCCTCATAGGTACAGATCTGAGGTCAGCTTAGACATTGATTTCAACCAACAGCAGCTATAATGAACTGAAGTGGAATCAATGACAGCAGATCAGCATCTAGAGATGACTTTCTGTACAGGTTGGCACAGCTGGAGGTTTGGCCAGAGGCCACAGGCAGAGAAGGTCTGTTGAAAGAGGTTTGGGAGGGAACATGCTAGCCCGATAAAGGCAAAGGCTTTAGCCACTCGCTCCAAAATTACCCTGCACAGGCAAGTTCGTGGGCAAAGCTCTCAGACCTTTTTTTTAACTCCCACAAAAAAAGCTTTTATTGAGCTTTTAATGGCACACTAGGTCATGTTTGGCACGGTTGGAAGAAGCGCCTACCGTCCATTTCTGTTGCCCACATGCATCCTCCCACTCCTTGCCTATGGCACTGCTGTCCGCCCTTTACCCAACCCCTCATTTCATGATAAAAGAAGGAAAAAAAGATCCTGGTTTCCTACTGATTATTAATGTCCAAATCCCTTTTAAAGTTAAGCTGACACTTGTAGTTAATTTACCAGCATATTTGAATATTACCAAAAGCACCTTGGATCATACTCAGTGATATACTGATCTCAGCCACTGAGAGAACGAGATACCTGCACCCTAGCTGTGGCTACGGGGTATGGCGCTTTTCCAGAGAGGCTATTTTGGGAGTGTGTGTGTGTGTGTGTGTTTGTGTGTGTGTTTCCATGAGTGTGTGCATATGCTAGACTTGAAGTGTGTGTGTTTGCATGTGTGTGTGTGTCTAGAGATCAATTTAAGTTTCGAATGTGTGCATTTAATGTGTGTCTGTATGTGAATGTGTGTTTGTGTGGCAGGAGGAGCGTAGCGCGGCTATAGGATGATGCAGGGCTTCTTGTCCTTGAAAGGGTTTTCAGAGGTGGGAACCCCGACCAGCAGAGGGTCGCTACGAGCGTGCTGCTCACAGTAACTCATCAGTTCTGCTGCTGCTTTAGAAACCTGTTGGGAGAGAGGTAAAGGGATTCAAAAAGGGGAGGATATGAGGAGAGAAATTGGACAAATGGGGGAAAAGAAGAAAAGGGAGGAAGGAGAAGAAAGAGAAAAGTATAAGGAAGGAAAGGGCAGATGTGGATGAATAATCACGCTCACAACAATCTAAACTATCGTCCTACCTTAATGCGTTCAATCCCCGCCTCAATCCTCAGCTGTTCCACCAGTTTCCTGGCCTGGGCGATATTATTAGTGGTAGACATACTGATCCATCAGAATACACCAACACAGGAGAAAACTGTACGAGAGAGAGAGTGAGAAAATGTTTGCTATGCAGACAATGATGGAGGATTTCATCAAATATGCTAAGTGACTCCTGCCGGCTACTAAAAACACTGGAACATAGTTTTGCATTTACAGACCGATATGCTTCCAATATGTTTTGATATGTGTCTGGTGTGTAACCAGGACAAGATTGAGGGTTGACATTCCTGGATTGGAAATTTACATTTAAAGGAAAACAAATACTGTGAGTACATATATATTGTTATATTATATTTAACACATAAAAGGTACATTTGTTGTAGTCAAGTTGTTGATTGTTGATGGTGATGGTGTAGCTACATGCATTATCCTAACATATGCTATTTTAATGAACTTTAGTGTTTTCATTTTATGCCCCTTTATACTTCTATTTCACTACATTTCATATGCAAATATTGTACTTTTTACTCAATGTCATTCTTCTGACAGTTACTAGTTACTTTACAGATTATACTATTCATAAAGTATTTTAAATTAGCTTGACCAACTACCCACCCGCATTAAAATGCTGCTTGGACATTAATGCATCCGTGTTAATCATCCAATAATATATTATATAATAATACAGAGTAACAAGAGCAATTTTCTGCACAATGAGCAATTTTATTTTTGCTACGTTAAATACATTTAGTCGATGACACTTCTGTACTTTTATATGTGGTGGAGTGTTTTTACATTGTGGTATTGACACTTTTAAAAATTACACTGCACTCTACACTATATTTAGGAATATTCTGCATGATGTATTTACAATCAAATGATTATTTACAACAGCTTCTGTCTTTACTGTCATGCTGTATATGAATATTGCTTTTACACTAAACTGATTTATGAGCTGAATTACCTTTTAAGTCATCAATAGCTTTATTTTGGAGACTGTATGGCCTCAGCTGTAGAGTTATAGCACCACTGTGAGGTGAGTACATGGTGGTGCGACACTAATAATGAGTGAAATATGGCAGTTTCCTAATCAAAATACAGTTTATGGAAATGATATGCATAGATTAACTAAGGCTGGAGCTTGACTTAACAACCTGAGAAAGATTTGTTGAATAAATAGTCTATCTCTCTATCTATGTTAGTCATTCATACTACATATTCTTCAAGCTTTTAGCACAGCAGAGATTATAGATTGTTACCTGACTGATGGCAGGCCGACACGACTCTCTCTGATCACAAACGTGACTGGATGGAGATCTGAGCGGTGCAGGCACGACCAGAAAACAGCTGCCAAGTCAAAACGACAGAGCTGGACTGCAGCTGAGCTCACATTGGCTTGTCTCTGTAAAAAAAAAAAAAAAGCAGAGCAGGTGAGATGGTTTCTTAAACAGTTACAGGTTACAGACAGGCAAACATGTAATACTTTTAAAAATGTTAGTTTTGTCCATTTACGTTGTCATGTCACGAATCCCAAACCGGATTTAAGATTTTGTTCCGTGGACTCATATTGGGAGATTTAGTAACTAGCTGTAGTGTGCACGGTGATTGGAAATCTGAATTAAAATAGTCATTCTTGCACAATTTTGAGTCTGAATAACGGCTGATTTCAGTTCGAAAAATATCAAACTATCCCATCATCAGCCTTAGGATTTATACTACAACATCTGTTATCACAATTTCATTTTTCGTCACAAAGCATGACTTAAATGACCAGGTGGTAGGACACTGCTGAATTGCTCATTACAAAAAAGTCCTTTAATACCTGTGCTGTCAAAGATTAATTTAAAACCCTTTTCTTTTACACGTCTTTTAGCACGGCGTAGAAGTTTCCCCAACAGTGCATGTGATCAAAACCGCACCTTGCTCCTCACGTATATCACTGTGAGTGTGTTACGACTTTGTGTCTCTCTGTCTGTCGCCCTCTCTCCCGGGAGGAGAGTCCTGCTTTAATTACTCCTACTGCGGAGTAGCTCAGAGATTCATGTCTGTAATTAAGGCTTTTTGTGTGTGTGTGTGTGTGTGTGTGTGTGTGTGTGTGTGTGTGTGAGAGAGAGAGAGAGAGAGAGAGAGAGAGAGAGAGAGAGGAGGGAGTGAATAGATTTGTTTTATTATAACACATGATACAATGATCTCTCTCTGTCTCTGCACACACATTTGTATTATCATACTTCTTACATGTTATAATTGTCTCCCAACCTAACCCTAACCCTAATTCTAAATCCTAATACTGATCTTAACGCTGAGCCCAAATCCTAATCCCAACTAGACCCTTAGAGGCAAAATGCCCAGATTTTAGAGGGTTTCTTTTTTCTTTCAGCTATTTTTTCTGTGTATTTGTTCTCTCTCACACATGCAAACTTGTTGTTGACTGCATTGAATTGACTCCCTTAATTCCCTGGAGAATATAGTGGGCGTATAGATACTGTTGAAGTCTTGCTTTGAGAAACACTAGCAGCAATATAACTGTAGTGTGACGTTAGATTGTGTTCTAGAAAACATGAACACTCGTTAGTTCCTTGTTAGATCAGATAATTAACACACAGGTAACCATTTAATTTAAGCATAAAAACAGAGCAAAATGTATTCAGAGGTAACCTATTAATGATAAACTTTCCTAAAAAATGATGGCACATGGCACATCCTACATAAGATGCTTTGAATAGTAAAAGGCATTGGCTCTCCTATTATTGTATTAGATTTGTATGGGGATATCACCCACCCTGGAAATTTACTCTACCATTCGTCTATAGTCCACTTCATGCCTAAACCCAACCCTGACCTGAATGTAACGTTAATGAAAAAAACTATTTTTAACCCTATGTAATGGTTTACCTCCTGATCTTTGTCTCTAAGTAGGAAGTGAGTGTGTGTGTGAACAGACAACCTTTTCATCACAACATAAGTTCTCATTAGCTGTCAGGGTCTAACAGCCAACAGAAGAATAGTGATACGCACATGAACAACAGCAACTCACACCAGCAATAAACCAAGTAAACATTATACACTACAGCCTGAAAAACTATACCTCAGAGTTCAATCAACACCAGTCACAACAAAAATGAAAAATATAGCTCATTAAAGGAGTAGGTTTTGTTGTCAACCCCCATGGTTCTTCTAAAACACCTTTTCTTTCAGCATGTGCAAACGAGGTGACAGCACTTTTTGTTTACAAGCTGTTGCACCTTTCGCAAACTACATCAATTCTGTTTTTGAGAGTGAACATTCAGATGCAAATGATGGTTTTGCTAAGAAATGTATGTTTTCATATTTCCCCAAATGCATTAGCAACAAACGTGGCAACTCGCAGGGACAGTACAATTTCAGAATTATAGCCTAAATGACGTTTTTCACACATCAGTGATATAATAAACCGAGTGCCTGCATCTGTTGATTTTTCAAACTTTCTGCTATGGCGCATTCCGTGCTATGAGAAGAAAGCTGTGCACTTCAAAACCAGCGCAAATATCAGTTTCTGCCACCTCCACGGTCAAATCTCTCTTTCTTGCAAAGACGGTGCACATGAGGGCTAACATATACAGTAAGCAGGCCATTTGTCTCTGCCTGGACCAAAAACATCACCCGTGCTGGACAGGCCGCGGTCAGCCAGCCAGCCTGCGAGCACACAGCCGCTCTCAAGACGCGCAAAAATGTATCAATCCTTATTGATCCTAGCAACTCCTGAGCGCTGATCGGGCCTGCAGTACGGAGCCATGTCCTCCGCTATAGGCCCTGCTTGCTGCTCTACCGTGTGAAAACACAATGCGGGCATTTTGATGGATAGAACAGCATGTCCTCTCTCTCCCATGGCTATCCACACTCCACACACGCACACACACACACACACACACACACACACACACACACACACACACACACACACACACACACACACACACACACACACGCATACGCACAGTGCGCGCAAGCACAGGCAGACCTTGTGTGTACATATCAAAACCAGAGATATTTTCCCAAGTGAAGACCAGACTAGACAACTTCAGGTTTGCAAATAGGCCCTGATTGTTAGCCGTGGGAGCAGGGTGGTGACATGTTTTGAGGGAGGCAAGCTCCAGCAGCCAATATGAACCCATCCAGCGACAATGGGCACAATACTGGAGCGCATGCCTTTATGTTCCGCTATTATGCAAATTGATCGGCACACGGCCCACTTCAGCACATAAAATCCAGAGTTTTTTTTTAATACCGTGGCTTGTGCGTCCTCAGAGTCCAGCCGAGCTGTAGGAAATCTTCCACTGACCCTTTCCCCGGTCCTCCCCACCCTCTATGCCGGTAAAGGGCTGGGGAAAACCGGATTCGTGACACCGATGAAGCCCCTCTCCGCTGCAGCCGCCCTCGGTGACGAGAAGCCGGGGTTACGGAGGCGCACGGACGCGTTACAATTATTATACACAGGGAGAAAAATACCCGAATATCTCCAAACTCACCTCCGAATGCGCTGTATTGGTGATTTAAAGGGCCAGATCCGCTGGTTTCTCACCCTCTCTGCTCGTTCACTCCCCGTCTTCGCCGAGCCAAACGCCTCCCCCTCCGCTACCACTGTCTGTCCACTCCTCTACCCCCTTCCTCCTCCTCCTCCTCCTCCTCCTCCTCCTCCTCCTCCTCCTCCTCCTCCTCTTCCTCCTCCTCCTCCTCCTTCCTCTCTCCTTCTTTCTCACTCCATCCGATCCGGTGACAGCACCTTTAACCCAGGGGCTCCCCAAAAACAAACATTCACACAGATCACCCGAATGCATCCACTAGAGTTTGGATATTTTCAATACCTCATCTTTTTTGTTGGAGGACCCCTGGTGCCCCATCAGGACCCAAGGCTTTTACAGCACTGTACATTAAGCAGAATGAAGTGTAGATGGGGTAACATTTGCATAAATAAAAAGCCCCATTCAACATTGATTTGTATTTTTCTGCCTGCTCTCACTTTGTAGGCTAAATGTTTATTCAACAATTAAGTAAAGAAAACATTTCTTGCTCGATCCCCTCGAAACCTCTTATTTTGGAACCTTGATCATGTCGTAACAACTTATAGCCTATAACAGCATGATTTTGATCTATTTATTGCTCAGATTGCATGTAAATAATAAAATAGATTATCGAATTTGCCTGAATATTTTCATTCCATATGAAAATAAATAAAAATACCCTTTACCAAAATGCTGTATCCTCTATTTTGAGTGGCCCAAACATTTTGTATACATTTCAGATATTTATTTCTCGTCTAATTCAAACGTCTCCAACATATTGCTTTACATATTTTTCTGATGATAAGTAGCACACCCTAAATACACTAAGAAACATGTGTCTAATATGTTAAAGCTTGATAATATGTTTTTCTTTGTAAACTTAGTTTTGCACGATTAACGAATGGTAATGAAAATTAGATTTAATTGAATTCATTGATTTGACTTTGATTTCCCTCATCTGTGCATTAAATGAAGACTACAATGCATGACCCTTATTTCTATCCATGGTACTTTGCCTGTAATTAGTTTTTCTGCTGCAAGATGTGCATAAAATAAGCCATATTTTGCAACTCTACCATGATGCAAATGCAACCTGTAAGATGTGTATTTTTCCGCTGGCACGTACGTGTCGAGTTGTGTACCTCACTGTCGCTATGCCTCCGCTCCACATGACGCCACTGCGCTGTGCTGCCACACGGCGGCGCCCTTTGCCCAACTGTATAGTTCCTTCCATTTTGGGGAGGTGTGGGCCGCTCCCGCTATTCCTGGCAGGCCCGGCGCAAACGCGCATCCGAGCTGATAGTCCACTCCTCCACACGGAGCTTAAAAGTGCTGCATCTGCTGCATGATCATTGGCTGAATGTGGACGGTTCGCTCTGTGGTGAAGGAATGAAAGAAAGGTCTGACAAGTATAGGAGCTTATTTTGTTTTACCCTACATCTTTATTTGTTGGGTCCATGAAACCTGTGATGCTGACATTGACGGAGATGTGCATTCGATAGAGTTGCTTTGATGCACATTTCTCCAGCCATGTCTTCATGTCTTCCTTGTTGCTGTATGGAAACCTGAAGTACTTATTATAACCACACGAGAGCTATTTATAACTCACACAGAATACCGCATTGGCCTCGTTTCCACTGATGTGTGAAATTATGCTGATGCCCATACATTTCTCTTTCATTTCCTCACCTTTTAGCCATATCTTTCACCATCTCCCCCCTTTATTTGTTTCACTTCCTTCTTTGATTGCACTCACTGTATTCCCTCTCTTATCAACCCCCCCCCCCCCCCTCCCCCCTCTTGTTTGAGGAGGCAGTGTGGTTACAGTGGATTACAGCAGGGCTCTTCATTTTCTAAGAAATGAGCGGTGGAAGCCCATGAGTCACGACTGAAAGATGCTCTCAGGCTGACAGTGGTGACACCCACCCACACCTTTATTTTTTGTCCCTGCCTGCTCTGAGCTGTCATACACAGACTTTCCCAAATGACTAGAAGCACACGTGTGCATGTCTCTGCATGTGTGTTTGTGGACACGAGCATCGCCTCATTAAGACCCAGCAGAGGGCTTCGCCACAGTGTCCCTTTGGGGGGTGAGAGTTTTTTTTTGTCTTTGTGCTTTGTTATACACTCCAGCAGCAGCAGCCTGGGAGACCTCTGCCTGTCGTAACGCATCTCTGTCCCCACCAGGGTCACACCACACTCTCATGCGACAGCAGTCGTCAACGTCACACTGTCTCCATAGCAACTGCGCTTGGCACAGCATCCCCAAGCAGATGTTAGAGGGTTAAGAAGTGGAAGTGAAGGGAGGAGTGGGAGTCTGTGAATCCATCTCTCACTCTCTCTCTATATGCTTACATGCAGATGCTAAGCAGGTTTACTAATGTTTAGACTTTCAATCTAAGTATATCCTTCATTTACTGAAGTATTTCCATGTCATGCTACTTTAAATGTCTACACCACAGTTCAGAGGGAAATATTGTAGTTTTATTCTACAGCTTTAGTTGCGTGTGAATATTTAAAGTATAAAACATAGGAGATTATAGAATACAATGCCTTGTTATAGATTAATACAATAAATGCTACTTACACATAATGCATCAGTAATAATAATAATAATATATAATATATTATTACTGATGCATTATGAAGTATATATAGTAATATGTTACATTCTGAAAAGTTAGCTTTTTAAAAACCAACATGGCTCAGTTCAAAATTTGTTTCATATACATGTATATATATATATATATATATATATATATATATATATATATATATATATATATACATGAATGTCCGAAGCAAATTTCATGTCAATCCATCAAATAGTTGTTGAGATATCTGACTCAAACGTACATATGTGATGTTTGAAGAAAAGTCATCAGGGGAACACATAAGTCATGGAGGATTAATCCTCTGGGAACCATGAATGTCTGAATAAAATATCATGGCAATCCATCAAATAGTTGTTGAAACATTTCAGTCTGGATCAAAGTGGTGGGCCGACCGATCGACAGAGCCATCAAACCTTTAGCACAGTTGACGTTGATTCATCACAAAGCAACATCAAAAAGACAAGAAACACTCCTCAGTTCACATTTTTATTAGGAAAATTGTTTTGCAGATTTGATTATTATTATCATCTATATATATATATATATGTGTTATTTTCAGTTATTCAGAGGATGCATCAGCACAGTATATCTTAACAGGAAGACTATTGCTAGAATAAATATATATATACATCATAATAAGTTAAATAAATAAAAAAGTTCCAACAAAAAAAAATATAAACCAATAGATAAATTTACAGAAAACAATAAGTGCTTAAAAGAAATGAAAATATTTGCAAAACCGAAGCTTTAAATGCTGCTGAGGAATTTTATTTAAAGAATACAAAGATGATTCACAGTTTGTGTCCTTGTTCTCATGCTGGCTGGAACACCAATAGGGACCATGCAGGAATGAAGGGCCAGAGAGACAGGATAGTACCAAACTACATTACCCACCGAGTCTAAATGCCCCATTTTATGCCCCCTGTCAGCAAAAAAACAGCTTGTGAGGATCTGGGTGGATCAGACAAGATGTAAAGGGGTGAGCCGGTGAGCCGGAGAGGTTGACACGGTCCGTTTTCCATTCATCCTCCAACAATGATTTCCTTCAGATCCTCTGCCCGACTCAACAGGAGTGTAAACTGCCCTCATTGGTAGGAATGAGTTAATGGGACATATCCAAGTTAGACTATAAACCAGAACCTTTCCTGTGTATTTAGATTTCACTGACTGCCCTTCGTTTACGTGTCACAGGGTCATGTTTCCCATCCTGCTATGGAAGAACACATGTGAACCACTCTTCCTCTGCTGTACACCAATGTGCTCTTAAGCAACATCACCAGTAGGAACCCAATTACTTTGCTGCCAATGTAGATTTCAATGGAGACCCAAAGTGTTCAACATTAAACAAATTACAATAGCATCATTAAATAAATAATCACATGACATTATTTAACCAAAAACTGTGAAATATTCCCAGAAACTTGTTTTAGTATTATTGAATATTATTTTATCTGCAGGACATTTTAATTTCATTCTAGCTATGTGAATGGCTGCTGCTTTGGTCTTGATTGTGCAGACAGCCAATCACATAACCAGTTGTGCCCTGTTGGTCATGATTGACGAAGAAACACTTAGTGATGAAAAGTGCTGTTATAAAATAAATGTTCATAAAAACAGTGAAATCAACATTTGGAAATAAAAACCCTGAAAAAAAATGACCTGCAGTAAGCTCTTATTGAGGAAAGAAACTGGATTTGATAATAACGCGCTTAATTTGAAACATTCATCATAAATATTTCCAAAATTCATATTTTACTTAATTAATCAAATATTGGTCACTTTGGGCTTCCGTAGCTTTCTTCTTTTCACATCAATATGCTGTTTATCTTGCAGAGAAATTCATAGGACACTTTAAAAAAAGTCCAAAGTTTTAATGACTTCATGACAGCTGGTGAAGTTGACATAAAGTCACCAAGTAGCTCTCCTCTGAAGGAAACTCTTACTTTTGCTGTGTTACTTTGAATTGGGCACTTTGACTATAGGAAGGAAACACATCTTCCCACCACAGCATCCATTTCTCTGCACACTCTCCTCTCTCATCTCTGAAATATTATGTCCTTTGAACACTATTTACAACTATCTACAATCAGATGTGAGCAGGGTCGGCCTTCCTTCTGTTTTAGTGCAACTGACTTACACAACACAAAAAAAAGTCTGAGGGATGAATGTGAAGGAAACTCAACATTTCAGGGGGTGGACAGGTGATTTATGGAAGAGTAGTGCTGACAGTGCTGCCTGTACAACAGCGCAGAGCAGAATAAAAGACAGTGAGAGAATCTGGCACTGACAAGGCCTGTGTGAATGTAATATGCGTGAAAAAGAGTGTGTGTGTGTGTGTGTGTGTGTGTGTGTGTGTGTGTGTAGCTAAGAGCATGCAGTCTGTCTATTTTGCCTCCATGCCCGTTATATGCTTGTGTGTGTGTATCTGTTTTTTGTAGGCGTGTTAAAGCAGTACGGGATGACTCGTGCAGAAATGTGTAGGCATTCTGCACAGGAAAGCTTAAAATATCTGACAGACATTTCATAAGGTGGTACAGCACACAAACATGCATGCACACACACACACACACACACACACACACACACACACACACCCATGCAGGCCAGAGTGAAGGGATGCAAATAGGTGGCTGATTGCGCACGTACATGGATGCACTCATGGTCACACGCACAAACACAGACAGCAGCAGTGAGTATGCTTCATTGATAAACGAGATAAGACAGGCCATGGGAGGACGGGGGCAGAGGTGTCTGTCCTAATTCATGCCAGCATTTAACTCACACAGCCCAAGAAACTCAACGAACGCTCACGCACTTCCCATGCACGCCTCCTCACATGCAAGCACATTTGAATCTTAAACAGCCTAGTTAGTTAATGCACTCCATATTTTCACACTATTTCTATTAATAGTGCAGCCTCTCGCTCAAGCTTGTTGTCCATGCTGTTCTTGCACGCTGTCTCATTGTTTTTCCCTCCCTGCTGTATCATATTCCAAGCAGGGACATGAACAACGACAGTCTCCTGTAGACGTCAGCAGAACAACAGATTGCACAAACATGCGCTCGCAAGCTGGCGTTTGCGTGAAGCAACCAGACGTGTCAAGCTCATATTTATGCAGCGTGTGCACCACTGCTGCTGGTAGCTACACCTCAGATCAGGTCAGAACTGTCTGATAGTTTTACAGATAACTTCCAGCTCTTGTTTTTCTAGCTTTTTAACCTCTAGAAGGACACATCAGGTTGGTACATGACAGATATCTCTCCATCCTTCTGGCATTTCAAATACAACATGTTTTTTTTCAAAATATGAATTGATAAAATAAAATCAGAAGAGAGAGTACGTGTGAGCATTCCTGGCATCAAACAGGTAAAGGGTAAGTTTTACAATGCTAATTTTGGAGTTTAACAGGACCTCACATTAGTGCAAAGTACAACACATCGATACCAACGGATTCATTCAGCTTTCAAAATGGGAAAAAAAGGCAACAGCCATGGAGTGGAACCTTTAGTTACATATTCACATTTTGCTAGTATTATCTGATTGATAGATCTGAAGAGTGGATGTGTCAAATACAATATATCATGAGCATCATTATTAAGCTGTATATTACAGTACATAGCAACATCGAACCTCCTACTGTAACAACATTTCCTGGTTACAAAGGACTTATTCCCAGAAAGACAGCGGGTACAGTTTTTCTTTACATGGGTAACATCTTACTTGAAGCTCTTATAAACATTTCAGTGAACTACCATATGCTTTATTTACAATAACTACACTATTTGAAATAGTTTTTCTGTGGGCGTGAATAATGCAGGAGGGACATTTTACATGGTGCTTATAAATGAGGCATTGCTGATTAATAAGCAAGTCTTCAAGTAAAATGTCACCCTAAAGTGCCCAGTTGTTGATTCTGCTGCACAGAAAGACAGAGAAGGAAACAGATGGAAACAGTTGCTGTGCTTTTTTTTTTCTCCAAAGAGATGGGCACACAGTAAAAAGGGGCATCATCTGTGTTTTTGGGTTTAACAGTACAGGAGCAGATTATCCTCCAACCAAATTGTTGTTAGAACCACCTGAGAGATGGAGAATATTAGACAAATAATGACCATCCTCTTCGTCCTGTACAACCTACAATTCTGTGGGAGTTTTGTCGCATTTACGAGTCTCGCGACCACAGCTAACCGGTCACATCACGATACCCTGTTGTGCAGCAGAACCACAACCTCATTGTGCCATGTACCGGACGAATAAAACACTTTACATCTATATTGAGATGGAGAAGCTACCGGTGATCATGATGCGATTATTTCTCCATGTTTAGGACTGATGAATACATGTTGAAGATGAAAATCGCACAAAGAAGACAAACAAGGAAAACTTACAAAAAAAAGAAAGAAACACAAATAAATGTACAAATAGATATGTTGGTAAAAAAGTATTGTGCTTTTGGCTGTCCTGTGTAGACTTTGTACAATATTCAGAGCTCCTGCGTGAAAACGGGTGTATTCATGCACTTTGGACATACAGTGGAGCTATTTAATGGCTCCAGGAGGATATTCTGTATTATGTGGAGATCGTTAAAATTTAACATTGGCAAAAACATGACAAATTACAGTTGTGTGTGTTTATGATATAAAGTGCAACGTGAGGGCATTGAAGCTGAGTGAGCCCTGTTTGTCTTCATGTAATCAGTCAACAGTGTTACTCAGATTGACTTTTTTTTTTTTTTACACTTGCATGAATGCATTTGTGCGCATGCTGTGTGTGTAAATGTGTGTGTGACCCATTCTGTTTCCTGCTTGCCGATGCCTGCATGAGCGTATGCGAGGTAATGTGACCAAACCAACCAAAGAGGAAACTGAATTTGGTGATTCAGGTCAGACTGAATGATCTGCATGCATGTGCATGTGCTTTTTGTATAAGGAGGGCTTTTTTTTTACTCTTACACAACTTTAAAGAGCATCATAAAGCAAACAAGCAACAAAGAAAGGCAAAAGAAGAGAAACGTACACATGAAAAGTGCCAAAGCAAACGGACATTCGTAGCCTCAGAACCAAAAATCATCCCTTTCGTCTTACCAGCTTGGCAATGATTATCCAAGTGTATCATCCTTGTAGACAAGGCAGACTTGTATTTCTATGTTTGATGAGAGTCCAGCTTCTTTTCATTTAGAGTTATTCTACACTAGATGAGAGTCTTAAAAGGATTGTTGCGTCGTATCAGTAGCGTGTGTGCATACCCTGTCGCTGGATGTTTCTCCACATCAGAAGAGGACATTTAGCAGATGAGTTTTTAACACGATGACAGCTTGATGAAGGTTAATTATGGTCTTTTTTTAGATCTTTCTGAAGGGATGATTAGGAGGAGATGAAAAGACTAAGCTGTAATGCTTCAAACTTCACCCTATTCTTGTGACTGATGTACTGATTTGGGCGGTGCTTGTGTAGACTAGATGGAATATATTGAAATATCCCTTGTTTATGTAGATCAGAGTCCTCAGGAGTGGCTCTGGGATGTAGCTGGGTCACATGTTTTGCTGCTGATTTAATGTCCGTCACACTAGCAGTCTCAAAACCAATGGGTTCTGTGCTTTCTAGCATGACGGACACCTCAGTCTCTTAAAATAGTGTTTCTACCAGATGAGTGAGTTTGACTAACTTTGTCGGCTCTGTTACATATACATTACATTTCTCTATATTTGTTATAGTATAGGGGCGTATGCGAAGGATGAGGGTGCTGGGATGACTAGGGATCTGAGCAGGGAGGGAGGGATGCTAAATGTTTCGTGTAGATTAGAAACCTTCAGCCTGTTTTCAGGGGATGCTGCAGTCTGTGGTATTCATTGCAGTCCAGGGTCTCGATGAGCTCCTCTGCCAGGTTTTGTGGCACTCGGATGACGCAAAAGTCCACACCCACACTTCTTCCGAACATGGCTGACGTCCACAGGTAATTCATCTGCGATGCGCACTTCTTGATTTTAATCTGCCTCTCAATATTCTGCGTCAGTCCCCCCTCATCTCTCCTTTTAGCAGAATGCACATGGATGTAAGGTTCGGAACTGAAATCCAAAATAACTATCGAGTTGTGTTTGTGAATGCACCAGTCAAACGGAGGAGGATGTGGATGATGAGATTCCTGCTACCTTCCAGACGTTTAGCTCTGAGTGATACGTTTAGTGAGTCCCTCCAATCCCTCGTCTTCCTTATTTCACTTTTCTCTATATCCCCCCTCTCAACCTCCACCTCCCGTTTCCTCCTCTCCTGGATTTACATCACGCTGCATTTGCCCTTCAGTCTCTCGGCGCGGGACTGCTTCCCCGAGCGCTTGCCGTCGATGTTGAGGCTCATGTTCCTCTTCTTGTCCAGGTTGAGGAGCTCCTGGAAGAGCTCGGTTACGTTGTGGTTGGTCTTGGCCGACGTCTCCATGAAGGCGCACTTCCACTGGTTGGCCTGGGCTTCCCCGTCCTTGGTCTCCACCTCCCGCAGGGTCTCGTCACTCTTGTTGCCCACAAGCATGATGGGGATGGCCTCAACGTTGCCCTTTATGGCCAAGACCTGCAGAGGAGACGGGGAACAAGAGGAGTGCTTGTTATGTTCTGGCTGGTGAGAGCACATTATAAACTCCCAAAATGTTGATTTGGTAGTAATCTTAACATCCAAAGAGAATATATGCCCAAATATATACTACACATTATTTCATTTATCCTTGTTTTATTACACATTTTTAATGATTGTTTGATTTTCTGTAAAGCACGATGTATTGCATTTCATGCCTGAATTGTGCAACAAAAATAAAGTTTGCTATTATTATTATCTATAAACGGACAAAACAGCTGTGAATTAGCCTTTTAACAAGTAATCAAAGTAAAAGATCTATCCTGTATTTCCATTCTGTATTTAGTGATAATACGTGTAAAGTTTACAGCACACACTAAGGTACGATCAACCCAGCCATCCACACACACACACACACACACACACACACACACACACACACACACACACACACACACACACACACACACACACACACACCATTACTCCTCACCTGTTGGTAAATGGGTTTGAGCTCCTCCAGGGACTGTTTGCTTGTGATGGAGTAGACTAGGATGAAGGCGTGGCCTTTAGAGATGGACAGGCGCTGCATGGCTGGGAACTGGTGGCTCCCTGTGGTGTCGGTGATCTGGAGGGTGCACACGCTCTTATCGCAGCTGATCACCTGGCGGTAGGTGTCCTCCACCGTGGGGATGTAGGTGTCCCTGAAGGTGCCCTTCACGAAGCGCAGCACCAGGGAGCTCTTCCCCACTCCCCCTGCCCCGAACACCACCACCCGATAGTCGTTGCTCTGCTCCGGCATTCTGCCCCCCTCAGGCTTAAGATAGTGTTACACCTATGATGTCGAGGGTTTGGGGCATGGGGGAGGATGCAGGGGGAGAAGGGAGAGGGGTGGGGAGGAGAGGATCATTTTAGCAAAGAGGAATTTTAGCAAATCAGCAGATCACATAGCAGATGGAGGAACAGGAAGGGGAGCGCTGGTGGGACTCGACCGCGGGCCAGTGGGTGTGAAAGCACTCTAACTATCCTCGTGGTCTGACTGTGAGCCAGACTACAAATTAGAGAGGATGAGGTTGGTGAGGCTCCAAGTGTTTCACCTGACGCAGACATTTCCCTGATCAATACTGTTCGCGGAGTCACAGTTTCTCAGTTTCAACCCCAAAAACATTCCTGCGTTTCCTCATTTAGCAACTTTAGCAACTGCAGCAAACCCCGGAAGAGACAGAGAGTCCTTGCAGCACAGGAGAAAAACAATAACATGAACTCATGTATAACACTAACACAACAACAGAACATTATTAGCGTCACAAAAGCAGCAGATACAGGACTGCTGCATTGGATTACATGAGGCCATATGTGTGTGTTATAATTTGTACATATCGTTAATGTTTAAATAGACCGACTAAACATAAACTAAAACTGATTCACTTCAGTGTCTCTGTTGGGCTTCTTTCTATGGATCCAAGCACAACCTATTAGTGAAAATGAAAACTAAAACTAATTAAAGCTGCTCTAATCAATATTTTCATATTAATAATTGATCAAATAATGTGGTAACAAATTGCATCTAGTGACAAATGAACAGAATTATTACAGACTCTGCAGTTCTGTTCAGTCCTCAGAGCCTTTGGGCTTCTTTCAGCTCATTGTTTTGGTGTTACAGCCCACAACTTCAGTGTTTTGGTCCAGTCTCAGGGCTCTCATGGCCTTGTTTCTGTTTTCAGAAAAAAAAGAGCATTTAGCTGTTAAAGCTAGGAGTTAACAGAGACCAAAAGAGAGCTAAAATGAGGATGAATATTGGAATTTAATTCACCAGTTAGACAAACACAACTCAAAATGAATGATAATGTAACTGCTAGCTAACAAGTTCGGTATATAAACGTAAAGGGCCAGTGTGAAGGAATTAGTGGCTTCTAGCGGTGAGGTTGCAGATCGCAACTAACTGAAATGCGCAAGTGTGTAGGAGAACTACTGTATGTTGGCTGACATGAAAATGTAAATTTCCATTGATGTCAGTTCTGGGTTAGAAAAATGCGGCCGGCTCTGTGAAGAAGCTCAATTCTCTAGCTATAAACGGCTCATTCAAAGATAACAAAAATGAAACAACTCTAATTTTCAGGTTATTATGCACTAACGAAAACATTATTTTAATATTACATTATATTTTTGCCAAAAGATCCACATAAATGCTACAATGTGATAAAAGTGTGGTGTTTACAGCTTGTTGCGCTGCCCTCAAGATGCCAAAAAAAAATTCACTTAATGCTTGTTTAAGGTACTCCATATAGAAACCATTTGTAAGTTCAATTATCTGCTGTGCACGTGTTGTGGTATACCTAAAAGATATGGGAATTGAAAAAAACTGGCAAGATTAAACATAGTGCACAAAAAAATTAACTAAAACTCCACATTGTGTGCAGTCAGGCTGTAAAATATTACATTATTAAGTAAAAAGATAAAAACAAAGAATTCTAAAGCTATAATAAACCTGATTTGCAGTTAACAGCAACACTGCACATTGAAGGACCCTACAAATCTTCACTCTCAATGTTACCTGCTGCAACTCATACATATGCATCCGAGCAATGTCTTCACACCTAATCTATTACTATCTTTGTAAGCGCCTGTGTGTCTGCTGAGCATCTGTGCATGATAACGCATTGTATCTGTTGCATTATTTATCGGCTGTGGTTCTAAACTTGCTTTAAGGTCCCATAATAAGATACTCATTCAGTTGTGATCATGTGCGGCTCTCTAAGCTCCAGCTGTAATGAAACAGTAAATTGACATCAATACTAGATGGAATAAGTGGATTTCTGTCATGCTTGCACTGCTGGAATCTACTATTGATGGCAGGGCCTCTGTAATTGCATTGCCAGGTTCTAGATAATATCAGTCAAGGAGTTCAAAATAAATAGGGATTCATGGAGTGCCTCTTGAGTTTTATAGTCAATCTATAGCTGCAAGTCTGGGTGACATATAAGAGCGTTTTTTTATTCATGCTGCACACACAGCTGCCACCGTTTAATTTGCAGATGAGCTTCTGTCCTCTGCTCATAAGCCTGCAGACTGTGAAGAAACTCTTGTTTAATGGCTCTCCGGAGCCTTCGAAGGATGATACACTTTTAGAGATAGTGAAGGATACTGTCAAAATGTTGCCAGTCGACAAGATTTTCCAGTGTGACTGAAGCTTAGATTCTGAGATAAATGCATAAACCCCGCAATAACTGATTTGATATGGTGAACTGTTAGCAAATAGTTGCTTATTAGTTCTATCCACCTGATAAATGGGGGAAAAAAGGTATCAGCTTGAGGCTTAAAGCTGCTATAATCAATAATTTTCACATTGATGTACCATGGCAATGTGAAAACAATGTGAGATGTGTCTCTAGTAGTGATGATCTGCAGCAGTCCTCGGCTTTACAGAGATTTAATGCGAGTTTCGGCTCATTGTTTTGATTTTCCAGCCGCTAAGTTAATTAGTTTTTGGTTCACTCTCAAATCTTTTGGCAGGAGCAGGCAGCTCTTTACTGCACAAAAGCTCTGATAAACCCACTGTGCACTACCAGCACCAAACAACAGAAAGACAATGATAGCGACTAGCTGGTGAAGAAAGTGGAGTATTTAACAGCTATGGAGCCAAATAGTCCCCACATGATCTAAAAGGAGAGTGAATATTGGTGAACACGAACATAACTCCAAATATATGCTAATGATTCTCAGTAAAGATCTGCTGAATTTGTAATTCAAGTGCCCAAAAAATAAATGACTGCAAGTTGAGAGTAATTGCAGAGATTTGGGAAAACGGCAACGTTGCTACAATAAAGTCAGACGTGGTCACATGATCAGACAGGCTGTAAAAAAGCTTAAAGTTTAGCCAGATGATGTAAGCCTCTTTATTTTGAGGTAAAGCTAAACGTGAAACATCGTAAATGGCAATAATAATCCCTGCTTGCACAGGGTTTAACTTTTAGGTCAAAGTTGAAACAATAAGTCTGTCTATAAACTCTAAAGGTTTATTATAGATTGCCTTCTTTTTTCTTCCAAACAAATTTGGCCAAACAGCGGACTTCTTGCCCTGTCTCACCTATTTTTAGCAGCATAGCTGTGTCCCCAGATCTAAGCAACTTGGTGAGTACAGTGCTATTTGTAGAGATTGAAATTATGTCCAATACTACAAAAACAAGACCCAAGTTCTAATAAACCAGAATTAACAACTTCTATTATATTGGTAATTTTACAGTTTATAGAAAGGTATCACAAAAATGCAGTGGAGGGCTGTCAGGGCCAGCTAAGCCTTCTCTGCTAGCCTAAACAGAATCACAAAGTTATAGCTATTTTATAATTTAATAATTTTTCATAAATACACTACATGTATTATAATTTTTTTCCCATTAGCTTATATTTTCTCATTGCACAGCTCCTTTCTTCTTCAGTTGCTCTGCTTCCAGCCTGCAGCGCTGCTTCCAGCTCAGCTTGTATTAAGTAGAGCTTTTATCCAATTTTTTGCTGATTGTCATCATCTTCAACAAATTAGATCTTTAGTTTGACATGTTGGGCGTATTCATTGATGTGCCACTGCTACCCAGGTAGCCTGCTAAGTACGTCTACATTAATGTGTGCCGTGATTGGTCAGTGGGACAGCGTGACTTTTGTCAAACAGAAAGCTAGTTAGCGGATCCAGTGTTTAGTAAGAGTTCAGGTTGAAACATATGTAAGAGAAGTTATGACATTTTATGCATTTTGTTTGGTGTAGATTCTATTTTCTATTAAACTCTTTGTAATCAAAGAAAGGAGGATGGACTTTGTCTTTAAGTGAACAGCAGCTTTGGTAAGTGAACTGCTTTGTTTTTACATCTGCAGTACTACTGTTAGATTTTCTATTGTGTCGTTTTTATGATATGGTTAATATTGTTCCCTCTGATGTGAATAATATTTGAATGGCTTGTGCTCTTTAGTGGGCGACGGAATACGCGTGTTAGCGCTGCAGTGTTGCTGGATTTATTTGTCATGCTTTGCTGTCATATAAATATATGTGACTGGTTCATGTGAGTTTGTTCTTGTTATTATGTTAATTACATTGATTCTGACCATGCATTGTCCGTTAATGACAAAGCATCTCGTCATCGCGGGGTTTGCCACGGTTGTTTTCCCGTTAAGCTAGTTTAGCTTAGCGTCCCTGAACACATGTGCAGTGCCTCAGCTGTTTTTTGTTTTTGTTTTTTTGGTTATGGGTTCAGAGGTCACAGCCCGTTGTCTCCTCCGTGAGCGCAGTCCACAGAAAACATTATATTTCCCACAATTTAAGCTTCTGCATTTTCTAAACGCACTAGTATTATTCAAACGTATTGTTCGGTTTGTAAGCCTCGTACCGAACGGTTTAATACGAATACATGTATTGTTACACCCCTAGAAACAAATAATAACCGTAGCTGTGGCTCATAATTGGGTTATTCAACTGTAGTAGGACAGCACAGAAGGCCCAGGTATACAGGTAGAAAATGCACGGCCCGCCACTGCAAAATGCAAATTCAACAAATCCAAATATCTTAAATAAGTATGGACTGGTATTATTACAGTGTTTTAAAGCTGATATGTCGGTGTGGCTGTGATGGAACCACATGCTAGCGCTTAACACTGATATGCTTGCAAATATTCCTTTTATTAGTCCTTCTGTATCTCTTTCCTCTTAATTTATGCATCTTGAAAATGTTTCTCTTTGACCTGCTCCCATTTCTGCTCCAACTCCTGCTCGCTAACTCCCCAGGCCTCCATGCTGTTTGATCAATAAACTAAGGCCGCCGCTGTGGTTTTGATCGATGGGGCTCGTCTGTCTGGGTCCTGTCAGTCTGTCATCCTTCCTCGCTCGGTGCCTGTTGGTTCATTTGGTCGGGGATTTCAGCTCCACAACAACAATCCTGCTCATCAAAACCTTCCTCCGCTCCCTCCTGTCTTTCACCTGAACTAAAATTAGCTGCCTCCCTCCCTCTGTCAGCAGCTATAACTGCACACACAGGTGCAACCTCCCAGTGACACGCATACACATGAAAGCACACATGCACATACACACACACACACACACACACACACAATCTGTACTTCGGCTCCTTCAACATTTGTCCTTGACACCAGGCCTTTGAGATTAACGACACTCCTCCAAAACGCAAGCTGTCTCTCTCCCTTTCCCCCTCCTCTTCTCTTGTTTTATTTGAAATGAGAGGACTGCAGCTTCTTAATGAATTAATGGTATACTATAAATGTTTCTTTGGCAGTGCAGCCAAACTCCATTAGCAAATAGCTTTGGCACAGACCAAACAGGCCTCCTCTACTCTGTCAGAAAATAGACGCAAGGCAGCCATCTCCAGTCGTTTATTTCACAGAGCAAGCAAGGAAATGTCACCTTTAGCAAAAATATGCACATAATTTCCCTCAAGAGAGCTACTTACGCAGCAGTACAAAGGAAGCGCATTAACCAACATCAAACACAATGCCATTCAACAGATCAAGAGCGTGATTAAATAGACACCCACAAAGCGGTCCCATGGTGTCTTGTTGAGAAAGTGTTCTAATCAAGCCGCAAACACTGGAATGCTGAGGATACACGGCTATTTGGCGATGAGAGTTTTACGGGATCAAAAGATTTTCGCCTCGAGGTTGTCTGAAATATTCTGGCCACTCACACACACACCATGTTTGAAACCTGCACAAAGTTTGTGAACATGTGAACGTGTGTGTGAGTGACTGTGCAGTCAAGCAAAAGATTCTCTGTTCCCTGTGCACACATCAGCGCAAGTGTTTCAAGTGTGTGTGTAACAAGAGAAATGAATCTGCATTTTTTAGCAAGAGCAATCTAAAGACATTCATTCGGTGTGAACAAGCTGTGGAGGTTGAATTTATACATTTAGATACAGTTTCACACATTCAGTCACGCTGCTCTCTCACTGTGTTCACACCTGCTAACAGAACACACAAATACAAAAGCTCACATGTGCTTATTTTAAAATCTTTGATAAGCTGTTGGAGTTAATGTAAGAATTATGAATGTGAAATAGTTTATCTGTCACTGTACTAAAAAAGAGAGGATAAGCCAACAAATTTTCCTGTCTGATTCCCTGTGTGTGTGTGTGTGTGTGTGTGTGTGTGTGTATGTATATGTATTGGAGGGAGATGATGCAAATAAAGGAAACATTCCTTTCAAATCCATCAGAGTTAAGTCTATGGAATATGTCCACTCATTGGATATAGAGTGTACAGTGTTGTGTGACTCTTGCGGTGTTTAAAAATATGTAAAATATGGTTATCTGTTGTTACATACGTGTAAAGGGATGAAAGTAAAAAAAAATATAAGATAATAATATCATACAATATGTATTATTGTGAAATGATTGGCTGAAATATTGCTTTGCAAGTTTTAGATCCCTCCAATAAAGTTAAACTTATCGTTGGATGGAAACCTACAAAAAATTAAATTTTATTCTAAATGGGAAAGTAATTTACAAAATGAACATCATACAATATTGAAGAAGTCTTGAAACTAGAGATTGAGACCATAAACTAATGTTCACAATGTTTACTGAGATAATAAATCAAGTGACAAGTAGGTAATTTTCTCATAAACTTCCATACAATCTGACTTCTTTTTGTAACCAGAGGAGTCGCCCCTTGCTGGCCATTAGAAGGAATGCAAGTTTAAGGTATTTCCACATTGGCTTCACTTTTCAGAACCGAATGTTGCTGCCTGTATTTAACGGACAGGTATGATTCTTCTTATCTGATTCTCATCGAGAAGGATTAGATAAGTGTTTTTCCCAAAATGTCTACTATTTCTTTAAAGAACTCAGTCCCAGAGATTGAAAAATGTTCTTGTTTCACAGAGGAGTGCATCATCCTTCAATGGAAGTACAATTGACGAAGATCTTTACAAACTAAATGCTATGCATTACACCTGCAACAACAAACAATCATTTCACGTCCTCTGAATGATTCTGAATAAGTTAAGAAAATAAGACGACATTTAAAATACATTTAAATAAAATAAAATTGAAACATCTAATCCTACTCCTCTTATTTGCAGTAAACCCCTGCATTACATCCTTCAATAACAACAAAGTCAGGCCATGTGCGTGTGTTTGTGCATGAGACGATATACATGTAACAATACCTTTGGGTATGCTTGAGGTGTTTGAAGGCTGTGTGTGAGACTATGGGGGTGTGTCTGCCTCTCATCAGTGTCAATCTATACTGTGATTGAGCATACACCAGTATGTGCATGGAGTATGTGCCTTAGACTGTCCAAGAGATTGCAGCACTGTGGTCTTGGCTTAGTAGCTAATCATTGAGCTTAACCTCCTCTGTGCTGCTGGCCTGCTCTGCATTGACCCAATTACCAGGACTTAAGATACCAGCGGTCTTCCGATAAGACTACATGCAGCTCCGGATGAAGCCCTCCGATACTCCATGAACATCCCTTTGACTCAGCATGCACTGACAGTAACGCTGTGGCATCGGGAGTATCAGCAGAGCCAGACACGCAAACAATGCGGGTGACATTTATCTGTCTTGATACTCACGACGTCACATATAAGTTGGACCAGAAGGTTTTTTCTGCAGAAGATCAATCTATCAAGCAGAGAACAGGCTCCAGAAATTTCCCCCTCAGCACTATTTTGCAAATTCACCAGTGAGCTGTGCACAATTTAGGCTTTCCCTTAACAATTCACAATCTCAAAGTCTTATTACTTTTACCAGAATGATAGTGGGTTTAGACCAAACGCTCTACATTTAGCATTTTTTTTTGTGGAAAATTTCAGTAAAAGTGAGTTTTAATATCACAGAAAATTCTCGTTGTGCAGCTACTTTGTCAGAAATACAACAGAGGGGCAACTGGTGTGTCTGTTTAAAGTGTAACCAAATGAACAAAAAATAAATGCAGACCATAATTAGTATCAAAAATGTGGTTTGATTTCATGAAATGTTAAGGATTATAACTCTAAGTCAAGTGTTCAGAGTCTATGTCTTAAAACATCTATCTACCTGCAACTATACTCCTGATAAGTCTTAATGCAAAGATAGACTAAATGCGCACTTTCAATAAGATTTTAGAAAAATATTTCCCCTGCTGGCAGATTGATTCCTGAGCTGTAATCAAACCCTGCAACCATAATCACGCTGATTCTGTGCAGCAATTTTTACACAGGAATGGATGCAACTTGGCCATGTAATTAGTCTTTGAGCGTGTATTAGTACTGAGTATTAGCTTGACCTGGGGCACCCTGGGTTGCTCCATCTGGCCTCTCCATAAGACTCCACTAATACCACTGCCTTGCAATCTGAGAAACAGAGGTGCCTGGATATTAACACCAGAATCGGGGCCAAGAAAGAGGAAAAAGATTCAGTTTCCGGCACTAGCAATACAACATGTCTGCTTTCAAGTCTGCATGATGTATTCAAGTGTATTTTTTCAAGACAGCCTATTCTTAGACGCTATGAAGGCCACTGACCTGACTGAAGCACTAATTGCAGACTGCCGTAATGTGTTGCAGAAGCCCGCCTGCAGTGACAGATGGTGACATTGACAGGGTTGGTACTTTTGGATTTACTCCACTGATTTCTACCGACGACATCAACCAAGCAGAGCTTTTTTTATAATACCACTTGAGCCACGTCTGATAACAACGTAGCTGGAGACAACAAGGGAATCCCGCTCCGGACTGCTCGTGACGCATGAAAGACTCATCTTGAAACACAAAATACTTACAGTTTTCTCTCAGTTCTTTAAACAGATTTAAATATGGATGGTGCTGATAGTAAATGAATGGCTGATATTTGAACAAAATGTCAAATATGCTGTGTTAGTTATGCACAAGACTACAACAATGCTGCCTAATGCCATGTTAAATGAAGACTGTATAGACCTTTCAAATGAGCTGGTGCCGTCAGAACAACTAAAACACTTTAGCATTGATCTGTATTAAAGCAGACGTTCTGCAGCATATAGTTATATATAGCTCAGGAGTGCTCAACAGTGATGGTGCACTTGACTAGACTTGTGCTGTCAAAGCAACAGACAGACTTAAACATCATGAGGAGACAGCAGTTAACTCAAACTTCAAAAAGCTTCATGGAGGCAAGCTCGATTTGAGAAGAGAATCCATTTTTGTTTCATGCTTTTCATACTAAAAGAATTTTAAATCAAGCTTGAAATTAAGATTTAGGTATGCGTAATATTATACGCAACAACATGGGTCAAATTCACACATTTTATCAAGAAAATGCATTTCCCATGTCATGGGCGGGTTTCTTCATCTTCTGGCCTACTGATGTCTCACTGTCAGCCAATACATGTTTATTTTATTTTCCCCATTACGTTATTGCTATTGGACTTCTTCTCTTTTCACTTAATTATTCTTATGTTGTGTAATGTTTTTTTTTAGCACAGCTCTTTATAATTGTTGATTTTGATAAGGGGCATACAATAAACATATAATCGTTGTTTATAATAATGATATTAATAAAGCGTTACAGTGTCTTTAAAGTGGCAGAAAGTATGTGGTGAAATGGTAAATTGTAGGAGAATTTTCACTCAACGGAAACAATTGCTGTTAGACCACAGTAAATATGGGCAACACTGCAATAATAGCATATTGGATCTAATATGCATGTATGGTTGATTAATTCATTTTAAAGAAATTAACAAGAGAAATACCAATATGAGAGACTGCACCCAAATGATACAAATAATTATTGTTTTTTTATTCACTGAAGCCACAAAAATTCTCTGAAAGCTGCGTGTGTGTGTGTGGAGCTGCCCGTTTCCAGACACGAGCATCCGTCCCAAACAGAATTTGGGGGGAGAACGGAATTTCAATTATCAGCATCCATGCTCATCTCCAACATCATCAGAAACATCAGCAAACCAGCATTGTCTCATCTCTCTGTGTTTTTCTTTGTTACCATGTATTGAGTCATTTCTTTGTCCTGCCTCAGCAGCAGAAGTGTTCTTATGCAACCGTACTGTGGCCATTCACACTTCCACTTATCTCCCATCCTCGACCAACACATGCATGCTGTAACACGGGCTGCATCTCTATGCTACTCCAAACCACACACTTTAAAGCTTAATCACAGGATTTACTGTCATGCCTCTCTCCTCTCTTTTCTCGTAAATCCTGCAACCCACCCACGCGCGCGCGCGCGCGCGCACACACACACACACACACACACACACACACACACACACACACACACACACACGACTGGCAGTGTTCAATGCATACAGGAAGTTGAGTCACATACATATTCACACACACACACACGGCCTAAATGATGCACAACTCCTTTTGCAACCATAGGCACATCAGGCATGGAGGGAGACATGGAGAAACACAGGTCCAGATGGAGGATTAACCATGACATTTGCCACAGAAATCGGGCCTCATGCGTCACGTTGGCGTCATTATTAATGTGTAGTCTATATGTTGACGTGCGTCTCTGTCTCGGCTGTAGTCAGGAAGGGGTGGCAGGAGAGGGCTTGCCGTCCGTCCGCAGATTGGTGCGCAACGCCATTACAGACCACCCTACTCTGCTCGGTTCATTCATAAATACCAGAAGATCGCCATCTCGCAATGGTGCCATCATTTCGCAGTCGCAGCGCCCCCCCTCATCCCCCGCCCCCACCTCCTCCCTTTACTCATCAAAGCAATATCATAATCCCAACACCCTCACATCTCTGCCCTCTCTCGCTCTCTCTCCCCTGCTGACTGCCAATATGGCTGTGCGGGAATAAACTGCATACCATTCACACGACCGAGGTTATCAAACACAAATGCGAGTCGTGATTGCAGCCGGTGTGGATGCATTTAAGACAACAACAACAACCGGATGAATAATGAAAATAAGACGCGATGTCCCATATCGGCCGTGAACAGCAGGGATCGTGTGCGCTCCACAGACAGCCAGGCAGAAGGACTGCGGTTACGCCACTGAATACCAACATCTCTAAGCTCCGTGTGAGATGTGGGGATGAGCAGCATCTCCATACCTGGTCGTGAAGTGTAGCTCCGCTTCAGGCTCGTCCTTGGTATAGACGGATATAAGACAAACGCCGAAAGCGTCTTAAAGCATTTTACACGGTTCATGTAGAGCTCATGTCGTCCGATTTCTAACACCACCACAGCAGACTCTCTCTCTCTCTCTCTCTCTCTCTCTCTCTCTCTCTCTCTCTCTCTCTCTCTCTCTCTCTCTCTCTCTCTCTCCCCCTCGCAGATAGGACGTGGGAGGTGCTATGCCCTCTCCCTTTTCTGTCCACACTTGATTTTTCTTTCAGTTCATACACTTCCTAGTGGTTGGATGCCAGCAATAAAAAAAACAATATAAGACAGACTCCCCAGTAACAATGTGTTTTAGTACATCTGGAGGAATTTGACCACAAGACCATATCAACATTACGAATTAACGGAAGATGCCACAATCGAACAATATGTTATGTTAAATATACAAAGAAAAACTGGATGTAAAAATATTGATGGCTCCAGAGCAACAGATCAGAGGGTCGTAGCACAATTAATCTGAATGTCGAAACCCACCTTTCGAAATGAATAATAGATAAATCAAATCAGAACCATAACTATCAATCAAGCAGGGGTAAAGAGATACATGATTGAATGCTTTGTATTTAGTTGTATTAGTCATATGTGAAGTCAGCTTGGAAAGCTTTTGATCTAAAAAAAGAAAATCTCATCTCTTGTTTTATTCGGGATCAGCACCACGGACAGCGACCTCATTGTTTTAGCACCATGGAGAGAGAGGCAGCAATACAGGATTATCAATTAATTACGTCTATACTATTTGTTGATAGACATCAGTCGTGTATATAGTAGGGTATGTACCATAAGCTGTATATACTGTAAATACATAACAGAGCAAAACAACATGTATAGAAGGCAAGAGATCGCAGAGTAGATAAACCAGGAAGTATACCAGCCAAGTATAAGGACGCCAAAATGAATTGTCACCCCATGTCGAAGGGGAATGAAAACATTTCATTTATTTCCTTTGTTCATTATTGAGTGTGAGGAAACATAGTCCTGGTGCTAATAAAGGCCTATGGCCGAGTCAGACCGGGCCTTGTTTTGAGCTGTTTGTCTGTACGTGACGGTCTCACTGTATGACTCACCAACTCTCCATCCGGACAGCCTTGTGCTCTGTCGCCCTCTGGAGGTGAGCCTGGGAACTGCAGAAGACCAGGGAGGAGCATGATAATGCAGGAGAAAATACAATGCAGAAATAAGCAGATGGAAAGTCAGCTTGGATATGAGAAGAGAGGGCTTCAGAGAAAACAAATAAAGAGCCATTATTCAAAACAAGACTTAAAAGTTTACAGCTAGCTATTTGCAGAATGAAGTCTTCTAAATGCCCTGTTAACAATCAGCTCATTTGCAATAAGCATAATACATGAGTGACTTTTGGGCCCTATCAAACTGAAGTTTCCCAATAACATTTGTTTTAGGTAATACCAATTAACTTGGTATTACCAATTAACATTAAACAGAAAGCACAGCTGAGGCGGGAATGTCATTAGCTTTGCAGGTATTTAGTCAAAAGCAAAAGTATTTAACATTTACAATTAGCTAAGGCTTCCTCTAGCAGCTTCATCTAGTCAGTGAGATTCTTCATCTGTGGCTATCAATTTAGTAGATGTTGAGATATTTCCCAAGATAAGTGAAAAGTTTGTCGCTGTGGTGGTGCCACGTGAACATTTTGAGAATCACCAAAAATCATTAGGATTCATCATCTGAATATCTGTACCAAACTTCCTGGCAATCCACCCGTAATCATTCAAGACATGTTACTAAAAACTAAAATGTCAACCTGCTGGTGGCACTGGAGAAGTCGTCAGGGGATCAGCCGGCAGTAGGGATTATCCTCTGGGGACCACAAATGTGTGTAGAAGATTTCACATCACTTACGTAGTTGTTGAGACACTCCGTCTGGAACAGAAAACGGACCAACGGCAAAATGTTTGCATATGTATAAAACATGCTTTCATACATTCACTCCTTTCGTTCTTTGTCCTCTTCTCTTCTGCTATTCGTCTTCTGTCCTAAAACATTACAGGTCCCACACTCAATACGAGGCGTATGATCAAACCACACAGCAACACAGTGGAATAATTGGTTTCTGTGTCCAATTTCTGTTTAATCAATAACCTGTCGGCCACCGGCGGCTGAGGGGATACATAACAAACACCCAGCATCTTCACAGCAGCCATTTCCAGATGGGTGCCTTTCTCTCCCCGTGGCGGTGTGTGGCCATAGCATCGGCTACATCCACCATTTCCCATGCATTACATCCAGTGCACAAACACAAAGGGCCTCCCATTCAGAGCCTCTCAAGCGTGAATACAGAGCCAAAGACAAATTAAAGTGTGGGTGGTTAGGCTGTCTGAATGCCGGTAAATGTACTTGAGGGTGACAGGTCAAAGGATCAAGTAGATACGAAGGATGGGAGAGAAATTGTCCAATGGCAATAGCATCTTTCCTCCAACAAATCATGACAAAAAAGCAGGCTATACACAATTTGAATAATAATATATAGTTTCATTCAAAGTTATGGACAACTACATCTGCAAAATTGCTAACAAAAATATTTATTTCTCTGTATAAAAATGTATTTGAGGTATTTAAGACAGCGTGAGATATTTGGGCAGCATTTAAAAATACAGCAGATAAAGTTGAAAAATGTAATGCTGCAAAATAAACTACATCCAAATCAGCAGAAGTTATGGATCCAGAAATACAATTTCCCTGACTTGCCACTCCTACAAAAACAATTGGGAGAAATCACTGGTACGTGAATGTTGTAATTTGGACCAAATAAAATCCAATTTCCTACTTTGTGAGGAATGACACTGTTTGGAGAAAGGACACCAGAAGACACAGTAATAAATCTGAAAGTTTAAAGTCAGACAGGAAGACACTTGTTCAGTTCATTAAAGTTCCAGTTTTATTTAATTATGAGAAGATAAATTAAGACATATTAAAAAGGCAGAAGTCGCCCAGATAAAGTTACAGATTGACAACCTTCCCAATTGCTCAAACAGACTTTAAATGCTGCTTGGCACATGCACGAGTGAAGCTTTTCAGAGCAAGCACACATTAAAGACACAGTTCCAGTTTTGATTTACAATGTTAGAAAACACTTTTTGTGGACACATTTGAAGACAACCTGCTTTTAAAACTCTAAATGTTGTCAGCCTCCCGTTTGCTGGCACAAATGGCTCAATTATACTTAATATTGACAGCACCATCAGTGTTGCACCCATATGGACATTTTTGCCACCAATGAATTTCTTTCCACAAATTCTGTCACACTACAACAAAGAAATGAAGATCACATAGAAAAGGTCACAGTTCCTCAGATTGTCTGAGCAGTACCGATGGCAGTAAACTGATGTCGACGCACAAACAAGCTTTAATATATTGTCACGAGTGTGAAGCTTCAATTCACCGCATGACACAGTCGGTTGATCATCTTCATTCGTCATGGAAGTGGGAGAGGACACACCAAAAGCACAATGACAGACGTACTCACAATCTCATTTAGTCACTCTTTCAACACACACACACACACACACACACACACACACACACACACACACACACACACACACACACACACACACACACACACACACACACACACACACACACACACACACACACACACACCTCTCACTGGTCCTTGTCATGGTTGAGGGCCCGGTTAACAGCTGATGGAACAAAACAGAGAAGAATATAATTACCGAATTTGCATATGAATACTAAACATAATTTCTCTGGCCATGGCTGTCGCCAGCACAGAGGCATAAAAACACTTTATTTTGCAGGAAGGTTAAACAGACCCAAATACATAACTGATTATTGTATTTAAGGATATGTTTTTACAGTGTGAATCTAGAAGTGAGGTGGTTTGCCTGCTGTGAGAATATGTTGCTGCGATAACTCTCCCTCTTTGTGTGTGTGCGCGTGCACACACACACACACACACACACACACACACACACACACACACACACACACACACACACACACACACACACACACACATATTTAGTATGTGGCTGTACTTGCATGTACACTGTTGGTATCTCACCCTCCTTTGTCACAGTCTCGGTTAGGTTCTTAGCCTTGGCGCTCAGATCGCTGACCATACTGTCCATGGTCGCCTGGTGTTTCAAGAAAAATGGCCGGATGACGCGATTGTACAAGATCTCAGAACCGTTCCACGTCACCGGAGCCATACACCATACCAGGAAGAAGCACTGAGGAGAGAGCAGATCTTAGATATTATGATACTGTGTGACTTTCTGTCCAAACTCTGATCAATTAATCACAACAAAAACTGCAGCTATTTGATACTAAATATGATTGTTAGTTGCAGCCCTAGTATATACAAATGTTTATACTATAAAGCTTTGACAGAATATAGAAACAACATATTTTTTTGTCATAAAAATATTTTACAACACAAATAAAATACAATATATGCACAAGCTTTTTTTTCTTCTTTTTTTTCCAATGTCTCTAGAACTGCTTATGTTTTGCAGCTGTGAGCAACAAGTCCATTTACATTACATTACATTTATTTAACTGACACTTTTATTCAAACCAATTGTGATTTACAATAAGTGCATTCAAACATGTGGGCACAACTCAATAACATGCTAGAATAATGCAAGTACATCAACGACATCAAATATGAGGACCTACCTCAAGTGCTACATTTCCTTTGTACGGTGCATTCAGGGACAATAGTGTCCACCAAAAAACACCCTCTAAAAGTCAAGCCTTTTTAGTATTTTTTGTCACGTTTACAGTATGAACACACAAAGTATTCAAAACGGGTACGTTTTTCTATAGTATGGCTACGACACAGCAGAAGTCTGAATGTCTTTCCTCATTTTGACATTACACAAATTGTCCACAAGAGAGCACTGTTGGCCAGTTACAACGTGCAGAGGCCCAAAAACATCAAGCCTCATGTGACTTAAAGCATCGTGACTGTCTGTGGTTTCACAGTAACAGTCGACTTAGCTGACAAGACAATACAGAATAGAAAGAAAGGGAAAGACAACTAAATAAATTAAGTTTAAAGTCAGCCTACCTTGCCAATATAGTAAAAGGGGAACCAGAAGAGGAAGATGTCAGAGAAGGCCTCGACGATGCTGAAGAGTCCATAAACAACCCAGTAGGTCAGCCACTGAGTGTCGTCCTCCTTCACATTGCTCTCGATGGCCTTAATGCTGAGTGGACAAAACGACAGGTTGGAGGTCAGAAGATTGATGAGGTAATAACATCAAGAGTAAATACTGCAAATATTAAAAGCCTGAAACCCTAGCTGCAGTTAAGAGTTACCCTGTAGAGTTTTTGACAATGTATAGCAAGGTTTTGAAGGAGGGTGGGTCCCTGCATTCAGTTTTTAAAAAAAAGGACTTATTACCTGTTGCATATTCTAAATGCATTAAAGGGAAAACTCAATGATTTGTAATCTCATCTCTATCCGAGGATATAGTGCGAAAAATGCCTGCAGTTTACTATCAGCACTGACTGGACATCCACATAAAAAGATAATTTTCCCTTTAATTTTCTACATATTGTGTCATTCATAACCTAAACTTCATACATACGAGAAATATGCCGGATAGGCGAAGCCAATCAGGTTGCAGAGCAGCGAGGCTCCATATCCAAACAGAAGATACAGCCCGACAAAACCCAGAAAACCTGTAGAGAGAGAGAGAGAGAGAGAGGCAGCGGTGATGTGAGCGCAGAAGGCGGGACAAAGATGAAAAGGATGAGGTCATCAAGATACTTGACAAACACGTCTAATATCTAGCTAAAAACTTTTGTTGCAAACAGTGTGTGTGTGTGTGTGTGTGTGTGTGTGTGTGTGTGTGTGTGTGTGTGTGTGTGTGTGTGTGACAGCAGGATGTCAAGGCAGCACAGTACCAGGATTAGGAGGAGCACTAAGCACAAGTCAAACACTGACACTCACATTCAGTGAGTGGAAGAGTTGACATTAAATACACCGCTAAGCTCACAGTCGTGTGAATCAGCGTGGCCTATACACCTCAAGTACGTGAGAGATTCCACACACGCCAGTGGTTTTAAACAAGTTAAATTCTGTATTATTATTACAGTGTTTGTGTAATGTACAAAGCAATCTTAATAGATGCCTTTATATGCAAACAGAGACTTCCTCATATATGTTTTTGCAGTGCTTAAAGTAATGGTAACATTGGGAGCTGAAATGCCAAGTTGATAAATCAGTTAGTCAAAATTTGCTGGTTTGAGCTAATCAAATATGAGTATTTAATGCTTTTCTTTGCCATGTATAATAGAAAACTGAATATCTTTGGGATTTGGATAGTTGGTTGAATAAAACCAAGCAATTTTAAGTTGCTTGGAGTCTCTTTCACAAATTTCTGACATCTTCCAGCCCAAGTGCTTAATTGATAATGAAAATAATAGTTGCAGCCATATTTTAACTGATCTTTTGTAGGGATGCCGCAATTAATCTGCCAGGATTCAGTAAAAATGGGAGATTAGCATTAATGGTTTCTAGTCGCCCAACCCTGATAAGCTAGCAAACGGTGGGCAGTACAGTCCTGCTTAGAACAGAGCCAACAGCTAACGTCAATAGAGATTACAATGAGTGACATTGTAATGTAATCAAGCTCTATTCAATGAAAATGAGTGTGGGGCAATGGTAAACTATGATGTTATGATGTGATCAAATGTAATCCTGCAAAATGTAGTTTTTGGTGAGAAACTTGAATAAATACAGTTGTTTGAAGGATATGTTTACGCAGCAATAAAAAAAAATAGATATTAGAGATGGAATTATGACCTGATTGACTTCCTAACACTAGCAGCCTATAATACATAATCAAAACTACTTAAACCAGGCTTCTGTAGAAAGCAACCAGAGGTGGTGCTTGTTTGAACAGTGGAGAGACTAACCAAGAAACTTTTGATGCATTTTATTTTGTTTCTGTTGAGTTTGAATGAAGTTTGCTATGATCCTTAAGGTACAATGGCTGCTTCTATCAATAGGGTCTGGTGGCTTTGAGGAGAGCATATCAACAGTATGTTTTGTATGTATAAATTATAATCCCTGTTGATTTCATAAATGTTTTGATAGTTTGGCTATTGGGAAAGTAAAACATCTCAGCTACTTGCCCAAAGCTTACTGTCAAACCCTGTACTGGACCACATATTATTCACCTCTCAACAGAATGCAGTGTGACACCACATTTAACAACGCCCTCAATAACAAACATAACATCTGTAATGTAATGAATTTACACTTTTCCGACAATGACAACAAAAACTGAATTTAATAAACCTCATAAAAAGGTGGAATTTATGTCAGAGCCGTTGTATTGGATTGCAATAAAATGTCCAGATGTAGCAAATAAAGTAACCATCGTTACTGTTTTTGCTTTACAGGGCTTTTGCTGGAATTACACACAAACTCGCCCTAAAACCTGCTCATTTGAACTAAATTGTATGCTGCTTACTCGCAACAAAAGTAAGTTGGCTACATTGCTTAATCCCTCTGATGCTTAAACAGTTTGCTAATTAGCTGTCAGCAAGATGCTGACTTTTAAGCAAATAGATTGCGGTCTGAACAGCCATTTCAGCTTATCCCTTTGTTCCATTGCTGATTGACTTCTTAAAATCAGTCATGCGTTTTCCATCTCTTCAAAACACTCCCAGGTTCATAAAACAATTTCAAATAGCAGAACTTTTTCAGAGCTTTTGTATGTGGGAACTCTGTTTTGACAAGGAGAACAACGTCTAACTCTGAAGCAGTTGTAGATGCGAGTAATGCATACATTGTTCAAATGTTTACAAAACTCAACTGTTGATACAAAATTCATCCCTCAAAAATGATGAAGTCACTCAGTATCCAGAGCACTAAAAGCCTTTGATACCATTCTAACCGCTGCCTGCTCTTTACATCTCATTTGTGTGTGCCAGCTCACATACAAATGTCCATGCAATTCCCCGTCGGCCCATATCTCTCTAACAAAAGATAAAACTGGAAGAACTGGTTGAAATAGAAGACCCTGAGGAGACGCCTGACATAAGCAGACACTGCACAGCAATGCTTTGAATAGGGAAATCATAAACTGACTTTTTTATTTAGTCAGTGATGAATAATACAAAGCTGATCCATCTGGCTCTGTGCTGTGACTAAGCAACTCCTGAACAGCTCTAAGAAAATGAACATTGCATCCACACAAAGATGTTAGAGCCTGAAATGAAAACCACATGTTCTTCTCGTGGAAAAAAAACAAAAAAAAACTGTAAATAATGGCACAAAGGCCATTACACAGTTGTGTAATCCTGTAACGTCTGACTCAATCTACAATTAGAGTTGCAGAAGTTGTAAAATACAGTTCCTCTGAGCATCAAATCATCACAAAAATCTATTGTTAAAAGTACAGTGGGTGAGGGCTTGAAGTTGGCTTTAAAAAAATGAAGTTAACAAACAACAGCCACTCACTCAGTGAGTATGGCTGCAGACACAGCAGAGATGAAACCTCTCTGTACTCCACTCATCAGAGGAGTCACTTCAGAGTCATAAGAGTCAGCATGAACATTTCTCAGCTAAACAGTGGACATTTTTAAAAGGACACCACTTAGTACAACATAACATTATAGTGAGCAAACAGGAAGGAATTTCTTGGATGCAATGCAGCCCATTATCAGTGCACACGTTTGTAACGAGCCTTCAACGTGGCCGAAGTATCAGATGAACGGATGTTGCCTCACTGAAAACCTAACACGATACTAATAAGACACATCTGCTCACAAAACGGGTCAAGGTATAATTTGGCTGCTCTTTCAGGCTTTTCATACCTTCAGCTAAATGCAGGGTAGGGACGAGTCAAGTGATATTTGCATGCAATCCTAAGCATTTGCAAGATAGTTTGGTGTGTGTGTATGTGTGGTGGGGGGGGGCTACAAAAACACAGAATTATTTGCATGTAGATCTGACTAAGCTTTAACCAACACCAAATAAACCATCTAATTGACATTTTATGATCATTGTATTCATTCTAAGAAGGAAATAGTGACTTAACGATACTTCAGAGGGGTTGATGTTGGGTAGAGCCAGACCAATAAGTCGCCTGGCTTCTATAGCATGGATACCTCAGTATCACATACAGCAGTCAACATCCTCTGTGACTTTAAAGTTGTTTACATGCATCTTCATGCTATGTTGTTAACATTCATCTGTGCAACTCACAGTGGAGCTATTTTAAGTAAAGAGAATGGTTTTAAATGTAAGACAGCCTGGCCAACATGTTTCCTTTAACTTGAAGACAAAATTTGTTGACTTTATGGATACTGTAACCTGAGATGTCCGGCCTTTATTTACTTTTTCCTGTGAAAACTGACAACAGAGCCGTGCCAAAACACAACTCCTAAAAGCTGACTGAGAGCAGCCTGCAGTTGAATAACCAGTCGTCCTAGAATTCCATCTCTGCATTGCACTGGATATTTAAGGACGTGATAAAAATACCCCTGGGACCAGCTGCTGGTGGGATATTACAAGCATATTTCAGTATATTGAAATAGGTAGGTAGGTGTGTGTGTGTGTGTGTGTGTGTGTGTGTGTGTGTGTGTGTGTGTGTGTGTGTGTGTTATAACTATAACAACTCTAATCATTAATGTAGCATAAAAGTCTGAGCTGGATGAACTTTGGTATTTCAGCACGAGTAGGGTGATAAGATGAACCAGCTAACAGTGCCACCCACACAGGATATGAAACCACACTGAAGAGACAAATACTCATGCTAACAGTTTGACCACAGCCGGCTGCCAGTTGCAGTTTGTGTGGCAACGTATGAGCTAAACTAGCTAACGTTTGTTAAACATGAAGAATGTTAGCTAACGTTAGTCCTTGGAGGAGACGTTGAGCCCCTAAGCATGTTCGGTATTATCTCCAGCATGTTCAAAGTACACACAAGCATGAAAGCAAGTTTTAACTGTGCCCGCTTTCCTCGTTCTTTTCCGTTAACATACCCAAAGTGATATACTCTCTCTTCACTCCCGTTTTTTGTTCCAGCGTCGCCAGCTGGTCTGTCACAAAGTTCTTCTCGTGGAGCAGAGTCACGAAGCGCTCCTTAAACTGACTCATTTTCGGGCTTTTCCTGGAGTCTGTGGTCGACACAAGTCGCACAGCAAAGAAAGCCAAATGTTATACGAGGGATTTGCCATAAAAAAAACAAACAAGGGGTTATTTTACTAACCTTGGTTTGATAATTTGCCCGAAAACTCGCCGCTGGATGGCTGTCTGCTGACTCCGTCAAGTTGCGGTGGCAGTGAGGGAGGAGTTTAACAGTCGCCTGTTGACCAATCACAGAGCTCCGGTGAGTAACTGACCAATCACAGAGCTCCGGTGAGTAACGTTCTCTGCGGCAGGTGAATAAACAACGGTTTGTGCCACTTTCTGTGTGGACTGTATACAGTCTATGGTGAGGACTGTAGCTTTTTAAACTGCTAAAAACTGCTCACCACACTATGGAAGCCAATAGAGGACTTTCTTAACATGATTATGTAAACTTGAGAAATAAAATAGATAGATATATAGATAGATAAGACATGTTTTCGCTACAGAAGCATTTATGGTACACGTAAATAAAAATAACAGAGTAAAAAATATTAAATATCAAATGAAAATATAAAAATGAAAATGCACAATACATTCAATAAAAATAACAGAGTGAAAATATAAAATATGAAATGCACAATATATACAATTAAATAGAATAATATTAAAATAACTAACTAAACAATAGTGCAAAGATTTAACCAAACAAACAAACAACAACAACAGTGTAACGGATAAATGTATTTTCCATATTATGTATTATTAAATGTTATTATAATTAGAATATAATGATTATTATATAATACATTTATTTCCACAATAACATACTCCTCAATGAAGAAGCTGTGATTATTATTATTTATCCTCAAAGTCATACCCTGCTGTACAGTGGACAATATTCAAATGTTATTCACCATAAGGGCTTCCAAGAGGACCCTTTTACTCCATTTGTTTTAAACATGGTCACCTTTAATACTATTAACATTTTATGGGATTGTTTATCTTAAAAACCTCTTATATCCTTCAGATAATCTATAAATATACCTTATACGGTGGAGGTACGACCAGCTCAAAATAAAAGTGTTTTTTTTAAAACCCTTAAACTGCAAAGATATACAGTTAAAACCCTCTTATGAACACCAATCCATTCGTTAAGCCATTACTTAACCTCAAAATCGTTTTTGCAATGTACAAATTAAGATGCAGATATCTGTAATGTTATTTTGTACATTTTACACATGAAAATCACTTGGGCTACAATTCTAAGGTTTTACATTTTAAGGTACTGTTATCCCTAAAAATGATCCAATTTAAAGCATGCAGCATGCATGAAAGCATGCAAATGATCCAGTAAAAAGCCTCAACAAGGTTTACTGCAATAAAATGCACATGATCAGCTCCTCTATCACCAGCAGTTGAGCAGCCTGCAGACTAAAACACTGCACACAATGTAAAGTGAAAACAAAAGCAGCCAAAAACGTCCAGAAAGAAACGGAGAGAGAAAGAAGATCAGACTGAAGCTGCAGAAACTTCCTCTCTTCATCAACCTGCAGAGGAAACCGAGTTTACGCTCTAAAAGACACTGACAAAGGTTGATGCTTTATGAACTCAATTCATCTCTGTCTTTACAACTAAGCTGGTATGATTTACAGAAGATTGGGGGTTTAATTCCATCTTGGACTGTTTATGTTTTCCTTCCATCGACCCTCAGAGGGCTGTTTCATACATTTTCTTGTATTGTAAAAAAAATTTGTCTTGAATGAGCCTAATAAAATGAACCAGGATCAGTCAGTGTCATAAAAAACAACAACAAGAGCTAATCTGAGCCTGAATTCATCAAAACTGAAAAAAAGTTCTCAGAGTGACAAATGTTTGGTTTTTCTTTTCAGTCAAAAAGTAAAAGCATTTTTTTAAACTTTCCTAACAGGAACTGACTCATATCTCAGCTGAAATGCATCAGAACAGAAAAGGAATTTTAATCCTTCCAGCAGCTGCTGATGATAATGATGTTTAGGCTTGATGACATTAAACTTATTCAAAGATCTTTTTGAAGAAAAGCAGAATAATGTTATTTATTCATCCATGAACACAACTTTTGGGTAAAACTCTAGGATTGATTGAAGATAGGACTGGCTCAAATTGAGAGACCTAAAGTTCTTGAGAGTTTAAATGAAAAAAAAAAACACATAAATGGAGGAGATAATCATGGGTATAACGTGTTCTAGCATAGGGCAACCTAATAAACCTGAACCCACCGAGACCAGGAGTGTCACAATTAAAGCTTCTGGATTAACAGATTGACGTTATCATCAGGAAAAGAGCAAAGGGCAAAATTAATCTTCTTTAATCTCATTTTGGAGTTGTTGTGAACCTGGAAAGCCAGCAGAGGGCAGCCTGCGTCTATTTATGAGCATAAAGGCCTTTGGGACAGTTTACAAAGACAGAAACAGCAGAGAGAAGAGGAACAGAGAGTCAGAAGTTTCTTCTTGTTCTTAATCAGTCCACAGAAAGATGTAGCCTCCACTTACTCCACCTCATCTCTCCCTTTCAGTTTCACAAGGACAGCTGTGTGTTTGCCTTCTTAAATGTATTTTGCATTATTTGAATGCATCACTGCTCCTCACTGTTTTAAGTTCTCATGTCACAGAAAGTCTGAACTGTTTTCATGCACTCACACTGAAAACTGCATCAGGATGAAGTTGTCAATGATTGTCATGTTGGGTTTTCTGTGCCAGGGTGAGAGATTTTGAAAATGTATCTGACATTATAGGAGTAATTTATGTGTGGTTCAGTTTCTGTCCTTTTCATGTTTGGATCTGGTTTTCTTTCTTAATAATATAATTTGAACTAATGCTCCATGTTGTTGAGCTATCCCACATTTCTTCTTAAGGTCACATTTAATTTTTCCCTTCAGAGACTTCTGCAAACAATTTTCTGACTCAGACTGACAAATCCAAGTCTGTCAGTCTCGGAGGGACGGTGACCATCAGCGCTTCAGGGAGTTCAAATATTGGTGCTGATCTCAGTTGGTACCTTCAGAAACCTGGACAGGCTCCCAAACTTCTCATATACTCTTCATCAACTCTCTTCTCTGGAACTCCGTCTCGATTCAGTGGCAGCAGATCTGGTTCTGACTACACTTTAACCATCAGAGGTGTTCAGGCTGAAGATGCTGGAGATTACTACTGTCTGGGTGACCATGGAGGAGCGTTCACACAGTGATTTAGAGCCGTACAAAAACCTCCTTCAGTTTGATAGAAGTGAAAACGGCCGGCTGCAGGTGCAGAGAGTTGGTGGAGAGACTGTGATGAGGAGAACTGGTCCGGTGAACACAAGAGTCATCAAGCAGAACCACAATGAATCTAAATAAAACTGAAACAAACTCACTGACGCTCTTCTATACACAATAAAACTAAACTGATATTCTTGTCAGTTCATTCAGTCTCTTTATGAATAAACTGGGCAGGTTAGATTCATGTTGGACCATAGCCTCTGATATATATATATAAAACAATCCTTGACTGTAGCTCTAATGATGGCTGCTTATAACACTATAACATCAGTCCAAACAGAAACTATATATATATATATTTCATTACTTGTAAAAAACATACAACAATCTATTATCAGGTATAATATCAGAACATATTATAAAAGAAATACAAAGACACTGAATCATTATAATCCACAGTTTTATTTATAGTTTAATGTTCATGTCACATTTTTGATTAATCACCAATTCATCCTGGAGTGAAAACTAATCTAGAATTCAGTTTAATTTGAAAAGTAAAGAAGAATATGCAGAAGATCAGCATTAGAAAGCATCAAACACACTAAAACACTGAGTAGAGAGCTGTGAAACAGAGGAGATCTGTAGCTTCATCCAGATCTCTATCAAAGAAGCAGCTTCATTTCCACACAGGAAGTGTTGCTGAAGCTCTACTCTGAGCAGCGGTCAGGGTCCAGGGTTTGAGTGACAGGGCTCTGTCCATTCAGACTGGCCTCACAGCTCACTGAGCCCGCCTTCCTCCACTGGTCTGCAGGGAGGCTCAGGGTGCTGCTCCAGCTGTAGTGGCCGTCCCTCCCCAGGACCTCCAGGCTGTGTGACACCCCTGAGGAGCTGCTGCTGCCCCCCACCTTCCAGCCCAGACTCCAGGCTGAGGGGAAGCCCCCGCTGGCCAGACACACCAGTGTGGCTGTGCCCTGCTGCAGCTCCTCTCTGGAGGGGGGGAGGACGGTCAGGGTGGGCCGCAACACGCCCACTGGAGGGGGGAGAGGGGGGAGGAGAGAGGGGGGAGAATAGATAAAAGATGAGAATGAAGACTTGTAATGAAGAAAAAATAACATCCTGTTAATTTCTTACATTTGATCAAATAAAACAGAATAAGTTGTGTTCCTGTTGCACTCATGAATCACTCCGTATCAGACCATCGGCCACATGATTCAAGTGTAAATGTAACTAAAAAGGTTCATCGATAACGATTATTGAAACATCTTCATGTGTGTTTTATTATGTTTGTCAGAGAATAACAGACAGTTTAAAAACTCATGTAAATACAGTTAAAACCTTCTTCATCTGTTTCTTTCACTTCCTTTTCACTACATGTAAAATGAATGAACCGTGAACACAAAGATAATCTGCATTTACTGATAAAATCATGTCTGTGATGAGCAGGAATCCACATCACATTTTGAAGATAAAAGCGGTTTGCATGATCAAAATTAATAAATTAAACTAAACTGTTGATTATAAATTAAGCATTGCAAGTTTTATTCGACCAAAATGTTACTTTTAAGCATTTTAAAACAAAGAACAGTTCACTAAAACAGAAAATCTGAGAATAGTTTCGTTATTTTTTGTTTTTTATAAATTTAATTATATGTTGTATTGAATAAATGTTGATTTCTGAAAAGTTTTGTCTCAAATTATGAGATCATCTTTATGAATAACAATAACATTTCAAACACTAATCTTGCTCACATTATAATTTAATATTTGATAAAAAATAAATAAATTACATTTGTTATACGTTGTTATAAAATAAAAATCTCTGGTACTTACAGTCAATGACGAGTTTGGTTCCTCCACCAAAAGTGTGCCACAGTGATACAAACTCATTAAGTGGCCGTACAAAAACCTCCTGCTCTGTGAACAAGCATCTATCCTCTGAAACACTCTCTGCTTTTTCTAAAAAGAAAAAATTATTATTTTCTCATGGTATGGATAGAAATTATTGTCAAAATGAAGATTGTTTTTTATTATTTTCTACACATTTCTACACCTGAGAGAGAAACAATTACAGTCTCCTCGTAACAAAGTAATTTTATTCACAGTTTTGTATCAGATGATACATGGTAAAATGGACATACTGACTTAAAGTTATTATTATTGAAAAATAATAATAACTTAAAAACTTATATGAAGTAGATCTGAGATATCTTATTTATCCACAGAAAACCCTCTCAGTAAAGGCACACAAACACACACATCATACCAACCACAGTGAAAACAAACGTATCCTTAAATCCTCATCTGCTCTTCTAATATAAATATTTTCTTCTATTCCATTAAGATCATCGATTGTGTTAAATCAAGCAATATTCCTCCTGGTATTGTGTCCCACGTTGCCTTCAGTCTGTTGAGAGCAGAGGAATCATTTCCATAGAGAGGAGGCTTTGCATCGTCAGCTGATCCTCCAATGAACTCAGAAGGTTTATAGTCCTGTGAGTTCAACACTGCAGGACTCAGATCTGTCAGTCAGTACAGCAGGAACCACAACCACCATGACTCTGATCACCATCCTCATCTGGACGCTGGCCTGCTGCTGTTTCACAGGTTCATTCACTCAGCAACACTTCAAACATGATGTGCTGCCTTTTCTCTCATTTATTTCTGCTGATTAATGAATGATTTGTTTTTGTCTGCAGGATGCAGCGGTCAGGTGACTGTGACTCAGCCTCCAGTAGTGACATCTAGTCCAGGATCCACTGTCACTCTCACCTGTAAGACCAACCAAGCTGTTGCAACGTGTGGTGATGGTCAATGTATGTTCTGGTATCAACAGAAATCTGGACAGCCTCCAAAGCTTCTTGTAAGACATGTGAGCATCAGCCATTCAGGAACACCAGCTCGGTTTAGTGGCAGTGGAAGCAGCTCTGACTTCACTTTGACCATCAGTGGAGTTCAGACTGAAGATGCAGCAGTTTATTACTGTAAGAGTATTCATGTTATTAACAACGCTAACGTGTTCACACAGTGATTTATGCCCGTACAAAAACCTCCTTCAGGTTGACTGCTGCAGGTGCAGAGGTTTGCTGAAAAGACTGTGATAACTGGTCCAGTGAACACAACGCAAGAGTCATCAAGCAGAACCACAGATGCTCCTCTAGATACAGTTTAAAACTTATTTTCTCATTGTTCAGTTAATTCAGTCTCTTTAAGAATTAGCTCAGGAGATTAGATTCTTTTTTTACTCGTTATTTAAAAAAAAAAAAAAATTATATGATTCTAAAAACATAGTGTTTTCTATTCAGTGTCACATAATATTTTAAATAAAACCATCTGTACTATCAAGTATATCAGGTTTGATAATGAGATGTTCAAGATGGTATTTTTTATAACAAATATATTATAAAACAAATACAAAGACACTGACTCATTGAAATCCACACTTATTTCTTCTCTTTAAACTCATGTAAATATAGTTAAAACTTTTGTCATCTGCCTCTTTCACTTCCTTTTCACTACATGTAAAAGTAATGAACCGTGAACACAAATCAGATTTTGAACATAAAAAATGTTTGAATGATCAAATTGAATAACTGAAAATGAATTTAACTATAAGCACATTAGATGAGCAAATGTTATTTTTAACAGTTCAGTTATCATTAAAAACAGAGAATCAGGAAATTAAACACTGAACTTGATCATATTCTCATTTAATATTTGATAAACAATTATATTTGCTATATTGTCAGTGCAAATGTCTCAAAAGGTTATGGATGGATTGCCATGGAAATCGGTTCAGGTATTCATGGTGCCCAGAAGATCTATTCTAATGATTTATGTGCTTATAGGTTCATTCTTTTCACAAATTCAGTGAAATATCTCAACACATAATTGATGGAATGGCACAGAGTTGTATATAGACTTTCATGGTTCATGCAGCAGATTTGGGTGATGATTCTCTGTTAGTTTATTGCTATGAGCAGCACCGTTCACATTTCCAATTGATATCTTGTTATTATAAAAAGTACGTTCAGGACGTACAAGAGTGTATGTGGTGTCGGGGGCCTTTTTGGGGTGATTTGGGCGATTGTTTGTTTAAGTTTAGAGCTAATTCTAGTGGTTATGGTGATGGTTGTTAAGATTTAGCAGGAGAAAAAGTTAAAAAAGAAACATTCAAATGTTTCTAACTGTGTGTGTCCCTTTTGTACCATTCGTTGAACTTGCATTGTTCTCTAGACGAGGATTACATGTTATTGGATTGGTTACAGGTGACGTAGGCAGACATTGTTGGACAGAAGCGAGTCAACTTTGGACCTCATCCCAGGTCAGCATGGACGCTGTGACGGCAGCAGACTACAGAATTAACAAGTCATGCAAACAACAAGCGAAAACAGACGTAGAAACTACTTGAGCAGCTAATAACAGTGGAATGCCATGATTTCTGTTATCGGCTCTATTGGTCCTGTAGCTGATATCCCAATTTTTGTTGTTTAAATATTCCTTCAAATTATTTATTTACAGCAAAAATGTATACCTTGATAGCGTGGCAGGGATCACTGGTCTTATCACGGAGCGCAAACATTTCCTCCCCATCAACCTGCAGTGTTTAAGCTCCTTTGAGACTGCTTCTCTGGGCCAACAAGACATTGTTCGCCAAATAAAATGCCATGTCCTGACGTTAGGGCCCCTGATCCCTGAAAAGACGATACAGCGTAACCTCATGGTAAGATCAGAGGACGTGTCAGGGCATTTTCTAAACCCTGAGGACTGATACTGGTGTGTCATGTTTCGCCTCTGCCCTCTGGTTTTCCTGCCCTTACAGAGCAACTCCTTCACTTACTCACAGTAGAAATTAAAATGCACCATTCGTATGTTCTCAGAGAGCAACAATTATATCAGTGATCATAGAAACAATACAAAACGTTTTGATTTTGTTTAGATTTTTCTTATTTAGAATTATTTAATGTCATGTCAACAAAAGATTGTCTTTTTTGTCTTGTCCAGCTAAATGCAAATCAGAGAGGTCAAAGAGCAAGCACCTGTTTCATGAATGGGATAACTTGCAGGCAGGTAGTAATAACTCATAATGAGCTATGAAAGGAGGAGCTAATCAGCGCTAAGCCTCTTTAATTAGCCTTGGTGGCTGTGGAGAAGCATGGGATAGGGATAATCCTTTTCGGCAATGCTTCACTAGGAAACATTTCCTCTCAGTCTGGAGTTCCTCAGTAAGAGACAGGACCCACATTTGATCAGATCCACCAGCTGTCCTCCGCCTTGGATCCTGTGGGATACATAGGCCTACTGATCTACCTCACTCACTCGGATATTTGCATTCACTCAGGGGGGGAGGGGGGGGGGGGGCTGCTGGGATACGGCCCGAACCTGAATCATGATGGAATGGTTGAAGAAGTTGGTGAAAAAAACGGTTTCGTTGAAAGTCAGGGTGTACGTGAAGGACTACTGCAAGAGGAACGGCCTGCTGACGCTCTCGGTCTTTGCTGTAGTGACGGGCTGTGTGCTTGGGTTTGCCCTGAGGTCGCTCAACCTGTCCACACAGGTATGGATGGATAGAAAATGAACAGGGGGAAATGTGGCTAGCTTTGTATCTTACAGACTTCCATTTTTTTTTTATTACCTTGATAGAATGTGTTGGGAGTTGTAACACTGTGTGCAAATTAACTCAATATTCAGGATTTGAAGTAAAAGCCAGTCTGAGCTGTTCACTTCAGTTGTTAAAGTCTCTTATGTAATAGTGAGAGTGGAAGCAAAGACAAGCAGAGCTTCCCGTATAACAAGGAAGCAGAGGTGTCAGAAGTGCTGAAATAGTTCAAGATAAATCAATAATTATATATTAACATTGGCTCACTTGAGCACCAGAAGAAACACATTGCTTGTATTGAAGAACCCACAGAGAAGAATCCCCCAACTCTGCAGTTGCTCTCAGCTTTATGAATTTATGTAGCAATTTTGCTTCCATAGTGTCATTTTCTGTTGCAGCAAGTTTTAATTTTAAAAAAGCACTTTAAATACCCACTGTACATTACCTGCTCAGTATTAAACATCAGACAGACACAGTTGTTGACTAGCTGGTGGATGTAGTGGATAAAAGAGCTTTGTGTTGGATTTGAATTACTACCCTGAGCCTTCTACTTAGCACTTATTGTATTCGTATTAGTTTGTTGCACTTACTGTAATTGTATTGGTTTGTTTTTGCACTGCACTTTTGCACTGGTTTATGCTTTGGTTTATGCTCTTAGATGCTTGTTTAAAAAAGGAGATGCACTCATGACTTCTGGTGACTAGTAGTTCTCTTGAATACCCATGTTGAATACACTTCTTGCAAGTCGCTTTGGATAAAAGTGTCTGCTAAATGACTGTAATGTAATGTACCCTCCTAGAAATAAGGTTTGCTTCAGGTGTTACTCTCTCACACAGGCTAAGATCTACTTCTCCTTCCCTGGAGAACTGCTGATGAGGATGTTAAAGATGTTGATTTTGCCGCTCATCACCTCCAGGTGAGAAAAGTCCTCACCTGTGTGGGTTCAGACTCAAATACAACAGCAAACAGCTGCAGTGTTTTGTTATAAGCGGTCACAATTTCTCTTACCCTGAAGAAGTGTTTTTTTATGCTATTACAACTGTAAGATTAAGCATCAATCACACAAAACTTCCCATGCACAGTATTTACATATATTTTTCACATTCCGTCACCTGGAACTCATTTTACGTATACTGATTGTTTTATAGAGCATTATTAGTCAAATATTTTGTATTTGAAGCGCCATTGTCAAAGACGTACGATGAGTTCAAACGATACATTGTTTTGAAATTAGTTTAAAAAATTGCATTTCAAAGTTAAAACCAGAATTAATCGGACACCTTTTGTTCTCCCATCCAGTCTTATGTCAGGCCTGTCAGCCATGGACACAAAGGCAAGCGGTCGACTGGGAGTCCTGACTATCACCTACTACCTGTGGACAACCTTCATCGCTGTCATCGTTGGCATCATACTGGTGCTCATCATCCATCCGGGGACGGGCTCAGAGAAAGATGGCCACCATTCAAGTTCAGGGCCTGTCATGACCTCCGCTGACGCTCTGCTGGACCTCATCAGGTAAAAATTGACAGACACAATCACACTTTGACAAAGTGAACATAGTGATGGGAACTCTGCCATTCAAACATGTATCTTATTGAAGCCTTTTGATGTCCCTACTAAGCTCTACATGGGTTGTGTTCGAAATTGCATACTGACATACTGCATACATCCTCAATCAGTAGGTATTGCATACTTCCTACTGAATGAAAGATCAAACATGATTGAACCAGGTGACTGTTTACACTGAAATAAGCAACAGCCGGGCCCATTTCAAGGCATCACATCTCTAAGAAACAATCGCAGAAAATTTGCAACAATGCGTTATTCTGATAAACTTACCACATGTTGGTAATCAGTTACTTACATAAAAACGAACCTATAAGAATCGAATAAAGTGAGAGCTTTTAGCCTAACTCAAAATCTCACAAGACTGACAGCCGGTCTTAAGGCACCCAGAGGCAATGCATTGTGGGGCAGTTGAGTATGTGCAGTAAGCTCATGTCTCATACTTGCTAATATAGTATACATCCAGGCATTTCCTACCGTACACAATACCGTACACATATACTAAATTTTACGTCATACTTAGTATGAATACTATGTTAGTTTGTGATTAAGACCACAACTACTCCACTCTGTACCTGACCTCTGACATGATTCAGTATAATTCCTCGTTCCATGATGAACAAGAGTTTACAGACATGCTAGCGGCTCTGTACGGCTGTACTTAGGCACAGCATTGCTTTGAGCTAAATGCTAATGTCAGCATGCTAACATGCTTGCAATGACAATGTATACAGAGAAAAAGGACCACGATACACAAACTAGTTTGAGAAAAGGTCAGGAGATCATTAAAGGCATTAGGATTCATCCTCTGGGCATCATGAATATGTGCACGGAATTGCAAAGTAATCCATCAAATCGTTGAGATATTTCACTGGAGCAAAGTGTTGGACCTACAGAGAGACAATGCTATGAACAAACTAAAAAGTAAGAAGTTCATTGCTTCTTTCAGTCAATGTTAAGACGATGTTCTGCTTTAGCATTTCATAAGAGCATCTTGTAGGACTATACAGCATTCAAGTAAACAAGCAACCAAATCAAGCTTTCTTCCTAAACTTCTTCTTTTGTGTTCCTAAGCGTATTTCCCTTTAGAAACAATAAGAAGACATAATGACGTGTTTGTGGTCTCTGCTATTTTTGGAAAAGATCTGATGAATGGAAAAACTATTTCCCACCTTCACTTCCTCCATAAGATGGAGAAAAGCCTCCTCTTACTACAGGCTTTCCAGGAGATTCCACATTTTCCCACTCCATCTTATTAGTGCTGTTTTCAAGGATGAGGATTTGCTGGACAATACCCTTTAACGCCTGAGGGAAGTCAGTACAGACCAATTAAATCCAGTACAGATCCAGTTCTAACCTTGTGACCTTGCTGTGCTTCCTTAGGAACAAGATGCTCTCTAATCACAAAATCTAAAGGGATGCGTTGGAATCCTGGGAGCTGATGAGCTCTCACAATGAAACAATGGAAAGTCAGAAATCATGAAATTGTCAGCGAGTAAAGCTTTCAGAAAATGTAGTTGAATACACTTATTGTAAGTCGCTTTGGATGAAAGCGTCTGCTAAATGACTGTAATGTAATGTAATGTAATGTAGTTAGTTATTACATTTAGTCAAATCTATACAATATAATAAAACGGCAGCATATTTGTATCAATTATTACATATGATAACACCAATCAGAATCCATACCATTGTGTCAGCAGGGGAAACATTTCAGCATTATAAATGAAAACAGAAGGTAAAAAATGTGCTTGTAAGACATTTGTACTCTCATTCTTATGCAGCAGGTTGGCTAAGAATAGGAAGACTTAATTGTGATCTGTTAAGCCTTCACTTTCTCAGAAGGTCCTTGTGCAATGCTACTCTGTGTAAGATAGAGACTTCAGTCTGGTGTGTGAGCTCAGGCTTACTGCAGGACAATTCATGTCAGAGATCCACTAATACCTTCTTCTTAAACCTGATTATTATTAGTGAGCTGTGTCTCTTGCTGTGAGCCAAAGGTTGAGTGTACATTTGAGTCCTCTTACGTATTTGATGAGCTTGTTTCATGGGTTCAGTGTCATTGACGTACACAATGTCCCTGTTCACCTTCCGCCGCATGTGAAGGACTCTCTCTGTGTTGTGTGAACATGTGTCCCCTGGTTTTGTTGGAGTTTACTTTGTTGACATATTATTTCTGATTCCCTCTGTTAGATAAGTGTATGGTCTGAAGAATGTCTGAGGTTTCACATTCTCACTGCACATTCTTCTTTTATAGTATCAGTTTATGTGTGGGAAATGGCTTATGCATGTTTTCGTGGGTATAGGTCATTCATACATGTCCAAGAGTCTATCCACTCTTTTGTTTTTTTTCCCCTGGACTGTATTTGAGGCCAGCCTTTTGTGGCGACGAAACCCCCGGCCATTATTAGAGACACAGCTTTTATTTGACAATTTAACAGCCAGTGGTGTAGGAATTATTCTGCTCATTTACTTCTGTTTTCATGGTCAGGAATCAATTGTGACCCTCAATATAAAAACATTTACAAAAGTCCTTAGCTCTTTATAAGCACTGAAGAACAGAAGTGAAAATATCCAAATTGAATGCAGAGTTTATTGAAATAACTCATACACCATACTATTGAATAATACCTTTCTGTACAGACATCTGATTTATTTGTCTGTAAATTGTCTTTTATAGGAACATGATCCCGTCAAATCTGATTGAAGCAACGTTTCAGCAGGTGAGTGCACGAAAAGAGGAAACATACAAAGGATTGTACGATTACTGTTCATTAATTCATATTCAATATGTACACATATTAACAAACCTCTGTGGTTGTTCTTTTTCATCCAACTCCAGTACCGAACGGACCTGGTACCTATTGTACAGAACACTGATACGAAAGACTCTCAAGCTAACCATGTGTATGTCATGCCTGACTACCACAACCCTCAACTGGGCCACCCAGTCTTCCTGGAGATCACCCCTGCTCCCGACGTCAAGTATAAAATCGTCCCCAGTACCAGCAAGGGCATGAACGTACTGGGGATTGTCATCTTCTCGGCCACCATGGGTAAGACAATCACACAGCTCATTATATTACAGAAAACATATCAAAACTCTAAGAGTTATTTATTTAAGTATAATCCTTATGGTACTGTTTTCTAATAGATCAACCTCTATAAAGGGTTAAGTTAACTAATGGCTTTATTGATTATTTTAAAGCATACATTACATTATTACATCCCCCTGGTTGGTGTTTATCCAACATGACACTTTTTGTCTCTTTATTTAATCAGAAAGATACACTGACTTCAAAAAATCGTTTTTGTAGATAAAAAAGCGTACTATTTTTTCAGCATTCATTCTTTACTTCAGTGAAATCACTAACATATTATCATCAAAATATAGCCTACTTAAAGGCGCTACTTTCGATATTCAGAGCATATCTATTGCCTCCACATGGCTCTCAACATGGCGCTGGCCGAGCTAACGATGCTAACAGTACAAAAAGTGCCAACAAAGGCAACAGTGTTGACAGAGCTGATAGTGTTTACCTGGGGAGGGGAATCGGAGGGTGGGTGCTTTACTTCCGCAATGTCTTCGGGACGGCATTATCAGGTGCTTTATGAGCGCAGTGCAGACCGTGAGCTAACCGGTGGGGCACAATCACATGCACTAACATGCACTAACAGCATGCGCGGCCGACCCAGCTATCTAAACAAAATCATTGAGAAACTCCGATTACAGCACACACACGGGAAGAGTGACTTAATTTTCTGCTCAGGTAGACAGTACTCCATTGTATCTCTGCATAGCAAATAGTTAGTTTGCTTCTACATTAATACTGAATATCAATGTCAGCACCTTTAAGGTTTCAAATCTAAGAGCACTGATATTGCAGAAAAAAAGGCCCCTACAGATGACATATAATATTATCAGATTGATTCTAATGCAATAATTAGCAGCATTTTACTGTTGCAGCTGGTCACAGTAGAGTTTAAATTACTTTATACTCAGTTAGGTACTCTTATATTTGGAGTGGAACATTGCATAATTTTACTTCTTTTTGATGTAAAATCTTAATCTGGAAAGTACATAGTGACAGCAGCTCTCAATTAAATGAGATGGTATAAAAATTTAATATTTACAATATAAGATATATAAAATGAGTATAAAGTATCCATTACCATTAATTATGTAATCATAAACCCTTTATTACAGGTGACCTGTAAGACCTTACAAACTCACCTGTGATTGTACTGTCTGTTCTCAGGACTGCTGCTGGGGAAGATGGGAGAACGTGGAGCACCGTTGGTTAACGTGTGCCAGTGCATCAACGAGTGCGTCATGAAGATTATTAACGCTGCTATGTGGTAAGTTCACACTCTCACACACACTTTCACAAATAGACAAATTGAGTCACAAACAACACACAGTTCGCACGGCAGAGCCGGATTATATCTAAAAATAAATCTTACACAGCTACTCAGGGAAGAGTCAAGTGTCCTTCCTGCTTCTCATGGGAGCTGATGAGTCGACCGGATTACATTTAAGTGAATTCAGCAAAGACATATATTAGTGCTGAATAACTGTAAGTACAAATTAGTGCAAAATTAGTTAGGATAGCCTTGTATACTGTATGGGCAAAAGTATTTGGACACCTGAACATTACACCCATTTGTGATTTTTGGACATCCCATTCCAAAGGCATTATTCTGCTGATCTAACAGCCTCCAAGCTTCTGGAGAACGGCTGCAGGGATTTTCTCCCATTCAGCCTTGAGAGCATTAGCAAGGTCTGGCACTGATGCTTGGGAAAAAGGCCAGACAAGGCTCACAGTCGGCGATCAAATTAATCCCAAAAGTGTTGGATGGGGTTGAGGGCAGGTCAGTCAAGTTCTTCCACACCAAACTCATTGTCACGGTAAAAGATCATTAAAAAAATCAAGGGTTTTATTTGTCACATCAACGAAATGCAGGGTGTCATAATCTTGAGGTTGTGCTGAAAAGGTTTGCATGCAATAAATGATTATCTTCCCTCCTCCATGCAGGTACTTCCCCTTCGGCATTGTGTTCCTCGTGGCAGGGAAGATCCTGGATATGCACGATCCGGCCCACCTGGGAGAGAAGCTGGGCATGTACTTCATCACAGTCCTGTCTGGTTTGTTTGTGCACGGCCTCATCCTGCTGCCTCTCTTCTACTACTTCTTCACACGCAAAAACCCCTTCCCCTACATCAGAGGGCTGCTGCAGGCTCTAGTTATTGCACTGGCCACGTCATCAAGGTAAGAGGATACAGGTATTTTAATGATTTTTGGTACATGTAGTCCAGCATCTTAGTTCTCTCTTTTTAAATATTAAACACGTCACCCTACCATTTCTCATTGGTCATATTTGGGACTAAATTTAACTAACACGACCATTTCCTCTTGTTCTCTACCATTCAGCTCAGCAACATTGCCCATCACCATGAAGTGTCTCCTGGAGAACTGTGGAGTGGACCGGCAGATTGCTCGCTTCGTGCTGCCAGTGGGAGCTACCATCAACATGGATGGGACAGCCCTGTACGAGGCAGTGGCGGCCATCTTTATCGCTCAGGTCAATGAGTATGACTTGGACTTTGGCCAGCTGGTCACGATTAGGTGAGACTAATCACTGAGTTTATTACCCTTTCACATGATAAGTTCTTTGTCCCGAGAACCAATTTGTTTTACATCTCTAACATCCCGGCTCTGGTCTCATCAGTATAACGGCAACAGCGGCCAGCATCGGGGCAGCTGGGATACCTCAAGCCGGTCTGGTTACAATGGTTATTGTCCTGACCTCAGTGGGGCTGCCGCCCGCTGACATCTCACTGATTGTGGCCATCGATTGGGTTCTGTGAGTCCCACATACATGATCATACTATATAGAGCATAAGTGGGTCTTGGGGCAATGTGTAAAGTATTTTTTTCCTCTCGTTCTCAGTGATCGGTTCCGGACGATGATCAATGTTCTTGGTGATGCCTTAGCTGCTGGGATTATGGCTCATTTATGTAAGGAGGACTTTGAGAAGGCAGCCACTCCTGCTGCAACTTCTGCTCCTGCTGATGTCAATAATGGAGCTGGCCCCAACCGGGTAAGAGGACAATCATTGTTGAGGTTAAAGTGCACTTTCACATTTGAAACCCCCTGAAATATTTAAAAAAATCGTAAGTGTTACTCTATAGTATGTGCAGAAACTATCAAAGATACAAGATGGTAGCAGCTCTATGAGGCAACAAAATGTAGAGCTAAATGCTAAACTCATCATGCTAACATGCTGATGCCAGCAGATATAATGTTTACCATGTTCACCATCTTAGTTTAGCATGTTAGCATGCTAACAGTTGCTGTTTAGACACAAAGTAGGCTACAGCTGGGGCTGATGAGAATGCCATTATTTTAGCAAAAAAGGATGTTCAAATGTCGTCTTGGGTTCAATCTCCTGATTGCAAAATCATATCGACAAATTAAGACCTAATGATGGTGCTAACCAAAGTGATGGCAGTAGCATAGCTAAAAACTCAGCTAATCTGCTTCATCAGGCTTTGTCGAGGTTTGGACAACGGCATCTTCAGCGGACAACTTGAGCAGACAACACAACAACTGTTGTCAGACTATTTTGTTAAACAACATGATTTGTGCTTTGAAATCATCTTTTTTTAGCTAAGTTCCGCCCACTTGAGAAAAGCAATGACAAAAACATTAATACCTAAATCTCTCAATTGAAATATTTGGTTTTGTAACTGTTCATGTAAGATACCATGGCATTTAAATAAGCCATGGCCTTTGAAATCTTGACTATGATGCAGTGTTGTTTTTTTAAGCAACTTTTTTAGGGCATGAGTCATTTAGTATACCCTTGTTCTTACGCTTTCATACATTCTGGTCACTTTAAATGTTTTTGAACCATGTATAACTACTACATGATCATCCCCATATTTTATCATTGTTATTTTTTTGGTAAAATTAATTTGTGCATTGTTGGCTTTTTAAACGTCAACATGGTTGCAAATTGTTGTACCACTTTAGTCACTTTATTTTTTGTTGTCTGTTCTAAACAGTATTATGTTGCTACTGCTAATTATAGGAGACTTTTTTTCCCCTCAGCATATTCATTTTCACAGCCATTTTTAATACATTTTTGTTCAGTAATTCTAGAAAAAAAAACCTTTGCGTCTACTTTCACTATCTTTACTAACTGTACTGTTGGTGCCTTCTTCCCTACAGAGAGACACAGTTATCTCCTTTGGTAATCAGAGCGTGGCGATGTCTGATACTCCTCTGATTACACACCGGTGCGATTATGTGTATGAGGTAGATGGAGAAACCATGCTGGAGAGACCTTTGGCATGCTACAACCTCTGCCAAGTCTGAGACACTTTTACGGAATGGACATCAAGGGATACTGCCTTCTAACGCACACAGATTCACCTCTTTGGATCAAAGGGACTATCATCTGAGGCCTGAAAAAAAGTCCAGTTTAGTTAAAATCCTGCTACGTTTCTGTTCTAAATGAGACCAGAGTTTGAGTACATTGTGTTGTCAGGGTTTAGCGGCTTCACTGGATTTTGCCTGTGCCATGCTAATAACAAAAAACTTGATTACTTGATATATTGTATGTTTCCATTCAGTTCTGACTGGGAGGGAATGCATTAAGTTTCACATGTAACCTAAATCTTAAACAGACACTCTGCATGCACCTGAAGAAATGATGTGTTGCAATGACATGCACTAGATGGAGTTCAGTGTTTATCAGTTAGCGGTGAAACTTAAACATTCATACGCCTGTTAGGCCTGTCAAGGTTTTGAGTTGCCTTAACATGATCTTGGTTTTTGAGGATAATTCTGAGAACCTGAAAGACTTGAAAGTAAACACAAACTAGGACAAGGAGCAAACGAATTTTGTTTAAGTGAACCTTTATGTTATGACAAGATGTATATATAGTAAGTGACAGTACATGTTTGAATTATTCTAGTAAGATGATCATTTGTTTTTATACCTATGCTTTGAATTCATTTTGTGTTGTTTTCTAATAAAAACTTGCTGTACATCAAGTCCTGTCAATGGGTGGTTTTATTTTAGACTTAATTTAGCACTTTGTTGCGAGTCCTAAAACCTGGAAACGTGTTAGCAGTTTTGCACTTCCGGTTTCCTGGTCTCAAAATCAGTCCCATTGCCTTTTTGATCTCTTGGGGTGGAACCACAACAGCATTTTAATAATCTATTTTCTTTCCAAAACATTTGAAACACTTCTTTCATCTTCTATTTATGTGAGGGCAGTTTCTCCTCCATACTAAATTAGTAGAGAGTAAATGAAAGCGGCCACTAAAAGCGGTGCAGAAAATCGACCTTGTGTTGATGGTGCTGTCAGTTGCAGTAAATATGTTGCAGGAGAAAATGCAGACATGTCTCCCCCATCTGGTCTCAGATGGTAATAACTGGGCCTTTATCATGTGATCTGAAGGCCAACCACGTTACAAGATGTATTCCCTCACTTCATTTGCGTTAGCTTGTTGGTAAGCTGATGAGTAAAACAGGAAATATAGGTTCCAACAATGAAAATGCTGACTTGTGTAGTAACATGCAAAACATTGGCAGTGGCATTTGTTAATAAAATACAGCAAATTCACAATAAGCTTCTTAAGAGACATTTAATTCTTTCAATTCTGAAAAGCCAATGTGTTTTATTGAAATGATCCAATGTTAGAAGACATTTAATGGACTTCAACTTAGTGTCCTTCAAAAACAAAATTAACCATCAAAAACACTCAAATAACAAGTATGACCGCATACATTGTCAAATAAATATTTACGCCTCCTCTGATGTAAAATACACCATTCCCACTTATAAATTAAGGCAGAATGCAGTTAAATCTGACTACCCTTAAAACAAATTCACTTGCATCTTCCATGCAAATCCAACTATACTGCTGAAAAAACTAAGCAGTAACATAAAACGTCAGTAGAAAATAGAAAGTATAAAAAAAAGATGACAGTCAAAGACTACAAAAACTTTCTATTACCTGCTTTTAGCAAGCCTTGAAATATTGCACAAAGTTAAAGATTGCGACACAAAAATAACATGGAATTACGAGATCAAAAAGCACTTTTAAGACCAAAATCTGAGCCTTGTAATGGGAATACTGCTTTCAGACACACACACACACACAATAATCAAAGAGGCATTTAACGACGCATCAGGGGAATTATTGCGTGGGATATTTTTTTAAAGCCAATATTAAAAACTGAAAAGTTACTGTTACCAAAAATGATTTGATATTTGTAACTATCAGTAAGTGGTTCTCTGTTAAATTTGTGGTCAGGTTAAATTAAGATCAATGACATACCGGTGGCAACGGTCCGACCACCTTGGGAGAACAGAACAATCTACCAAATGAACTGCTATTAAAAGATGAGCTGTGATATGCTAATGATCTTTTCTGAATGAATCATACAAGTAGTGTTTCACTGAGCAAGTAAACAAAGCCTCGCTAGCTAAAAGCAATCCCCATTAGACAAAGATCAGATCAATGGGTTTGGGTCTAAAAGCCTGGATCTTTAAGTTAACGCCATTCTTATTTGTCGTGATATCGAGCGACGCTGATGCACAACAAATGTCGCTTCACTTTAGACAACCACACTCGAGCCGACAAATCAAAATGAGGCGTCAACTCACAACCACTGAAAAGACAATTCAGAAATGTTACTAATTACGTTACTCTTCAGTGGTTCAAATGTATCTGGCAGTCTTAGAAAAGTTGCTTCATGAAATGTCTTCAGGACAATTACTTTCCTTCAAGTGTCTGTGCACAGGTTAAATAATCTTCAACCAACATTGGTCCGTATAGTTTCTTTCACCTTATTTTCACCTGCCTCAGACATTTAAAAGACTATGGATCTTCTATCAACACTGCAGATTTGCTTCTAGAAAAATAATAGAACACAACTTCAAACCAAATCTAAAAAAAAAGGTAAATTTAAAAAAAAAGAAAGAAAGAAATGAACCAAACAAAACTTGCGGCGAAAAGAAATAAAATTTAATGGTTTATGCTCAAAGTGAAACAACCAAAACAAAAGAAAGGAAGAAAAGAAAGCAAATCAAAACTGAAATCATTAACAAAGGCCATTAATTAGTCTCCAAACTTGAGATAAGCACTCGTTAAAACAAGTTTGTAACCAACATTGTAACGAATAGAAATCTATTCCTAAGAAAGAAACAAAAGTGATCTAAACAAAAAGAAATGAACTCAAAATAAAAGAAAGAAACAAAACAGAAAGACATACTGAGGTTAAGTGACGTCGCTCTCAGTCAGTATAAGCTTAGTACCTCTTAAAAACAGGTATTCATTTACCTTAAATCTGCTCAGAAAACTCATCTGTGGTAATAGGGTCAAATCTCTCCCTGCCTTTGGTCCATCTCAATTCCCTACTCATTGACTGGGGTTCATATTCAACAGGACTCTCCTGAAATACAACTTATTAAAAAGACACTTTACACAGGGATAAGACGACAAAAACCTCCAAAGCTTGTCATGCTTAAAACTGTTAACCTGGTAGGAGCTTGAGCTAAAGTCATAGATTAACATCAAACTGATATTCATAGTAACCGAAAGCAGACTGGTAATAAGTGCTTCACTTTGAAATAGACTTGAGACGGTGAGGTGTGTGTGTGTGTGTGTGTGTGTGTGTGTGTGTGTGTGTGTGTGCGTGTGCGTGTGCGTGTGTGTGTGTGTGTGTGTGTGTCAGTCAACTGGGTGATAATTTAATGCATCTATTTCTACTTATGAGTATCCAGGACAGAGCACTTCTTTAAACCAAATCATCCACGAAAATGTCAACCGTTAGAATAACAATTTGGGAGGTTTTCCTTTCCACATTTTTTTTTTAGTGCACTGCCCAGAACCCTTCTTTACCAAGTCCCCTCTGTTATACATGCAACACATACAGACAGTAGTTTAGCTTTTTAGATAATTTTCAAAAAGTTATCTTGGGGGTATCATGGGAATTTACCCTCTCCATCTCCTCACTAAAAATTAAAACTACAGAGTGTCCTCAAGCCCCAAGCATGAGTATAAAGATGAAGAAAAAAAAAAAAAAAAAATCAAATCAGCCTAAACACTGTTTTAGACTAGTACAAAGGTGCAGAAGAGTGAACGTGTTGTTTAACTCTGAACACACTAAAACCCAAACAGATGTGCTAGATTATAAAAACCCATACTTCTGCTCTCTGCTCTAAAAGCCTGGCGCAGGTCATTTCCATCTCTCCTCTACACCCGATTGTCCGGCTCGCTCTACTTGTGGCCCTTGCTGGTCTTAAAGGACACTTGCAGCATCTTGTCGCCGAGCCGGTAGCCGTTCAGGCTGGCGATAGCCATGGCCGCCTCCTCGTAGTTGGGCATGGTGACGAAGCCGAAGCCCTTGCACTTGTTGGTGTTGAAGTCGCGGATCACCTTGACGTTGGTGACGGCACCGAAGGGGCCGAACATCTGCCAGAGGATGCTCTCGTCTGCGTCCTGGCCCAGGTTGTAGATGAAGATGCACCAGCCGGAGGTGGCGTTCCCAGGAACGCTGACGCTTCCCACGCCACCCATGTGATCAACGCCCATCGGGGAGAACCTGCAAATGAGATTGTTTACTTTAATCAATTAACACTGAAACTGAAGGGAACGTCTGTCATCACCACAACTGTTTCTTCAATAATATAATGACCTGCTATATGAAACAAATGCGTATTTTTAATTACTGCTTAATCTGTTGACTATTTTCTTGATTGTTTAGTTTGTAAAATGTCCAAAGTTCCCAATGCCCATTTGACATCTTCAAATGTCTTGTTTTCAGTCCATAATGCAAATATACTCTATTTTCGCTCTCTGGAAATGTGTTATTTGTACTTAAAAAGGTGACTTGTACGATTTATCAACATGTCATTTTAGCTCTTCATTTACTTCTGTAATATATATTTAAACTTTTTCAGCGAAAACCCAAGCTCTGACAGAGTTTTGGCACACAAACAGAAACATGGGCTTTCCTGGTGCAATCTATTCTCAGTGGACTTGAGTGTAAGATGAGCATCTTCATGTTTTTGATTTGACCGACGTGTTTGTTTCCTAGTTTTATATATAATGACTGTCTGTAGATAAATGGTGGTTAAAGTAGGCCATCGCCAATTACTTAACTTGAATTAGTTCTGATCAGAAGCACTAATGATGTTGCTTGTTTGGAACTAGGTGTGGCTTAAAGTTAGATCAGGCTTACTCTCACCTAAAGCGCTGAGCCTGGTGGTGTACGGGCCCTCCGAAGCGTCTGGACTGGTTGTGGTAGAGCTGAGAGATGATCTGCGTGTTCTTCGCCTGGTTCGGGTTGGCGGCAAATTTCACCGTGATTGGCTCAGCGGCACCGGGTGGTTTTTGGCCATTCAGGTTTTTGACGGCCTCCTCTGCCTCGGCGCGCTTGTCAAACCTGATGAAAGCCACACCGCGGGACGCGCCTGGAATACGAGACAACAGCGGGTGACTGCCTCTTCTGATACAAGCAGCATTAACTACTCCCCTTTTTCAACAAAAGGCGCTATATGTTACTCAAGGGAATTTTGGAAAGTAAAGAAGCAATTTACCTGTTGTACCGGTGGCCTGGTCAACAAGTACGCGGGAGTTAATGATGTGTCCATAATGTGAAAACATGTCCTCCACATCCTTCTGGGTCATGGCCTTTGGCAGGCCGCTGATATACAGGTTGGCATCCTTTATTGTATCAGAGCTGGGCCGTGCGTATGAAACCTAGCAACAGGAAGCAACAATTGGCCGATTAAAACTCTACTGATGCACACGTACAAAACAAAGTACCAAAAAAACTATTTTGAGTACTTAAATCTATTGAACTGTGGACATTTTAGCAATTTTTTTTAGATTTACAGTACATGGGCAATTATATGTGTTTTATAAGTTACAACTAATTCATCTGAAAAGTTTTTGTCTATTTATTAAAACTTTGGACTTTAAAAGAAAAACAAAACAAAATGATCTGATGATTTGTTTTAGGCATTAAATCGTTGTTCTGTTCCAAAATGAGAAGCATAAAAGAACATTACAGCAACGAAAAAATGGAGAGAAAAAAAAAGATACTCTTTTTTAGTAATTAAATTCATGAAACACATTGAACTTGACAGAATGTGTCAAATAAAATAAGTAAAATGATAGTGAAACTCAACAGACATGTCAGATAGGGCAGTAAGTGAGCTGTAAAAGCAGTATCACTTCCTCGGGCTGACATGTACTAGCTAGTTAGCGGACAGCACAGGAGCCACAGAAGAGTTATATGACATGACATCTTTGGTTTGAGAATTGTAGAACACCTTGTTGCACGTTACCTTGATAGTTTTGGACTGTAGCCTTAGTCCATTCAGTGTACTGATAGCTCTGTCTGCATCACTAGGGTTAAGATAGTTAACAAATCCGTACCCTAAACTGTGGCCTAGAGAAAAAAAAAGGAAAACAATAAAATAAAACAAAAAAACGTTGTATAGTTCAAAAAAATCTGCAAACAAATAAGTATTTAAAAACAAAAACTAAATCTTAACATTGCATGCTAGTCTACACAAACAAATAGACTGTCTACACGACTGGAATAAATAAAACAAGTCTATGGTGGTGACAAAACTGAGCAAACTACTACCCAACTCAAACAGGAAATCAATTTGGGATATCTCTCAAAATAAAATTACATGATAAAAAAATCACTGAGGAAAAGGGAGCCAGAAAAGAGGCCTTCAGTAGATATCTTTCCAATAAAGATCATTTGAAAATGAGTGAAAGGCCAAACTATTTTAAGTCATAAAGCTGAATCACCACTGATGTATTCAGAGGTTGTAACACAAACGTCCATCTGGTCTGTCACAGGTCTTATCGCTTCAGAGAGCAGCATACCTGCGACTTTGTCTCGAATCAGCTTGGCGGACTCCACCTCTCCGATGCTGCTGAAGAGGCTCCGCAGCTCGTCCTGCGTCATGCTCTGAGGCAGGTAGTTCACTATCAGGTTGGTCTTTGAGTCCTTGTCCTCGTCCCCTCCCATGAGGTCTTCATAACCGTTCGACATGTCGTACACCTCCTGTAGGTCGGCCAGGTGAGCCGGAAAACACAAAAGTGGGATAAGTACACAGGTTCGGCAGAACTAGAGCTAAAACTATTTGCCTGTTGGTGGAATAAAACAAGCAATTTGAATACATCACTCCAATTGTTAAACTCTATAGTGGGCAATTTATTTCCCAAGATGTTATAGATAATAAAACATAATAAAAACAGCAGATTAATTCATAATGACAATAATCACTAGTTGGAGCACTACACATGTCTTGAGATGCTTTGCTGCACAAACAGACCGAGCAAAAGAATGCATGTGAAATCTACATCCAATAAAATATTAAGAAAAGAACCAGAGACTAAATTTAGTTCCTCTGTGAAAAAGTCCCTCCCCCAGGATCGGTACTTTCCAAAGCCTTTTTCACCTCTGTATCTCTTTCCCATTAATTAATTAATTACATCCAACTCAAACAATAGTGTCACAACACAGTAAATACAAATGTATGACTCTGTCGTTTTCAATTGCACCGCAGGTTGTTGTTTTTTTTGCATAATTTTGCATAATGTCCACTGTCACGGTTCTTTAAATGCAGTGAAGATGCAAAGTTGCAAACAGTTAAGTTCCATAACTCCTGGTACTTTTGGTCAAAAAGGGGATAAGAATGTCCATGCAGTGTAATTACAGTTTTCAATGCAAAAGAGAACCAGGGCTTAAAAGCTTTAAAGGCCACATAATGGTAACTAATTATATTACACAAACATGTGACTGGATTCAAGCTGCAAATTGGTCTCAATGCAGTAGTATCCACTAACCCAGCTTGAAATGTAATCAATGGAATTCCATGCAATAGAAAGAACACACACACAAGCTTTACATTTGCAAAGTAGGGAACTCGTTTACCCCAAAATGACCTCAATCAAGTCAGTCTGAAGTCTAGTCTTATAACAGGTCTGAAATTAGTTTAGTTAACAATGTCAAGTGCCCACAACAAGAATGGAGCCTCAGTTCAGAATTCTTTACTTCCGCTATCTGTTCAGCAGAGCGTGTCATTGCGGACACATTTGCTGGTGGTTGTAATGGGATCGGGCCTGAAACGGTCTAGAAGGCGACCCGACAGAGGTCCATTCATGCAAGAGAAGGGTTGTGATTGTGTATTCTGGTGGGTAAAATACTCTGCCTGAGAGAATGAATGAGAGTTCTGTATTAAACTGGTGAACATGGGCATAGCTGGCGGGAGCTGAAATGTGAGTGTTTTTGATTTCTCTTAGTGCTTTCAATTTACTTTTCCTTCAACCAAATTTCTTGCTACCGTATAACTGCATTCAATTTAAAAATTAAAAATCACCCAAACACCTAAAATACCCGATTGTACGGCTAACATTCAGTGCTTTTTGAAATGGGAGCTGAGATTTCATACTCACTTTTAAGTACTTAATGTGTCCTCGACGAACTGCCATGAAGACACTTCACTGCTCCTGAGGCTGAAGACAAAATCAGAACAACTCAGTCAGTATGGCAGCGAGCAAACATTTAAAGACCATGACATTAAGAGGACATACACTTGACAAAGCTAAAAAAAGGGATCTTTCAGTGAGTCGTGTCTTTTTGATCACGTTTGGTGCAGATGAATGACTCGGATTACTACCGACTTCCATTTTAGTGATCTATTTGTATAGCCTCGTTTACCATTGCATGCTTACATCATTTCCTGTATAGGGGTGTAACAATGTGTGTATTGGTATTAAACCATTCGGTATGAAACAGACTTTCAGTATACCCTGTGTCCCAAATAGCCGTTTACGTCTAGTACACACTCACGGAACAAAAGTTCTGGAGCATGCGTTTTACCAGGAACGCTTTGACAACGCATCAATGGTTGTCAGCCGTGATAGCGCAGTAGATTTGTGCTTTGTGTCAAACTGTAGGCCAACAATTAAACTGAAGTTGGGTATATCTGCGGATACACTTTTTACAATGGCAAAGCCTAAAGTCCATCTCTCCACAGCGTTCAGGCAGCCTCCCACTGCAGATTCAGACCAAGCCAAAGTATCTAATGCTATCAAGTATCGCTGTGTATATGCAACCACACTCGATCATAGACAATACAGATTTAAATCATATTGTTAAAGTACTTCAGCTTCGATACAATGTTGAGTTCACATGTGCATTGATGTCAGTAAACATCTTATGATGGAGCGTTGCAGAATTAGAAATACTTTGTTTATTATTGACAATATGTCAAGTAGATAGTATTTGAATAAGTAAGAATTATGGCCAATAAATAACAGTTGAATGTTATTTTCTGCATTTGCGTTGTTTACCCCATTGTGCCGCAAAAGTACTAAACGGTGACCCTGGTTTCTGCGTATCCTGGCCTGAACTTGTGATTCACCATCTTGCTGCAGTTACGCGCCATATCTGTTGGTAACTGCTATTGCATTTCTTTGTAATCAACGAACTGTGTATCATGAAATTAGTCAGCATGTAAACAGGAAGCTAATGCTGGTATGATCTGCACTATTGACTTCTCTGGAATGTAGCTATAGTCAGTTCAGCTTGATATCAAGTATCATGCGACTCAGAAACAGAGCCTTTTTCTCTCACATCTCCAGCAATTTCAAAAGCAGAGTATCCACCTGTTTACTTGCTGTGTACAGTTCTCTATGGTTGTACTAAATGATGCTGACGTTGCATAACAACAATGTGATAATGGTTAACATAAAGAATGGCAACCTCCCAATGAAACAAAACATTGATAGTCAGGAGAGGGGAAAACAACATAGTTGGATCTTAACAACCAGGGCCAATTTTAAGGAAATAAAAATAATTACAAAATATCAAGGGTGACAATCAAGGCAGAATATTTCTATCAAATATAGTTACATTTTTAATCAGCACCAGTCCCCCTAGTGGAGAAGTAGCCTAGTGTACCATTATCTTGTTAAATATCCATTTAAAAGAGGCGTGTCAGATTGGAGCTGTGGCACGAGGGTAATGGGTCAAAATATGGACAGAATGTATTCGAGTGAATAACTACAGAGTGCAGTGAAAACATCTTCTAGGGTCTCACATATTGGCCCTGCTTTATCTGGATGAGCAACCTTAATGTTGCACTGAGGCAGCAGCTGACGCGTTCAGAATACCGGCGGATATTAGTCAAGTAACGGTACTTAACGGTGCTGCTCATGGGCAACGGTGCCTTTAGGTTAACGTCACAGATTGCATAACAGTTGGTGCAATTTTGTATTACCCGTCAAGGGCAAAGGCAATCTCACGAGTTGATCTCCAACTGAAACGTGCAGAGGCCTGTTTAGCGTTACTAGCATCCGCGAGCTAGCCGGCTACAAGCTCACTCCCATCTCTAATGAAAAGGGTAAAGTGTCCTCCATGTCCAACCAGGTTCCGACAAAAACAGGGCTCAATATCACTAGTCGGCAATACATTGCATACAGATGAAAACACTCCTATTATGTCGCTTAGGAGATGCATTACGTGGCATTGTCTTGCCAGTTAGCTAACGTAAAGCACCGTGGCCCTATTTTGGAGAACGTCAGATTAATACATCCATGTCCCCGCGCCTAAACCCCAACGGCCTGCTAACAGGCCACGGAAGCTAACATTAGCCACCGCTAAGCTAACCAACGGCTCCAAAGGCCCGCGAGAGAGCGGCATGGCAGTCATTCGCATTTTGACTAACCAGCACACGTTGAAATATCAAAGCACAGAGCTAAAATGTGACGGGGAATCATACATCAACATTTTAAGCATTACCAGCTTTTGAGGGGTAGTTGTTGTTTCTGCTCCCTTCTGCTATTTTGTCCTTTCTGGGCGACGTTCACTTTCCTCCAAGTCAGCCTCACGTAGTAAAGAAATCGAGGAAGAAGCTGCGTGACAAAGCCCACCACGCCCACTCGCGTCCAGCCACGCCTCTGCAGAATAGACAGCGTGTCCAACATCCACAGTCAACATACAATCCCACAGCAGAGTTTAACGGCGTGTTGCTGTCATATATTCAGTTAATTTACAAATAGGATATCAATCCCCACCTATGGAATATGCTATTAGTTTTGATGCAATTGCACTGATCCTTTTTAGTTTGTCAAGAATCGTAATATCATGGAGACCACCAATGTTAGCTCCAAAAGCATTTTTATTGAAAAATTGCCCCAGGTTAGTTGGAATACACCGTACAGAAACAGACATATCATCAGAAATGCTTATATGTTACTTTTCCTGCAACAAACTTCTTCACATTGTGTAATACTAATAGAGTTTATCCTGATGTTCTCTTTGGTTTGTTTTTGCTCTCGGGAAAAAAATCATCTGTCATCTGTGAATTCATGTTTTTATAAAAATGTCCTTGTTAGTTGTTATGAAAATGCTTAATGGGGATTTCTGTATTTTTCACATTCATCAATCAATCAAACTGTATTTCAGACTCTGCGTCCATATAAGACAAATACATACAATTACATACAAGAACAATAAAAGTACAGGCCTAGCAATGCCTTACAAAGAGACAGCTGCACCAATGTCTCCATGGGACTGGTAGCGTGTAGTACTAAACCTTATGTTGGTCATCTAATGAGCAAGCTCAGTTTGTGGCAAAGGGAGGAGTTACACTTTCGATATTTATCCACTTATTAGATTTTAATTAGGTCAAAAATGAAAGAAAATATGGGAAGGAAAACAAATTGTTAGGGACAATGCAGAGGGTGCAGGATACAGAACGAAATATGAAATTTGGTACAAACATGCAAGGTACAAGAATTCAGATCATGAACTATGCAAAACAAGTGTAAGTTGTATGTAAAGTAAACAGCAAAGTGGAAGGGAATTAAGTTTAGTTTACTGTACCTTCCGAAGTGTATCAATTTTAGACAATTATAAAATTACACATAGAGACAGTAAAAAGAAGTGCTCTGTATACAATAATAATACACCGACAATCAAGAAACAATGTAACCTTACTACATACCCAGACACAAATCAGATCACACATCATGATTTGTTTAACAGAGCCATGGAGCGTACAGGAAGGCAAAAAAAAGGCCTGTATACCTTCAACCTGATGGCAACACATCATATTCACCAACCAGAAGACGTGGAATATCACTCATAACTGATTATTTCCACTCAGCAGAGTCATACGACATGTCGAGTCTACAAATACATAGAATGAAAGGTGCAACAGTATATCTAAAGCCATAAACAGCTTTCCGTAAACCATTGTAATCTTTTTGGTGTCAGAAATACCAACAACCACATTACACAAAATATATTTCACCACTTTGATGTCACATGTTTTGTAATGAACAGGAGTACACTTATATTATTCAGCAGGTGAGAGGTGTGCAGCTCAGCAATAATTATTCTAACAGCAATCCCAACAACAATTGTATGCACATTTCGACGTTACAATATGACATACTGTCAATTGCTTCCCGGGCGCTTCTCAGCAGCCCACTGCTCCCAATAAGTTGGGGATGGTTTAAAAGCAGAGGCCAAATTTCGTATATGTGTAAAAAAATGTATATGACAATATAATAAATTTAATTTCAATTTCATTTACTGTACTAGTAGTATCTTCGCAAAGTGCAATGCTGTCCCATCTGTCACAGTGTCTTTAGTTTTTGTCCAGCACTTGATAATCCATATGTGGTTGGTCTTTCATCAGCTGTGCCACTGTCATGAACAAAATTATCTGCATGATAAGAGTAAAAAAGGGAAAATAGTACTCTAGTTAACAGCCAAATTAAACAACGACACACACACACACACACACACACACACACACACACACACACACACAACAGACGGTGCAGTGTGGAATTAATCAAAATGTATACACAATTATGATTTGTGATGAAAAGCCCAGTGAAATGCAACAATTCTGGCCACCAGCAGTCCAAGAAGGGATTTTATGTCTCCAGTATTTATCAGTTAGAATGTCATTCAAATAGATCCAAAATGTTTATCCAGCACAGTGCTTCCCATATGAAGTACCCCCCAAATGAACAGCATGACAATGCCTACGATGTTTAGAATGTGCAGGTGTTTTGTTGGAAACAACTTCATGCTGAATTCATACAGCACTAATCAATATTTGTATTTTACCAATGACTCAAATAACTATGTGTTATGTGAAAGAAGTCACTTGTGAAGAAATAATTGCCAGATTCATGAAAAATTAATATAGTTGCAGCCATAGTTTTGTATATACTGGATGTGTCAATAGGCCACTGTTTGCCAACACGTTAGCCAACAACTTTATAATTACAAAGGTGCACTCAGTAGAGTGCAGATCTCCCAGTGGGTCTGCAACGACCACCGCTGAAATCTTTGGCCGAATGAATACAAACCACAATTGGCAACTCCCCTCCATCTAGACTGTAAGTGTATCAGAAGTGTTTTCTCACTCTCACGTCTCACACAACACGTTGTCATTGTGACCTATGCAGATGTCTGCACTGTCAGAAAATGTTATGAAGTTGTTCGCACCTCCACCAGAAAAACCAGGGGGAAGCCCCAGATGATGAAACTCAGCACAAACTGGAAGCTCATCTCCAGCTTCACCTGGCAGCCCTGAATGAGAAAGACAGCAAAAACAGAGGGGTCCAATCAGACGTTCATGCTGGAGCTTTTCTTATGTTTAATCTGGTTGCATATGTCTACCTGTGGGTAAAGCTGCCACGGTTGGTTCACAGTCCCATTGCAGGAGGGGAATGTAGAGTTGCAGCAGCTGTGAGGAACCCAGAGTTCTCCTGTTTGGTTAAACCATGAGGTTTTTAACCAGTCCCTGTAGTCATGGACCCCACAACACTGTAACTAACGAGAATCAACAGACACAAATTTAAATATTAATTCTGAAAATAGATCATTGGTTAACCCTGGGTTATCGTAACGGCACAGATTTTGAATGGATGATTTTGTGGAGATGAGGAGGAGCAAATGAGAGCCAAATATCACAGCTGAGTGTATCTGAAGACACCTGTCAAACAAGACAAATATATAAGGGTCTGCCCAAACGTATCCTTCAGTAAGCTGAAATATCCCTCTTAATGGAAAAAAAAACTCAGCATCTAGTTGCCATTAGGCAAAGTGCGCAGTTGTTGCTGCTTCCATTCATGTTTTGGATATAGTGTAGCCTAGTATTCAGGTGCTGCTGCTTTGGATACTTTTCATAGTAGACTTGCTATCATTTTGTACACCAGATATAAACGTTTGTAGTATTTGGATTCTTCTACAACCCAGTTCACATGAGTTATGGCTGAACACACACCTCTTCTTGTGTAGCATCCACAGCTCGGGAGTTGGGGTCCTGGCTGCTGCCTGTGTAATTCTGAAACACTCCACTGAGGGAAGCTATCTCTGAATCCAGCTAAACAAAAAGGCAGTGGACATGAAGAATGCAAACGTGCAATTATACCAGTGTATAGTGTCGTGAAAGCACTTGCTTTGTTTGTGTAACTTTCATACCTTTGTAGAGTGAAAATAAGCCAACGCTGAAGCTGTACTTTCCAGACAAAAGACCATAACCAGCAGATAAACAAACTGGAGAAGAAAACACTTTATTATGTACAGTCCAAACAGTGATGCACACACTCACACATATGCACAAACCTTACCAGTCCTTGCAGAAAGGTGGAATCCCTGAGGCTCAGCCAGGAACCGAGGCACCCGCTGGCCACTAAAAACGCAGCGCTGGCGAGAGCGAAGATAGCTGGTAGGGTGACGTAGCTATGAGAAAAAAATAAGCTGCTCTGTCTCAAGTTCTTCAGCAGGTAGACTCCACTCAGGCCCACCACCAACCCCACCACCTGGTAAATAAAAAGAATGAATTCAGACAGACTATTTCTCGAGGACTTTGAGAGACAACATAAGCTCTCAAGGATCACCATCATCCCCACTTTGACGTAGCTGCATCCTTTTTTAAGATATAAGAGAATAGTTGGACAATTGGGTAAATATGTGTTTTTTTTCTAGTTGGGAGTGGATGAGATGATCAATACCACACTCTTACTTGCATCTTACTTGCAGGGCTTGGGGAACTTGTGTCTACAGAGCTAGTGTTGCTCTGTGAATTATTTAAGAATGAGGATTAAATTAATTCAGCATGAGAGAGTTGGTTCCTGTTACTGCCCTCAAGCTGTGTTTGCCTTGTTATTATTTGTTACATTGTTATGAGCTTTATCCAAAAGTCATAATCAACACTTAACTATTACATTATCATAATATAACTGGGTTAGATTAATGCAAAATGGAAAGAATCAAAGAAAAAGTAAAAAAGAATGTTTACATTTTAATTTATTATTATTTTGAATTGACAATGGCAAAAGTAACTAGGCATTTTGAATTGCTTAAAAATGTTGTTGGGTAATATAAATTGGAAGATATTTTTTTTAAATGTGCAGGTTTTCTGGTTCTTGTTTTAAATAAATGTCAAAATTGTTTCTATTGGTTGCTTTATTTTTTTGTAACTAGAGCATTTTAACATTGTACCAACCACCCTATAATATGTGCCGACCCTCTGGGTCTGGCATAAATAAACAACATGACTTTAATTACAGATAACATAATTTTAGAAAACATTTATGTATCAAAACATATTATTATAGCTGAAGCCTTAACCTTTCATTTGCTGCAGTTTAGAATATTCTAACATAAATTATGTCAGAGAAATACGGCTGAGTGAAACGTGTGTTAAACCAACCCCAGTCTCCTCTACTTCTACTTAGTTCTTGTCTTTACAAAAAGACACGCGCACACACACACACACGCTTATGTCATGTGACATCTGCCATGTGAGACTCAATCAAATAACCTTCATGTAGGCTACAGTAGATTATATAGTATGCATAAGGCTACACACACTTCTGTCTTCTGTTTTTATATGATAATAAACAAACATAAATGAATGGTAACTTATTAACAATTATGTATAGATAATATAATTATTAGTGGCAGTATACAAAAACAATATAAAGCCTTACATACCCACAAAAGTTGACACGTAAGCTGAAGGATTGTTTTTAACGTTTTTCTTCTCTGATCGCTCATCTTCAGACTTTAAAAGCCGCGAGGAGCGAGCGCGCAATAATCGACGCGAACTGCAGATGCGCTATCATGAAGGTGGCGCAACCATAACTAAACCGTGAAGCTTTTAAGTAACAAAAACGCGATCTGTGACGTGATGAAGCCGTGGAGGGTTAGAGGCACGTGATTTTGTTATAACGCTGTAGACAATAACACACTTTCCTTCCGTGATGTCCAAAGATCAACTTCCCCAAAGAACGCGGAAACATCGCTGACGTTTGAGGTGGTAATGCAACGCAGACAACTTTTTACAGTGAATGGTAAGAGGTGAGATCTGCACCGTGCTTTAGCACTATGTCACTCTGGAGATGAAGAGTAGACTCTACACAATACCTGACATCTGGTATGTGATGTGCAACAATCACCTGGTGGGTGATCTAAAGTGAGACGGTAATGAGACTTTTGATGCAATCATCTGATCAACACTGCCATCTTGTGAATTGAAGCAGAAATAACTACAAACAGAGAGTTAAAGTGGCCTATTTAGTTACTTGAGTAAAACAAGGAGGGGTACCGTGATGTCAAACCACTCCAATAAAAGTAAAGTCCTGCATTCAAAAACGAAAGTATCAACAAAGGCAGAATCACCCCTGTCAGTGTTATGTTATCATGTACATTATGAATTGATTGTTAATAGTATTGACTTAACATTTAGGAAGCACTTAAGAGGATCATGGTGAAGCTAATTGAACTACTTTGTATACTGTTGAGTCTATAATAATGTGCGCTGTACTGTTTAGCAAATTGGCTACAACTGCAATTTGTTTTGCAACCCTGTGTTGCATCAAGACAATACATGATGCTTGATTCCTTGAAATCTTTTTAGCTGATTATATTGTTTTATATGTAAAATCTGAATCTGCCTATACTGTACACAACATGTGAAAAAGACAATATTTCACAATAAAATGCAGTGGAGTAGAGGTTTAAGAGCAAATGGAAATACTCAAGGTACATAAGTGGATCAAATGTGTGCTTCCGTTCAGCACTTGAGTAAACAGGCCCTACATATACTTTATTGCTCGTAATGTTTTGAACAATATTGAAAATGATCGTGTTTATTATCTTTATTTATAGTTTTTAATCAGATGCTGTCCTTGGGGAGATTTAAAACACAATGAATCTCTAGCATGATGTGCTTTAATGCCTATTACATTGTAAAAGTCTAAAAGGGTGTGTTATTATATATTGTATGTATTGTTGTGTTCTAGTTGTTATAAGAGGATTGTGTTTTAGTGTGTGCTTGGTGAGGTTACTGTCAGCTCTGTGCTCAGTGGTCTGTGTCAGAGTCTCTTCCTCTTCAGCAGCTGCAGTCGGTTCCTGCTGTTACAGCTCAGAGTCTCTGCAGTCTGGCTGAGGGAGGTTTTTGTACGACTACAAATCACTGTGTGAACACCCAAGCACTGTTTATTTCATGCAGACTCTGACAGTAATAAACTGCTGCATCTTCAGCCTGAACTCCACTGATGGTCATCACAGCGTTCACTCCGTCTCCTGTTCCACTGAATCTAGAAGAAAACTCACTTGTAGGATTTTTACCATATCTGATGACCAATTTGGGAGCTTCTCCAGATTTATGCTGGTACCAGTTTACTCTGCTGTCTCCATCTGACCATTTTTTTACTTCTGGATTTGTTTTACACATCAGAGTGACTGGAGATCCAAGAGAAGATGATACTACAGGAGGTTGAGTCACAGTCACTTGACTTAAAGATCCTGAAAAAAAGAGGAAACACTCCACATTAACTCATATTAAGATGTACACATGTTTGTTTTATCCAACAATTATTCTATTAATTGTATTTATTTTTTTTCATCTGACCATTTTTCTAATTGGATGTTTCCTGACCTTTGATGCAGCAGCAGGTCAGCGTCCAGATGAGGATGGTGATCAGAGTCATGGTGGTTGTGGTTCCTGCTGTGCTGACTGACAGATCTGAGTCCTGCAGTGTTGAACTCACAGGACTATAAACCTTCTGAGTTCACTGGAGGATCAGCTGACGATGCAAAGCCTCCTCTCTATGGAAATGATTCCTCTGCTCTCAACAGACTGAAGGCAACGTGGGACACAAAACCAGGAGGAATACTGCTTGATTTAACAATATTTATGATGTAATTTTGATGGGAAGTAATAGATTATATGCAGCTTTGAGGATTTTCAACGTTTGGATTAAAATGGTGTCACTGTGGTTGGTATAATATGTATTTGTCTTTTTCTATATTTACCAAGAGGGTATGCACATATACATTATACTTTGGAGAGATTTCTCTTTTGGTTTTTAATTCAAGATTTTTGAAACATATTAATTTTGCAATTTGCAAATGATGTAAAGTAATTTCAAAAATAGAAATATATTACGAGGGGAAATTAACAGTTTGTCTCACAACTGTAAAAATTTCAATGAAATGATAAAAAAAAAAAAAAAAGATATTTAATTTTAAGGCAATCTGAGAAAATTCGTTTTTTCCATTAAATACAATATTAATTGGTCAGTTTAACCAGAAAACAGGTGAGTTTTCAGAGGCTAGATGCTTGTTCACAGAGCAGGAGGTTTTTGTACGGCCACTTAATGAGTTTGTATCACTGTGGTGGACTTTTGGTGGAGGAACCAAACTCATCATTTACTGTAAGTATACCAGATTCATAATTTTTACAACATGAAATGTTATACTAACTTTTTCATCAGAATGTAATAAAACACAGTTATGATGGATAATGTATATGTTTTGGATATTTTTTGTAGCTATTAAGCTTGGTTAATGTCATATTTTAGATAAATTGTGCAGAGATTTATATTCTTTTTGTGTCATATATGATGTCTATTGTGACATATGATCAGAAAAAATATTTATATTTTATCCAATCAAATGTGTTTCACAAATTTTAATAAAAATATGGTCTATCTTTTGACATTCAGAAAAGACCAGGTTATCTATTGTTTTTATTGGTAACATTTAAACAGCCATTAGATATACAATCTAATGTGCCTTTTAAACACATTAGTGAGTTTATATGTACATTCAGCGTCGCTGCAGTTTGTGTTCACAGTTCGTTAGTTTAAAGCGGTGAAAGGAAGTGAAACAGACAGATGACAAAGTCTTTAACTGTTTACAGATGTTACATTGTTTTCAACAAGAAAATAATCTAAGGGATGAATCATTTTCTATCAAACATAATATAAACGATTTGAACATTTAATGTAAAGGTCATTAATTCAACTTGTCCATTACATTAGCATCTAAGTCATGTTGTATATTTTTCTATAATTCTTTAGTGATTAATGATCAGTACCACAGTAGAAGATATAATTAGGTTTTACCATTTAGTTTCATTTGTTAAACCCTCATTTCTTCTCGTGTCTCCTCTCCTCTGTCTGATCACAGCACACAGCTAACCCACAGTGGTGTTAACCTCTGTCATGTATCATAACTGTCTCATGTCCAGCCGTCTCTCCCACAGTGGACGTTAATCTGTTCCTTGTGTGTCTCTGCTCTCCTCTCCAGCTGGCCCCATGGTCAGGCCCTCGGTCTCTCTGCTTCCCCCCTCCTCTGAGCAGCTCTCCGGGGGTTCGGCCACGCTGGCCTGCCTGCTGTCTGGCTACTCTCCTCAGGGAGCCGTGGTGAGCTGGCAGGTGGACGACACGGAGGTGACAGAGGGGGTCCTGAGCAGCTCAGAGGAGGAGAAGAGCGGACGCTACAGCAGCAGCAGCACCCTGAGCCTGAGCCGGGAGCGCTGGATGGAAGGAGAGCTGTACTCCTGCAGGGTCCTCCATCATGACCACATCCAGACCCAGTCCCTCCACAGGAGCCAGTGTGAGGGCTAGAGGAGCAGGCTGAAGCCCAGGATGGGAGCTCTGTGTGGGGGGAGCAGGAGGAACACACCTGCTGCTCTGATCAATATAAGTTTGTATTTTATAGCTTTGTGTTTCAGAGAACAACACTGCTGTAAAGTGTTGGACAACAACAACTTAGAGAGTAATGTTCAGCAGCTAGATGTGAGTGTGTTTCATAACTGTCATGTTAATGATTGATCTTGTTGCTAATAAAAGCTTTCACTGATGAATAACATGATGAAGTGTTTGGTCTTTTATCTTATGAAGAGGAGTAAGAAATTAAATGGTTTAAATGATACTCACATCTGTGTAAAATTAAAGCTTTGGATTCATCATATAAATATAAATAGTTCTCCATTTTAGATTTGTAATCAGAGTGAGTTTACATACAGGTAAAGAAAAGTAAATAATACATTATTTTATCATGATAAAAAAACTTGCATAAAATGTGAATTTCATTTTAGTAAGGGAGAGATCATGTCTCAAATATGTGATCAGGCAACATTTTTCTTGAATTATTAGTGTGAATATGTAGTGAGTGCCTGTCATTTGTTAACTATAAATAAAACTTGGGATTATAATGATTCAGTGTCTTTGTATTTATTTTACAATATGTTCTGATATTATACCTGATAATAGATTGTTGTATGTTTTTTACAAGTAATGAAATACATATTCAGTTTCTGTTTGGACTGTTGTTATAGTGTTATAAGCAGCCATCATTAGAGCTACAGTCAAGGATTGTTTTATATATATATATATCAGAGGCTATGGTCCAACAAGATTCTAACCTCCCCAGTTCATTCATAAAGAGACTGAATGAACTGACAAGAATATAAATTTAGTTTTATTGTGTATAGAAGAGCGTCAGTGAGTTTGTTTCAGTTTTATTTAGATTCATTGTGGTTCTGCTTGATGACTCTTGTGTTCACTGGACCAGTTCTCCTCATCACAGTCTCTCCACCAACTCTCTGCACCTGCAGCCGGCCGTTTTCACTTCTATCAAACTGAAGGAGGTTTTTGTACGGCTCTAAATCACTGTGTGAACACTCCTCCACCATGGTAGCCCAGACAGTAGTAATCTCCAGCATCTTCAGCCTGAACACCTCTGATGGTTAAAGTGTAGTCAGAACTAGATCTACTGCCACTGAATCGAGACGGAGTTCCAGAGAAGAGAGTTGATGAAGAGTATATGAGAAGTTTGGGAGCCTGTCCAGGTTTCTGAAGGTACCAACTGAGATCAGCACCAATATCTGAACTCCCTGAGGCGCTGATGGTCACTGTCCCTCCAAGACTGACAGACTTGGATTTGTCAGTCTGAGTCAGAAATTTGTTTGCAGAAGTGTCTGAAATCAGAAAATGAAACATGAACTTTGAGAACCAACGACAGATAGCTTACAACATGGAGCAGCAGTTTAAAATATAATGGTAATAAGAAGATGAAGACGTAAAGAAAATATGTCAAATTCGTTTTCAAAATGTCTCACCCTGGCAAAGAAAACCCAACATGACAATCATTGACAACTTCATCTTGATGCAGTTTTCAGTGTGAGTGCATGAAAACAGTTCAGACTTTCTGTGACATGAGAACTTAAAACTGTGAGGAGCAGTGATGCATTCAAATAATGCAAAACTATTTTAAGAAGGCAAACACACAGCTGTCCTTGTGAAACTGAAAGGGAGAGATGAGGTGGAGTAAGTGGAGGCTACATCTTTCTATGGACTGATTAAGAACAAGAAGAATCTTCTGACTCTCTGTTCCTCTTCTCTCTGCTGTTTCTGTCTTTGTAAACTGTCCCAAAGGCCTTTCTGCTCATTAATAGATGCAGGCTGCCCTCTGTTGGCTGTTCATGTTCACAACATCTCCAGATTGACATGACATTGATTTTGTATTTGGTCCTTAGCCCTTCTCAATATCATGTATGCCAATCTTTTAATTCAGATGTTTCAGCTGTGACACCAACGGACTCAGGAGGTCTGATCATGTTTGAAAATAAACAGAACAATAGAGTCCTCTGGATACTCCTATGGTAGAACAAATATAATAAAGTTCCCTGTAGGGTTCTCTTCCAGTGGAGAAAATGCAATGCTGTGCCATATAGGCTCCAATTTAAGGTTTATTTTTTAATTTGAGTCAATCCTATGTTTCCTATGAAGGGTTTTGAATGGATTATCTGCGTGGTTTAAGGTTTTTAAGGGGTAACAATCCCTTAAAGAGACTTCCATTTTCAATCAAATTCAGGGCTTCATCCCAAAGTTGTGTTTATGGATGAATGAATGATATTATTCCGATTTTTGTCAAAAAGATCTCTGAATACATTTAGTTCCATCAAGTGTTTCCTAAACATTCGTGTGATCTCCATCAGCAGCAGCTGGAAGGTTAAAACTCCTCTGCTGCTCAGATACATTTCAGCAGTTGAAAAAAAAATGTATTTCATTCTTCCTCCAAAACAAGAACCAAACATGTGTCACTCTGAGAGCTTTTATTCAGTTCGGAAAGATTTTCTCCTCTGAGAAAATTGATGAATTGTCTTTATGAAACAGACTGATCCTTGTTCAGTTTGTTTGGCTCATTCAAGACAGGCTTTTCACAATAAGAGAAACCTTTATGAAACAGGCCTCTGATGGTTGACAGAAGGAAAAGACAATACAGTCCAAGAGGGATTCAAACCAACAACCTTCAGACTGTAAAATTTCTTCTCAATCAGCTGAGCTATTACAAATATATAAGATGTACTGAGTGCACACAGACTATTTAGAATCATATATAATGTCAGTGTGAAGTCTGACATTATTCAGTGTGAAGTCTGTAAACTTTGTTTCTTTGCAAGATAATAAAGATAAAGTTTCTCCAGATTCAGTCCGATATTCTTCCTCTTTCTGGTTCTTTGGGTTGATCGGTGCTGGAAATGGTTCAGTGGTTAAAGACACTGACTGGAGATGTTGGGACATGGAGACATGGAATTAAACTCCAACTCAGGCAATCTGAGGTAAGACATTCAGGATGTATGTATGCTTCATCATTTGCATGATTTCACTGTAAATCGGCAAATTTAAAGGGATAACAATCCCTAAAAGCTAAAAAGTTCTTAGAATGTACCAAATAACATTACAGGTCACGCTGTGGTTTGGGACAGAGACACAAGAACAGTCAATAGTTTGTCTAAACACAAAGGCTTCAGAGTCAAAAGCAAAATATTTTTTGGCTCATAAATGAGAGAAAGGTGTGATTTGCTTCGAGGTATCAGTCTGACTGAACCAACTTCAGGCTGATAATGCAGCTACCAGAAGTGAGGAACAAGACGTCCCTGCTGCAATCTGAAAATAGTGAAAATAATACTTTGAGGTGAGAAGCAGAGATCACAATAAGGTTTGTGCTTGGTGAGGTTACTGTCAGCTCTGTGCTCAGTGGTCTGTGTCAGAGTCTCTTCCTCTTCAGCAGCTGCAGTCGGTTGCTGCTGTTACAGCTCAGAGTCTCTGCAGTCTGGCTGAGGGAGGTTTTTGTACGACTACAAATCGCTGTGTGAACACTCCACCGCTGTGGTAACTCTGACAGTAATAAACTGCTGCATCTTCAGTCTGAACTCCACTGATGGTCAAAGTGAAGTCAGAGCTGCTTCCACTGCCACTAAACCGAGCTGGTGTTCCTGATTCTCGTTTACTCACATATCTAATCAGAAGCTTTGGTGCTTCTCCAGATTTCTGTTGATACCAGAACATAGCCTCAGCTCCATCACTATATGTGTGAACAGGTTTACTAATCTTACAGGTGAGAGTGACAGTGGATCCTGGACTAGATGTCACTACTGGAGGCTGAGTCACAGTCACCTGACCGCTGCATCCTGCAGACAAAAACAAATCATTCATTAATCAGTAGAAATAAATGAGAGAAAAGGCAGCACATCATGTTTGAAGTGTTGCTGAGTGAGTGAACCTGTGAAACAGCAGCAGGCCAGCGTCCAGATGAGGATGGTGATCAGAGTCATGGTGGTTGTGGTTCCTGCTGTGCTGACTGACAGATCTGAGTCCTGCAGTGTTGAACTCACAGGACTATAAACCTTCTGAGTTCACTGGAGGATCAGCTGACGATGCAAAGCCTCCTCTCTATGGAAATGATTCCTCTGCTCTCAACAGACTGAAGGCAACGTGGGACACAAAACCAGGAGGAATACTGCTTGATTTAACAATATTTATGATGTAATTTTGATGGGAAGTAATAGATTATATGCAGCTTTGAGGATTTTCAACGTTTGGATAAAAATGGTGTCACTGTGGTTGGTATAATATGTATTTGTCTTTTTCTATATTTACCAATAGGGTATGCACATATACATTATACTTTGGAGAGATTTCTCTTTTGGTTTTTAATTCAAGATTTTTGAAACATATCAATTTTGCAATTTGCAAATGATGTAAAGTAATTTCAAAAATAGAAATATATTACAAGGGAAAATTAACAGTTTGTCTCACAACTGTAAAAATTTCAATGAAATGATAAAAAAAAAAAAGAAAAAAAGATATTTAATTTTAAGGCAATCTGAGAAAATTCGTTTTTTCCACTAAATACAATATTAATTGGTCAGTTTAACCAGAAAACAGGTGAGTTTTCAGAGGCTAGATGCTTGTTCACAGAGCAGGAGGTTTTTGTACGGCCACTTAATGAGTTTGTATCACTGTGGTGGACTTTTGGTGGAGGAACCAAACTCATCATTTACTGTAAGTATACCAGATTCATAATTTTTACAACATGAAATGTTATACTAACTTTTTCATCAGAATGTAATAAAACACAGTTATGATGGATAATGTATATGTTTTGGATATTTTTTGTAGCTATTAAGCTTGGTTAATGTCATATTTTAGATAAATTGTGCAGAGATTTATATTCTTTTTGTGTCATATATGATGTCTATTGTGACAAATGATCAGAAAAAATATTTATATTTTATCCAACCAAATGTGTTTCACAAATTTTAATAAAAATATGGTCTATCTTTTGATATTCAGAAAAGACCAGGTTATCTATTGTTTTTATTGGTAACATTTAAACAGCCATTAGATATACAATCTAATGTGCCTTTTAAACACATTAGTGAGTTTATATGTACATTCAGCGTCGCTGCAGTTTGTGTTCACAGTTCGTTAGTTTAAAGCGGTGAAAGGAAGTGAAACAGACAGATGACAAAGTCTTCATCTGTTTACAGATGTTACATTGTTTTCAACAAGAAAATCATCTACGGGATGAATCATTTTCTATCAAACATAATATAAACGATTTGAACATTTAATGTAAAGGTCATTAATTCAACTTGTCCATTACATTAGCATCTAAGTCATGTTGTATATTTTTCTATAATTTTTTAGTGATTAATGATCAGTACCACAGTAGAAGATATAATTAGGTTTTACCATTTAGTTTCATTTGTTAAACCCTCATTTCTTCTCGTGTCTCCTCTCCTCTGTCTGATCACAGCACACAGCTAATCCACAGTGGTGTTAACCTCTGTCATGTATCATAACTGTCTCATGTCCAGCCGTCTCTCCCACAGTGGACGTTAATCTGTTCCTTGTGTGTCTCTGCTCTCCTCTCCAGCTGGCCCCATGGTCAGGCCCTCGGTCTCTCTGCTTCCCCCCTCCTCTGAGCAGCTCTCCGGGGGTTCGGCCACGCTGGCCTGCCTGCTGTCTGGCTACTCTCCTCAGGGAGCCGTGGTGAGCTGGCAGGTGGACGACACGGAGGTGACAGAGGGGGTCCTGAGCAGCTCGGAGGAGGAGAAGAGCGGACGCTACAGCAGCAGCAGCACCCTGAGCCTGAGCCGGGAGCGCTGGATGGAAGGAGAGCTGTACTCCTGCAGGGTCCTCCATCATGACCACATCCAGACCCAGTCCCTCCACAGGAGCCAGTGTGAGGGCTAGAGGAGCAGGCTGAAGCCCAGGATGGGAGCTCTGTGTGGGGGGAGCAGGAGGAACACACCTGCTGCTCTGATCAATATAAGTTTGTATTTTATAGCTTTGTGTTGCAGAGAACAACACTGCTGTAAAGTGTTGGACAACAACAACTTAGAGAGTAATGTTCAGCAGCTAGATGTGAGTGTGTTTCATAACTGTCATGTTAATGATTGATGTTGTTGCTAATAAAAGCTTTCACTGATGAATAACATGATGAAGTGTTTGGTCTTTTATCTTATGAAGAGGAGTAAGAAATTAAATGGTTTAAATGATACTCACATCTGTGTAAAATTAAAGCTTTGGATTCATCATATAAATATAAATAGTTCTCCATTTTAGATTTGTAATCAGAGTGAGTTTACATACAGGTAAAGAAAAGTAAATAATACATTATTTTATCATGATAAAAAAACTTGCATAAAATGTGAATTTCTTTTTAGTAAGGGAGAAATCATGTCTCAAATATGTGATCAGGCAACATTTTTCTTGAATTATTAGTGTGAATATGTAGTGAGTGCCTGTCATTTGTTAACTATAAATAAAACTTTGGATTATAATGATTCAGTGTCTTTGTATTTATTTTACAATATGTTCTGATATTATACCTGATAAGAGATTGTTGTATGTTTTTTACAAGTAATGAAATACATATTCAGTTTCTGTTTGGACTGTTGTTATAGTGTTATAAGCAGCCATCATTATAGCTACAGTCAAGGATTGTTTTATATATATATCAGAGGCTATGGTCCAACAAGAATCTAACCTGCCCAGTTTATTCTTAAAGAAACTGAATGAACTGACAAGAATATCAGTTTAGTTTTATTGTGTATAGAAGAGCGTCAGTGAGTTTGTTTCAGTTTTATTTAGATTCATTGTGGTTCTGCTTGATGACTCTTGTGTTCACTGGACCAGTTCTCCTCATCACAGTCTCTCCACCAACTCTCTGCACCTGCAGCCGGCCGTTTTCACTTCTATCAAACTGAAGGAGGTTTTTGTACGGCTCTAAATCACTGTGTGAACACTCCTCCACCATGGTCGCCCAGACAGTAGTAATCTCCAGCATCTTCAGCCTGAACACCTCTGATGGTTAAAGTGTAGTCAGAACCAGATCTACTGCCACTGAATCGAGACGGAGTTCCAGAGAAGAGAGTTGAAGCTCTGTATATGAGAAGTTTGGGAGCCTGTCCAGGTTTCTGAAGGTACCAACTGAGATCAGCACCAATATTTGAACTCCCTGAGGCGCTGATGGTCACTGTCCCTTCAAGACTGACAGACTTGGATTTGTCAGTCTGAGTCAGAAAATTGTTTGCAGAAGTGTCTGAAATCAGAAAATGAAACATGAACTTTGAGAACCAACGACAGATAGCTCACAACATAGAGCAGCAGTTTAAAATATAATGGTAATAAGAAGATGAAGACGTAAAGAAAATATGTCAAATTCGTTTTCAAAATGTCTCACCCTGGCACAGAAAACCCAACATGACAATCATTGACAACTTCATCTTGATGCAGTTTTCAGTGTGAGTGCATGAAAACAGTTCAGACTTTATGTGACATGAGAACTTAAAACTGTGAGGAGCAGTGAGGCATTAAAATAATGCAAAATACATTTAAGAAGGCAAAGACACAGCTGTCCTTGTGAAACTGAAAGGGAGAGATGAGGTGGAGTAAGTGGAGGCTACATTTTTCTATGGACTGATTAAGAACAAGAAGAATCTTCTGACTCTCTGTTCCTCTTCTCTCTGCTGTTTCTGTCTTTGTAAACTGTCCCAAAGGCCTTTATGCTCATTAATAGATGCAGGCTGTCCTCTGTTGGCTGTTCATGTTCGCAACATCTCCAGATTGACATGACATTGATTTTGTATTTGGTCCTTAGCCCTTCTCAATATCATGTATGCCAATCTTTTAATTCAGATGTTTCAGCTGTGACACCGACGGACTCAGGAGGTCTGATCATGTTTGAAAATAAACAGAACAATAGAGTCCTCTAGATAATCCTATGGTAGAACAAATATAATGAAGTTCCCTGTAGGGTTCCCTTCCAGTGGAGAAAATGCAATGCTGTGCCATATAGGCTGCAATTTAAGGTTTATATTTTAATTTGAGTCAATCCTATGTTTCCTATGAAGAGTTTTGAATGGATTATCTGCGTGGTTTAAGGTTTTTAAGGGGTAACAATCCCTTAAAGAGACTTCCATTTTCAATCAAATTCAGGGCTTCATCCCAAAGTTGTGTTTATGGATGAATGAATGATATTATTCTGATTTTTGTCAAAAAGATCTCTGAATACATTTAGTTCCATCAAGTGTTTCCTAAACATTCGTGTGATCTCCATCAGCAGCAGCTGGAAGGTTAAAACTCCTCTGCTGCTCAGATACATTTCAGCAGTTGAAAAAAAAAGATTTAATTCTTCCTCCAAAACAAGAACCAAACATGTGTCACTCTGAGAGCTTTTGTTCAGTTCGGACTGATTTTCTCCTCTGAGAAAATTGATGAATTGTCTTTATGAAACAGACTGATCCTCGTTCAGTTTGTTTGACTCATTCAAGACAGGCTTTTCACAATAAGAGAAACCTTTATGAAACAGGCCTCTGATGGTTGACAGAAGGAAAAGACAATACAGTCCAGGAGGGATTCAATCCAACAACCTTCAGACTGTAAAATTACTTCTCAATCAGCTGAGTTATCACAAACATATAAGATGTACTGAGTGCACACAGAATAATTAGAATCATATATAATGTCATTATGAATCCATCTCAATGTGAAGTCTGTAAACTTTGTTTCTTTGCAAGATAATAAAGATAAAGTTTCTCCAGATTCAGTCCAATATTCTTCCTCTTTCTGGTTCTTTGGGTTGATCAGTGCTGGAAATGGTTCAGTGGTTAAAGACACTGACTGGAGATGTAGGGACATGGAGACATGGAATTAAACTCCAACTCAGGCAATTTGAGGTAAGACACTCAGGATGTATGTATGCTTCATCATTTGCATGATTTCACTGTAAATCGGCAAATTTAAAGGGATAACAATCCCTAAAAGCTAAAAAGTTCTTAGAATGTACCAAATAATATTCAAGGTCACGCTGTGGTTTGGGACAGAGACACAAGAACAGTCAATAGTTTGTCTAAACACAAAGGCTTCAGAGTCAAAAGCAAAATATGTTTTGGCTCATAAATGAGAGAAAGGTGTGATTTGCTTCGAGGTATCAGTCTGACTGAACCAACTTCAGGCTGATAATGCAGCTACCAGAAGTGAGGAACAAGACGTCCCTGCTGCAATCTGAAAATTGTGAAAATAATACTTTGAGGTGAGAAGCAGAGATCACAATAAGGTTTGTGCTTGGTGAGGTTACTGTCAGCTCTGTGCTCAGTGGTCTGTGTCAGAGTCTCTTCCTCTTCAGCAGCTGCAGTCGGTTCCTGCTGTTACAGCTCAGAGTCTCTGCAGTCTGGCTGAGGGAGGTTTTTGTACGACTACAAATCACTGTGTGAACACCCAAGCACTGTTTATTTCATGCAGACTCTTACAGTAATAAACTGCTGCATCTTCAGTCTGAACTCCACTGATGGTCAAAGTGAAGTCAGAGCTGCTTCCACTGCCACTAAACCGAGCTGGTGTTCCTGATTGACGTGTGCTCACATATCTAATCAGAAGCTTTGGTGCTTCTCCAGATTTCTGTTGATACCAGAACATAGCCTCATCTCCATCATCATATGTGTAAACTGGTTCACTAATCTTACAGGTGAGAGTGACAGTGGATCCTGGACTAGATGTCACTACTGGAGGCTGAGTCACAGTCACCTGACCGCTGCATCCTGCAGACAAAAACAAATCATTCATTAATCCGCAGAAATAAATGAGAGAAAAGGCAGCACATCATGTTTGAAGTGTTGCTGAGTGAGTGAACCTGTGAAACAGCAGCAGGCCAGCGTCCAGATGAGGATGGTGATCAGAGTCATGGTGGTTGTGGTTCCTGCTGTGCTGACTGACAGATCTGAGTCCTGCAGTGTTGAACTCACAGGACTATAAACCTTCTGAGTTCACTGGAGGATCAGCTGACGATGCAAAGCCTCCTCTCTATGGAAATGATTCCTCTGCTCTCAACAGACTGAAGGCAACGTGGGACACAATACCAGGAGGAATACTGCTTGATTTAACACAATCGATGATCTTAATGGAATAGAAGAAAATATTTATACTAGAAGAGCAGATGAGGATTTAAGGATACGTTTGTTTTCACTGTGGTTGGTATGATGTCTGTGTGTTTGTCTGCATTTAATTTACTGACAGGGTTTACTGTGGATGAATAACATATTTAAACTAATATGAGTTTGTTAATTATCATTATTAAAAAGAATCATGTTCATTTAACTATGTATCAACTGATATAAAACTGTGAAAAAATGACTTTGTTACACAGAGACTAAATGTTTCTCTGTCAGGTTTAGAAAAGTAAAAAAAAATGTAATGATTGAATTAATTTATATGATCATTTCAATCCATATCATTAGAAAAACTTTTTAGATTCAAGAAAGTATATATTGTTAAGCATTGTTATAAAAAGCAGAGATTGTTTCAGAGGATAGATGCTTGATCACAGAGCAAGAGGTTTTTGTACGGCCACTTAATGAGTTTGTATCACTGTGGAGGACTTTTGGTGGAGGAACCAAACTCATCATTGACTGTAAGTACCAGAGATTTTTATTTTATAACAATATGTAGAAAATATAACTTAAAACAGATTCAGACTCTGATCAAGATCAGTGTTTGTAGGTTATTTTGTTGTTTTTGTTATTTTATCAAGCTGATTTCACAAACTGAAAAGAAACTATATGGAAATCTAAAAGAGATTCATTCTTATGTTATTTAATTAAAAAGAGGAGAATAACTCATCTATTTTTTATTTTTTAAAGAAACTTTCCACTGTCTGCTTAAAAAATATAAAGTAAACAAAAAATATATGGTCAAGTACAACTTTTCATTCTCAAAACATGTACATATATTATGTATACTGTACAGTTTTTTATATAAATTAGTTTGAAAATATCAAATAATTTGATGATTTAAAATGTGATGTGGATTCCTGTTCAACACAAACATAATTTTATCAATAAATGCAGATTATCTTTGTGTTCACGGTTCATTCATTTTACATGTAGTGAAAAGGAAGTGAAAGAAACAGATGAAGAAGGTTTTAACTGTATTCACATGAGTTTTTAAACTGTCAGTTATTCTCTGATAAACATTATAAAACACATGTGAAGATGTTTCAATAATTGTTATCGATGAACCATTTTAGTTACATTTACACTTGAATCATGTGGCCGATGGTTTGATACGGAGTGATTCATGAGTGCAACAAGAACACAACTTATTCTGTTGTATTTGATCAAATATAAGAAATTAACAGGATGTTATTTTTTCTTCATTACAAGTCTTCATTCTCATCTTTTATCTATTCTCCCCCTCTCTCCTCCCCCCTCTCCCCCCTCCAGTGGGCGTGTTGCGGCCCACCCTGACCGTCCTCCCCCCCTCCAGAGAGGAGCTGCAGCAGGGCACAGCCACACTGGTGTGTCTGGCCAGCGGGGGCTTCCCCTCAGCCTGGAGTCTGGGCTGGAAGGTGGGGGGCAGCAGCAGCTCCTCAGGGGTGTCACACAGCCTGGAGGTCCTGGGGAGGGACGGCCACTACAGCTGGAGCAGCACCCTGAGCCTCCCTGCAGACCAGTGGAGGAAGGCGGGCTCAGTGAGCTGTGAGGCCAGTAGGAATGGACAGAGCCCTGTCACTCAAACCCTGGACCCTGACCGCTGCTCAGAGTAGAGCTTCAGCAACACTTCCTGTGTGGAAATGAAGCTGCTTCTTTGATAGAGATCTGAATGAAGCTACAGATCTCCTCTGTTTCACAGCTCTCTACTCAGTGTTTTAGTGTGTTTGATGCTTTCTAATGCTGATCTTCTGCATATTCTTCTTTACTTTTCAAATTAAACTGAATTCTAGATTAGTTTTCACTCCAGGATGAATTGGTGATTAATCAAAAATGTGACATGAACATTAAACTATAAATAAAACTGTGGATTATAATGATTCAGTGTCTTTGTATTTCTTTTATAATATGTTCTGATATTATACCTGATAATAGATTGTTGTATGTTTTTTACAAGTAATGAAATATATATAAATATAGTTTGTTTGGACTGATGTTATAGTGTTATAAGCAACCATCATTAGAGCTACAGTTAAGGATTGTTATATATATGTATATATATACTGTATATCAGAGGCTATGGTCCAACATGATTCTAACCTGCCCAGTTTATTCATAAAGAGACTGAATGAACTGACAAGAATATAAGTTTAGTTTTATTGTGTATAGAAGAGCGTCAGTGAGTTTGTTTCAGTTTTATTTAGATTCATTGTGGTTCTGCTTGATGACTCTTGTGTTCACTGGACCAGGTCTCCTCATCACAGTCTCTCCACCAACTCTCTGCACCTGCAGCCGGCCGTTTTCACTTCTATCAAACTGAAGGAGGTTTTTGTACGGCTCTAAATCACTGTGTGAACACTCCATCACTATGGGCACCCAGACAGTAGTAATCTCCAGCATCTTCAGCCTGAACACCTCTGATGGTTAAAGTGTAGTCAGAACCAGATCTACTGCCACTGAATCGAGACGGAGTTCCAGAGAAGAGAGTTGCTGAAGAGTATATGAGAAGTTTGGGAGCCTGTCCAGGTTTCTGAAGGTACCAACTGAGATCAGCACCAATATCTGAACTCCCTGAAGCGCTGATGGTCACCGTCCCTTCAAGACTGACAGACTTGGATTTGTCAGTCTGAGTCAGAAAATTGTTTGCAGAAGTCTCTGAAGGGAAAAATTAAATGTGACCTTAAGAAGAAATGTGGGATAGCTCAACAACATGGAGCATTAGTTCAAATTATATTATTAAGAAAGAAAACCGGATCCAAAAATGAAAAGGACAGAAACTGAACCACACATAAATTACTAATGTCAGATACATTTTGAAAATCTCTCACCCTGGCACAGAAAACCCAACATGACAATCATTGACAACTTCATCCTGATGCAGTTTTCAGTGTGAGTGCATGAAAACAGTTCAGACTTTCTGTGTCATGAGAACTTAAAACTGTGAGGAGCAGTGATGCATTAAAATAATGCAAAATACATTTAAGAAGGCAAACACACAGCTGTCCTTGTGAAACTGAAAGAGGTGAGGTGTAGTGACAGTTCATCACTTCTTGAGTCATTCAACTAAAACTTTTCTATGTTGTTTCTCTTGTTTGCAAACTTTTTACCTTTTTACTTTTTTAATGTGCATGCTCTCACATGTTGAACACAATACCACCTATCAAGCTAACGTGTCTACTCTCTGAGTCTCGATGTTAGTTTAATGAAAGACAATATTGTACACATCAGAAATACATCTGCCATCTGTTCGGTATTTCATTTTATAACCTGTTTGCTTATAAATTGTCACAAAGTGTACTTGAGCTTTTGCGTTAAAAGAGGAATGAATGTCTTCTGCATTCATTTCATTTCTATAATTGAACATCTGGAGCTGTAAAGGGGAACAAAACCAATGTCAGGGACATGAAAAGCAGAGTTTCACTTCCCTTTTGAGTGGGGGTGAACTTCAGGAAGTGTCTGTATGGTTGTGTTTTGGGTGACTGTGCTAATGTTCAGGTGAGCAGTGGTGCAAGTCAGAATCTCCTGCAACAGGTCACAGCTGCACCACAGCAATCTGTACGCAGTCTCATTTGAGGGAGGTTTTTGTACGACTCTGTATCACTGTGTGCACAGTCCCACATACGCTCCCATACAGTAGTAATCTCCTGCATCCTCAGCCTGGACTCCACTGATAGTCAGAGTGAAGTCAGGTTCAGATCCACTGCTGCTGAAACGAGTGGGTGTACCAGATTGACGGCTATGTATTTTGTAAAACAGCAGTTTGGGAGGCTGTCCGGGTTTCTGCAGGTACCAACTGAGATCATCATCAACGCCTGTACTGGCTGTACAGCTCAGGGAAACCCTCACTCCCACACCAGCAGACTTTAATACAGGAGACTGAGTCACAGACGGATTGCCCATCGATCCTACAAGAAAATAAAACATTTCCACTGTATGTAATATATTATATAAATGACAGTTCAAACTTTAAACCCTACCTTACTCTGTTTATGTAAAAGTTGGTTAGTGCAGTAGCTATAGAGTAAAATAAATCAAATAAGTATCTCACCCTGATTGTAGACTGCCAGTATCAGCAGGGAAACCAGTAACATCTTCATTATGGATGTTTGTGAGTGTGAGAGATTAAAACAATGTTACTAGGCACAAAACTTGGCGCCTTAAAAACGACTGATGTGCAGGGAAGCACAACAGATTCAAATTCTACCAAATGTGGGTGAACACTCACGCCCGAGTGTCGTCTGTGTGTTTCTGCTACGAATATCGCCCTCTTGGGTCAAAATAGGAGAATGTAAACTAACTTGAATCGTTCATATCCTGGATGGATCCTGAGCGTATGAGCCGCTGAACACAGACATGTAAAAGACCCCCATCCCTCTTTTCTAGGTGCAAGATCTTCACACTCCTTGCAGTGGTTTTGTATGACTTTGTGGGTTTTCTTGTCTCTGGGTTTTGGTTGTTCTGCATCTCTTTGTAGTCTCTTTCAGTGATCCAGACACAAGTCTTAGGTCCACCTTTAATAATAATTTACATACTGTATGGATATTCAACGCCAGAAGTTGTTGGTTTCATGATTAACAACACAATCATCTTAAACTCTTCAATCACTCATATTAAACGTATAACTGGAATGTGTTTTCAGGTCAAAAGCCACATAAGTGTTTTCCAGCCTGTTAATAGTATTTGCAAGTACTCTGTATGTGTGTCAACCTGTTGAGTACCATACGAGTGGGTTTTACATCACCATGCATCTGTTTAAGGCAGTAAATGTTTTTAAATGCTTTCCAGGGATTGTCTAAACTGGAAAATCTCACCTTAATCCCATCTCATTTAGTACTCAAAGTTAAAACATAACTTCCAAACACTGCTTGACTCAGGTCCGGCTCGATTGTCTCAGGCTTATCAATACATTTTATGGTTTGGAGTCCATAATTACACAGATCAGGGAACCGAGGATGAATTGGTACACAAAGAAAATGTCTTCTGTTGTGTTAGTTACAAATATTAAACAATGATAAACATACTTTTTAAAAGCTGTTAAAAAAAAATACAGGACATCACCAAAACATGATATACAAAAAGAATTCTAAGTCTTCCTCCAGTTCAACGCATTCAAACAAACAGTTTCATACAGTTTTCGTGTCGAACTCGCACCAACACACCAACGGTAAGGCATCTATTGTAAAAGGCACAGCTAAAGACAAACATCTAGAAGAAACATAGTGAGTGTTCAGACGGGTTTGCATAGTGTGCAGAAGAGCCTGCACAGAGAGTTTGACAGCAGAGGTGTGTGAAGTCTGAGTCAAGTCTATCAATGATAGTGTATTTTTGTGCCTGGTAACAGCTGAATAATTGAACGTTTCATGTGCAAAAGCTTGAATCCCGTTCCTTTTACTGGAATGGTTTCATTTCCAGTGACATACAGGGTAAACAAGGACATACTGATATGGCTTTTCCGCTGCACAAAGTCTGCATTGTCCGATGGTGTGGGCTACAGTACAGCACAGTATTGGTACACTCTAGTTTTCCACGCCACTTTCAAAAGCTATTGGACCCTGTCAGGAAGCACACGAGTAGCCATCGCAACAGCAACAGCGGTAACCAGTTGCAAAGGTTCCAGTCTCTCCACCCACCAAAATTATTGGACTATTATGAGATATCTCAAGTGATGGACAACTTTGCTGATGTCATAAAACGTATATCTGATAGAAAAAAATGTAATGTACTATAAAAAATAAAAAATGCTGTACTAATATGTCTCATAGTTGAATTGAAGAACTGGCTGAAGAAAAGGCTCAAAATAAGAGCAACTTTGCCTCAAACTAAGTTAAAGAAAAGTCACAGAGCAAATCAGCATTAAAAGTTACCTCCTAAGTCATTACCTGCTGCAGGTAATGTACACATTTTTTTTTCTTGAAGCATATTTTGATGACAGCTCACCAACAAATCAAAACAATCTGGTAACAGCAGAGATGATGGTTTGCACAACTCGCCACTATTTGGACAAATGCAGTTTGCAGCCCTGAAGAAGTTGGACTACCGTTGGCATCTATTCCTCATACTGAAATGCCTCCTAAGGACTGATTTGATTTTTTTGTGAATATGGGCCTTGATGTGTAATTAATCTTGAACCTTTGCAACAGTGAAACCACATTCCTAATATGCATACTGTAGTAAGTAACCAGTGTCAACATCAACAACACACACACGTGCTCTGGCTGCAACAAATAGAAAACACATTATGGCTGTTATATGCGGCTTTAGAACAAGGCACAAAAAAGGAAGGAGAAATCTGGCACCAGTACAGAAACACTGCAGAGGAGTTTTGTGAACCTGTGGAGAAAAAAAACAATTAGCAGGTTGCTGATGGTCATCAAACGTAGGGGAAGATAATGGCTGGTTTGGCTGTCATTGGCATCCGCTCTTATAGTCCTGAGAGACTGGGATTTAGCGGTTGCTCCTCATGGCCTCCTTGGCTGCCAGGATGAGCGGAGTGAGGCTGGACAGAGGCTTGGCCAGCTTCAGGAATGGGTGCTACAGACAGACGGACAAAGGAGGGGACGCATTGGAATAAAATGTGCCGAGGAATGAATTTCATGTTCTGGATTAACTCACATCAGTTACCAACATACAGTACAAGAAAAATAACTTTAGAGTCTTTTTACAAGCACAAATGCTAAACATGCTCTTGTTCCAGCTTCATAGTTGTGAAGACTTGCTGTCTAAAAGATTGTAAATGTAATATCTTGAACTATTTGAAGAGGTTATCTTGGATTTAAGAAAATTACAACTATTTCACTATTTTCTGACAATTTGTAGACCAGGATTTGCTGTATTTCTTTGTCTTTTTTTGGACTGTTGGTCGGACAAAACACACAATTTAAGTGGAACATTTGTCTCTCAGCAATCTTAATGGGCATTTTTCATAATTTTTTGACATTCCTTAGACAATATCAAACAATTTAATGATAAACAAATTAAACAGATTAATTGATATTGAAAATACATTTAGCTGCAGCCCTAACGTGCATTATATATTTTTGAGAGGGATGTATTGATATAGTGAGTGTGTCGGTCTCCTCTTTTACCTGCAGCAGTTCTCTGCCTGATCCTCGTTTCTCCACATCCATCTCCAGACAGCGGGACAAGAAAGATCTGAAGACAGGAGACAGCTTCTCTGGACTCTGCAGCTCAGGAGTCCCATTGGTGGCGATTAAATACAATGCCTAAAACGAGCATAATGTCAGGGTAAGAAAAGCAGTGGGTTATAATCTTTAAGTAATCTAATATGAATTCATTCTTTAACCGACTTTTGCTAACATCTGACAGATGACAAAATATTTAAGTCCAAAGTAGACAAAACAGAAACTAAACTATGGACTACTTTTCCAGTGAAAGTAAAGACATAAGTGCCGACATTTTGGAAAATATGTCCATTTGCTTTCTTGACTAGAGTTAGATGAGAAGATTGATACCACTCACATATCTGTCAGTCTACAGCCAGTTAGCTTAGCTTACGACGACTGGAAATAGAAAGCCTGGTTCTGTCCAACGGTAACCAAATCAACAATAAAGCTCACTTATAAATATGTTATTTTATTATTTAGCTAAAGTGACAACTATTTGCTCGTTCCAGCATCTGAGATGTGAGGAATTTCAGCTTTTTTCAGTTTTATAATAGTTCAAATTAAATAATATTTTGCCCGTTAATCAGAGAAAACAGCAATTTGAAGAAGTCACCCTGTCTTCCAGGAAGTAATGAACACTGATGGCCATTTTTCTGATATTTCATAAACTAAAAGACGAAAAAAATATTCCAATAATGTATGATATTGAAAATAACTTGCCAAAATAGCCACCTGTCCAGTGTTTCTCTGAGCACACACTCACCCTGAGAGGGTTCTCGTTGAGGTATGGAGGCTCTCCCTCCACCATCTCTATGGCCATGATCCCCAGAGACCAAATGTCTACTTTGGGGCCGTAGGCTTTCCTGGTCACCACCTCTGGAGCCATCCAGTACGGGGTTCCCACCATGGTGCTACGTTTGCTCTGCTCTGGAGTGATCTGGGCACAGAAGCCGAAGTCAGCTGCAAAGAGAGAAAGAAAGAAAAAAAAATGTTATATTCAATCAGATATGTGCAAGATGTGTCTGTGGATCTGTGCATGTTTGCACGCGCTCTCCCTCTTACTGAGTTTGACTGATCCGTCCATCCCCAGCAATACGTTGTCACTCTTGATGTCTCTGTGGATGACCTGGTTGGCGTGAAGAAACTCCAGAGCCTGGAGGACCTGGATGCAGAGAGGGATTAGGGTTAGGATCCCCCAAAAGCAAGTCCACATGCAACGCGATACTTATTCCTTCCCATGCTTTCACACTATTCCACTGACCTACAGGTGGCAGTAACACGCAGAAAAAAAAAAACAGCAATATGCCATTACCAGCAAAGGCAGGGAAGACAAAGAGGACTGCAAGATAGTAAACATGGATGTAAACACTTCAGGTTCCAACACTTTGACAGGTTTTCATGGACGGTTTTGCCAAGAATCCTACCTCTCTGCAGACGGCTGCGATCTGAGCCTCATCCATGCACGTCTCCGTCACAACATCAGTGAGGGAGCCGCCAGCCAGGTACTCCATCACCACGAAAAGCTCGTCTCCTACGAGGAAACTAAAAAGGCACACACACACACACACACACACACACACACACACACACACACACACACACACACACACACACACACACACACAGTCACATTGACAAAGCAGTCAGCTAGGTGCTGTGGATGTGTACCGTACGTTTGTCTGTGTTCGGTCAGTGTTACCTATCTACGAAGTTGACAATGTTGGGGTTCTTCATCTCCTTCATGACCAGGATCTCATTGATAATCAGCTCCTTCTTCGGCTGCTTCTGCAAGTTGATCTGTTTGATGGCCACCTGTAGAACACGACATCCTGTAAAAGGGGAACCACCTACACACGCAAGCCATGTGGCTAATTACAAGGTACAGCTCATACTTTTTAACGGTTTTTAGTCTGTATGTATTTTGAATGGAGATATTCTTGCAAGATAAAGATAACTCTCCTCTAATAAGTTTCCAAGGAGAAAAAATCTTTATTGAAACAGCTGACCTTAAAATGCTGCAATTACAGTAATAAAACAAAATCAGCACTTTAACCTACAACGATTTCTTCCAGTTACTTTCTTCCTTCACTATCCTCCCACTGATGTTTGGGCTTTCTTCAGTCCAGCCTCAACATTTAAGGAGACATATTGTGCTCATTTCCAGGTTTATGGTTTTATTTTTATTTTTTTACTAGAACATGTTTACAGCTTTAATGTAAAAACAACTCCTTATATTTCTCATACTGTCCGTCTAAATATACCTGTATTCACCCTCAGTATTAGCTAAATATTAACAGAATTGTGTTGATATGCAACAACTTGGGTCCACGTTTACTTCCAGTCTGCTGATGTCATTAACATACACAGCAACAGGAAATAAACTGGGACACATTTAGAACATTTAGGTGTTTGTAGTTCTCCATGGATTGAGCGTTTACTTTCACAGTATTTATAGAACACTAAGATCTGCTTTATAATAAATAAAAAAGAAAGACATGAAAATCTCACTTTTTACAATATGGAACTATCAAGTTGAGAGTAAACAAACAAACTCATGATTTTCTTAGTGGCAGATACAAAGGGGGAAGTAGTCTTACCTCTTGTCCTGTGGCAACATCTATGGCTGTATAAACTGTGCCAGACGCCCTGAAAGTGACAAAGCGTAGGAGGTGAAATAACCGTTAACAATCTCCTCCTTTTGGTCAGTTTGGACCAGAAACCCACGAAACAGCCTTCGTCAAATTCCTGCCGATCTTCAATGTTCACACCATCCTGAATTCAGACTCACCCCTGGCCGATCTTCTCATAGCGAGTGTATTTCTTCTTAGGATCTCCAATGCTGACAATAGTTCCTAGGAGCCATAAAAAAAAAATAGCTTGGTCAGCTCTACTGGAGCACAAAAATAGTACGTGGCTATGCCTTCGATGCGTCATTGTTACATACTGAGCTTCTCCATGATCTCCTCGTCAGTCATCTTGCCTCCCCCCTTCTTCTTCTGTCTGTCAGCTGCCTTGGAGGCGCTGTCTACCTCTGAAGCTGGGAGTGGGTCTATCACCGACCTCGTGTACACCTGAGAGAAACATTTCAGGAACACCTCAGGTGATCTTGCCCTTTTTATTTTGAGCCGTTTGCAAATTTGGCGATTTGAAATTCAGCTTACTTTAAAGTACCAAAGTATTTATTTAATTAGCACACAGTGAGAAAAAAAAGTTGTATATCTTTAAGTTTCCTAAGTGTCGGACAAAATAACTGTGTTCCCTTCTACTTTCTTATATTTCAAAGTTTTTAAAAAACAATAACATAATTTCGTGACTCACTGATTTTGTGTGTTCTGGCCGCGGTGCCACCACTGGAGGTGGTGTGTCGTCATCATCATCGTCGTCTCCATCTTTGCCACCTGATGGGGAGGTCGCTGTACCCTGCTTGCCTGGCTGCAACACCAAAAAAAAAGTAGATCGAGTGACATTCAGACATACAGTATATTATGAATATTCAATGTAATGTAACGGAAGTTATGAACGCAATTCCTCACCGACTGCGAGTCTTTATCTGAAAGAGAAGTGTAAAGACGGACAAGTTAGTCTGCGCAGTTACAACATTGGACTTTCATTTATATGTTGAGCAAAAAAGATAACTGACCTGAGGCGGAAAAACTGAGGTATTTCTGTTTTCCACTGGTGGAGTCGTAGAACTTGAGGATGTCGAGGACGGCCTGAGGGTTCTGTTTCTGTTCTGATTTACTGATGTTGGAGGTTTGTAGGAGACGGGCCCACTGCTCCGGCATGCCCTGGACAGACAGACAGACAAACACACAAACACACACACACACACACACACACACACACACACAGTCAAACACGTACAGAGATCTACTCATAAAACAAAGAGATTACTATATTACTATATCCTTCACAAATGTCAGAAATACAAACAAGCACATTGCACAGTATTTCTGTTAAGATACTTACAGTGAACTCTCCAGTGACTGAGTCAAATCCCACATGGATGGTGTGTTCAAAGTCGGAGGGGGAGGAGATCTCAGGTCTGTCCTTGTCCCGGTCCTTCTTCCTGCCTCCTGCAGGTAAAGGTAAAGGTCAAGGGTCAATGAGTTGGTCATCTACTGCATTGTGTGATTTAGTTTTTTACTGTATGCGTCCACATCTCTCACCTTTCTCAGAGGCAAACATGGAGATGATCTTGTTTCTGGACTTCCTCTCCTCAGGCACAGACGGCAGCGGCCGAGAGCTGTGATTGGCCGACTGGGGGTCCTTGGCTCCTCCTCCTTGGCTGCTCATCCTGACAGGGGGGGCGGGGGGCTTGTCCTCACACACTCCGCTGTCACACATCTACACACACGTACACCTGCACAGGTGGGATGAGGCGACACAAATGACAATGCATACAAGAAACACAGCAAGTCTGTCGCATGCTCAATCACCGCTTTACTACTTCCTGTTTTTATATTTCACAATGCTAGTCAAAGCTATACATGTTAGCCCAAAGTGCTTCTGACAAACGGTTGCAAATCGAGTACAGCTTAGCCTACATTACACAGAGAAATAAACTTTGAACAAACTAAACAAAAAGTTAAGAAACACTCACACGGACCTAACTAATCCATCCATGCCACAATCTGTGGGTCAGCGCTGAGTGTAGGAGAGAAGGGAACAGAGAGTGTGAACAGGAAGCAAGGCTGAATGGGCAAAGTGACGTGTTGAGTCTCGCTCACGGTAACACATGAATGAGGAAGGAAAAGAGGCAGAGCGAGCGAGAGAGAGAGAGAGAGAGAGAGAGAGAGAGAGAGAGAGAGAGAGAGAGAGAGAGAGAGAGAGAGAGAGAGAGAGAGAATAACAACTGGAGTTAAAGGGAGAGGAGTGAAGAACAGCTCAGTAAGAAGGAAAACTGAGCTGGGTGGTGGGAAACATCAGAAACATGAAGAAGAGTATTGAGATTTCCATCTCACGATACTTTATACTTCCACTCCACTACGTATACAATACAATGCACTGTTATGTATTAAACCAGTGGTTTTCTAATCTTTTTGACTTGTTTTTGTCGTATTAAGTTGGAATTTCTTTTACTTCTATTGGTTCTTGGTAGGACTACTTCTTCTACCACTGACAAGCCGAATGTTATCCATTACCCAAATATGGTGACACACACACACACACACACAGCGACTAAAGCAACTCTTCCAGTCTTGCAGAGCAAGCAGTTTGATCGACTCCGACCTGCAGTCTGCATTCTTGGTGACATCACAGACAGGAAACAGGAAGCAAGGTTTCCTCACTTCCTGTGTCTGACCGCCAATGACACACCACACAATATCAAACCCCGGATAACAGACGTGGCTCAGGCACAGAAGGTATGCCTGTGACCCCGTCTTTACACATAAAGCCTCCTCCTGACACAGCTCTGGTGCAATAAACACAAAATAAATCAGGAAAACAGAGAATGCAGGTATGCACTGCTGTTTTTTTTGTCTTGTTTTTCTTGTAGCGTTAAGGGACTACTACTACATTTCGTTGTGCAACCCTGTGTTGTACAATGATAATTAATGAACCTTGAACCCGTGAAGACATCTTGATACAGATTCCTTTCCTAAACACATTAACCAACACACACACACACACACACACACACACACACACACACACACACACACACACACACACACACACACACACACACACACACACACACACAGGTCTTTACAGTAATGTAAAAAGACATTTCACACAAGCTGAGAGAGTCCTCAGGCCACAAAAGCACTTACTAGTCTCAAGGCTCAATTATGACCCTCCCTGTTTTCCACACCGTAGATCATGTAATCTGATCATAAACATTGTAAAAACACAACCTAATGAGTCCACACACAGAACATGAGACACTACTCTCGCTCTCTTATGTCCACAAAACACCTTTTCAACGTCCTCGCCTCTTTCATATGAGCTCTTTATAAGTACTCACCTGTTTGTGGCTTCTTCTGCGTCTTACAGAAGACCATGTAAACAATAAAAACTGTAGTATTCCCAGCGAGTGTATGCACCGCTTTCTCCGGTGCTCCTTTATCTACTGAGCTCTCACCGTTTCCTTACCCCTCTGTCTCTCATCTGAGGGCGAGTCTTAGCAGGCTGCCTCATTCCTCGGCGATCTTGGATGGGACAAGTGTATTCTTGTTCCGACAGGATAAAATTAGACCCAGTCCAGCCTTAATGTGTATTTTCAAAGTCAGTGAGTGTGACTGTGTGTGTGACTCTGTGTGTGTGTGTGTGTGTGTGTGTGTGTGTGTGTGTGTGTGTGTGTGTGTTGGACTGAATGTTGGGTGCTGGCTAGCCAGGCTGAGACACGTTGTCTCTCAGTAGGAATTCCATAGCTGCAGGGCTGCAGGGGTTGGGCGTGTTCTACTGTCCGTCCGTCCGTCCGTCCGTCTCTCTCTCTCTCTCTCTCTCTCTCACACATTTACTTGGCTCCTCCTCATTCCCTGCCCTAAAACACACACACTCCTCTTGCCAACAGGGGCTCCATTGTGAGCCCTTGAACATCTTTTATGTAGCTTCGAGCTAAGCTCACTAAGAGCAAAAAAAACAAACTTTGAGGGGAGCAGGCAGGTGCACACATCAGCACTGGAGGCTACACGCTTGTGTGTTTGTATAACTGCACACACCCTAACAGCACTTATATGATTAATGGAGTAATTAGCTAGCTTCTCAACAAAGACTTCATAATTTAATCATCTTAGGGATAGTTTTGGGAAATAGGCATACGCTTTCTCAGAGTTATATGAGATGGTTGATAACGCTCCCATGTCTGTGTGGTAAATATGTAGCTGGAGTTAGTAGCCGAAGCTTAGCTTAACTCAAAAATATAGCAAAAAGAGGTGCAAAGAAAAAGACAATTCTGCATTTTTACAAGAGTTAGGTGCCGAACTATTTCTTGGCCAGGACCAGTTATGGAGACACGGGGAAGTTTCAGGGTGTGCCAAGGAATGGTCTGGCCATTTTCAACTGCAGGCTGACCCTTTCCTTCACATTCCTGTCTCTGTGCTTTTATTTCTTTATTCTAATTCATTCCCTCAACCTCTGCATGCTCGCTTAGCACCCAGACTATTTCACACCCAGACGGCGTCTCATTGCATCTCTCATCTGCTCTCAGTTCACAGGAGCTCTCTTTTCATCATCTCTGTGCCTCACAGCCCTCTGTTCTTTATCATGTCTATTCCTCTTTCTGTGCTCTCTCTCTCTCTCTCTCTCTCTCTCTCTCTCTCTCTCTCTCTCTCTACACCAGAACACTTTCTATTCCCTCTGGCTGGCCGCCATCAAGGGAAGCCCACTTCCTCATCCTGGAACTCCCCGAGCGCCAGAGGGTCACAGGATTGGGCTGGCCAACCAAAACGCAGCAACCGAGCTGTTTACAGGAAGTGGACAGCAGGCCTTTTGTATTCAGCTTCTATAAAAGGAAATTCTGCCGAGGACTTCCTGGAAGGAGTGATGAAGTCGACACACACACACACACACACACACACACACACACACACACACACACACACACACACACACACACACACACACACACATCTGTACTGTATATGTGCACACTGACTCCCTCTACAGTCAGCTCACTGATTATGGGTCTGGCAGTGAATGAAGCGTAAACACACTGCCCAGCTGCACACCCACTCTTGAACACCTTATCCTGTTATTCAAACAGCCGCCTCCACCCATGTGTCAACATTCTGACAACTCAAATCAACCAACCTGGCAACCTGAAGTCCTGGGACGCTGTCAGAACTCAGTTGAGACAGTCTGGACCGGGTACAAAAGCCAGCTTCAGGACTCACAGTCAAAGAGTCTGTTAGCTTTAGGGTCTAGTGCATGAATGGCTGGTTCAGTATAGCTGCGGGATTAGCAGGTTTCTACGCGGATGTGCAGCATTTTCAGGCAAGGCCATAGCTACGATTTTAGAAATGCAGAGGGCATGATTCCAAACTCCCAAAGTGCAACTCACATTTTTCCATTAAGTTTTTTTGTGATCTCCCAAATTAAGTTCTGAAAGCTGTTAAAAATCCTTCTACACCAGTGGTAGTTTGAAGGTATGCAAGAAGTGATCGTCTCCAAAACCCTGAGCTGAAGAATATTTTAAACCACACTGAAGAAACAAAAACTATGTGTGAACTGTAGCTGTACACACATTATACTGTATGTGTGTTGTACATGTTTGTACAGAACAACTTAAAAGTGACAGAGTCTTCTGCTTTATTCAATTACATTGAATCAAACCAGCTTTTATTCACAGGCCCATATCAGTAAAGTAGGCCTTTGTAATAACATCACATCTTATTACACTACTATAGTGTTCCTGTAGACTGCCATCACTTTGATTTACATTTAAACGAAAGCCAACCATGAATCCCATTAGCACGAGGATATTGATCTCGTGACTGCTTTACTTTATTTTATCCCCTTTAAAAGACTAGAAAAGTGTCTCCTCGACAATTATGGAAGAAGCAGCCACTCCGTCTGATCGCTCCCTGTGCCAAAATACAGTTAATAGTATCCAAACTATTACCAAATATACAAGTAGTACGTACGACTGATTCGTTGACTTGTGTTGAACGAGCAATTGTAAACTCACCGGTTGCTGTCAACCGCAAAAAGAACAAACCGCACTCTCCGGCCAAACACCCAAAAACTCCGCCCCGTCACCGATGATTTTCACTCCGTTTGAGGCCCAGATTTCCGCTGAGATATCACAAACTTCCCTGAAGGTGTGAACAAAAACAATATCTTTAATCTCACTCACTTAATTCCCGTCTTTCTCCCCGAGTACTCTCGGACTGGCTCCTTGTTTGGCCCGGGGAGGAACTTGGAAAGGAAGCGGAACGTCGTAGAAACAAACATGAGGAATCTGGATCTCGCGGCCACCGTAGCGCTCATCGGGCGAAACCCAAAGGGCGCGTAAAATGCAGTTGGTGAAAAGCAGCTGCCGCTGCCTGTGTGCCAGTCGGACTATAAAAGTAGACGGACACAACACCAAAAACAAGGTGACTGTGATTTCATAATAAAATCTATCTACTGTAGAGCGCTCGAATTATTAATTACTTATTGCCAAAGTAATTTTACATTTTATACAAAAAAACTGATTAAAGACCTTAATGGGATATCTATGACTAATACAATTCAACAGCCACTGGATATTATTATGATGCAAAATACAACTGCTACATTATGTTGGAAGTCCTCACAAAACATGCTTAAAAACAACCCAATTGCAACTGCAGATATTCGTAATAATGGTATGCACCAGCTTACCAAGAAAAAAAGAATATAAATACCCAAATCACCATAAAACATCACACTATCAGAATTTATTTTGAAGGTCACTACCGGAAGTTATACATCAAGGTCTGCTGACTTGACACAGTCACAACAATGTAGCACAAACATCAGCAACAGCACCGCACCAGAAACAATCGCCGAGGAGAAGAATAGTACGATATTTTATTTACAGATAAATCACCCACGTTAGCGTTTGTGTACGAACAGCTAACGTTAACGCAATAACTCAAACCAGCAGTTAGCAGTCGTTAGTATTAAATGTTAAAAATGTAAGTTAGCTAGCGTTAGCTTGCAAACAACGTTAATGTAATTTTGCTAAACTAACTTAAATGTTAAGATGCATTATCTTAACGGGTGTCCCTGATTTGGTTAAATAGCTCATACTTCCGTAGGGAGTCAGAGTCACTTTGTTAGCTAATTTGGTATTCAGCAACATTTAACGCTGCATCCAATGTAGAAATATGCTAGTTTCCTGCATGTAAACCATATGTGTCTAACGTAACTGTTAGTTAAGAAGTTAGTAACCTGGTTCAACTTTGCCTGTAGTGTTATCTGCAGCGCCATGTCTGTGCACACAGAGGACATGGTTTTAAGGGGAGTTTTGTGTTATTCTCCAACAGTTAACACTTACTTTTCCTTGTTTCTGTCTGTTTGTGTATGTCTTTGTGCATGTCTCTGCGCGTGCTGTAGGTGTGATGTTGTCCCGTAGGTGGAGGTTCGGCTGGGACCGGTACAGTGAGGTGGACCTCTTCACAGACCGCTATGACACCAGTGCAGAGACCCTCTCCCAGGCCATCAGGGCCGCAGCGTCCGAGGAGCCGGACGCAGATGGCAGCGTGCTGTTTGGCCACCTGCAGGGCACTGTGGTTGGCCTCAGATATTACACCGGGGTGGTGAGGATCCATCACCTTTATTGGTGTAGTGCACTGATTCACAAAAGAGACAATATAGTGCAGATATAGGTTGAGAAAACCTTCAAGTCATCCGCGTTTTACTCTCTTCACAGGTGAATCAAGGTGAAATGGTCGGTTTAGTGAGGCAGCCCCAGAATCAGTACGACCGCAATGCAGTGATGGTCGCTAACATTTATGGCAACCAAGTGGGTCACATCAAGCGGGAGCTGGCAGCAGCCATGGCCCATGTCATGGACAACAATTTGGCTAAAGTTGAGGGGTGAGTCGATTGTTATTGTTCATGTCAGTGTCATTCTCTGCTCACATGTTGAATGTCAGAATATGATCTTTCTCAACATCTTAAGGATTGATCAAAATTACCTGGCTAACCCGAAATGTAGGCATATATGGGTGATATTGATGGATTCTCCCCTTAAATATCTGTATTTGATTAGATTTCTTTATTGTTATGTGTCAGGGTGGTTCACTCAGGGACGAAAAACTCGTTCACCATGCCAGTGATGCTGTCCTTCTGGGGGAAAGAGGAAAACAAAAATGCTGTGATGGAAAGCATGGCCCGTCGCGGATATAAACTGAACACAGGAGGAGGCAAAGCAACGGGTACAAACAAACACACTCACCCATCCAATGGATGTCCTCACATTTATCCACATAGCTTTTACACATGTTTTCAGGTATTGTCATCCACATTACCGCTTATTCTTTGTGTATATGATTTCAGGTGCAAATCAGAATAGTCAAGGTGCTCGTGCATTATCAGCAAAAAAAGGTTTGACCATCCCACTAACTGCAGCGGAGGTAATCTACTGAAATTTAGTAAATGTAATATAAACATATTTTGTCTTTCCTCTGTTTTTGACAGTATATTTTGATTTATTATCCCTTTTTTTTTTTACATTAAAACTAAATTGAAGTTCATTTAAATCAAAATTGTGTAACGTTGATGTTGTTACAGGTAATCTCTGCTATATTGTATTTTTTTTAAACACCATCTGTGTGGTCGAAAAACTAAGTGTCTTAACATAGCATGGTTGTTTAAGTAAAGCTTTTAAAATGAATTATTATTTGGACTTTTTAGTGCTCAGAGAATTCATTGTTCAAATGTGGTATAATTGAAATGCAAAAATTCTATGGAATGACTATACATGTGCAGTTATTTTTGACGTATTAAAAACAGACTTTAAGACTTAAGTCAGCAGTTAAAATATTTTTTTTTCTTTCAGCTGAAGAACGCATTCGACAAGCTTTTTGATGGCTTGATGGAGAGTGAAGACAGAGAGAAACAAGCAGCCGAGGTGCGTATTTGATCGGCTCATCTGTCTGTATTGTATGTGCATACATTTGTTTGTGGTCACCATTTGGTCTTGTATTGTACATCGTATTACTCTCATAACAAAGATGTCAATAACTTATAATTATTATTATTAAACGTATTCTAATATTGGACACATTGTAGATCACCTGCTAAATGTCTGCAATATGATGTCAGCATCATATCGCATCATATCCTGAATGTATCCCTTCTTCCTTTTACCTTCTCTTTCTTGCTGCAGTTTTTGGAGAACTGATTCTCACCCCTTAAGTCGTCTCCCTCCTGCACCCTGAAATAGTTGTGTGTGTGTGTGTGTGTGTGTGTGTGTGTGTGTGTGTGTGTGTGTGTGTGTGTGTTGTCAGTGTCTTAGTGCAGCTGTATCGTGAACATGCCGCTCTCTTTCTCTGCAGTCTGTGGGTACTCTTCTCCTGCCTCACCAGAAGCAGGCGCTGTCCTGGATGTGTGCGCGAGAAAACAAATCTGCGCTGCCACCCTTCTGGGAGAGGAGGGGCGAGCTCTACTACAACAGCCTCACATGTTTCTCTGCCAAAGAAGTGCCAGAGAGAATTCGTGGGGGAATCCTGGCAGATGACATGGGACTGGTGAGAAACATGCACTTTTGTCTAATTTCAGTACATTTAAAAAATAATATGCTCAATTTCTACCTTATATCATGATGGGATGTGTAGTCAGTTGCTGATCACTATATATAGTAGAGACAATTGTGTTTTAAACTTTTGTGTATGTGTTGAAAAGGCAGGTTAACATGATGTTTTCTCCAATAAAAGAAGGATAATAAAAACTTCATCTGTTTTTAGTCTACATTTACCACAATAAAAGGCTTCACTGCTGATATCTAAGCAGACATAAATCGATACCAAACCCCTGTTTGTGTTTTCCAGGGAAAAACTCTGACAACCATCGCTCTGATTCTCACCAACTTCCACAAAGGAAAGCCTCTTCCTGTGGAGAAATGTGTACGTGTAGCTGTGTGTGGATGTGTTCTTTTCAGTCAGTATGCAGTCCGATTGACATGTGTTCAGCCATCATAAAGTGCTCGTTTACATGTGTGCAGGAGGAGCAGCCTTCACCTGTCAAAGCCAAAACTAAACCAGAGATGGCCTCCAAACTGGAAGGTAATCTAGATTTACGTACAATAAATTAGCTGGTGATGCAGATTTTCTTTTTATTGTTTTTCTTTGTTCAGTCTTCCTTTATCTCTCTTTGTGAGTGTGTGTGTGTGTGTGTGTGTGTGTGTGTGTGTGTGTGTGTGTGGGGGGGGGGGGGGGGGGGGATCTTGAATGCTAAAAGCAAACGGAGCACTAACTTTAGACATGATGTGTTTTTGTTTCAGGAAGTAGCCGTGCAAGCGATGGATCAGGATCTAGTGACGCAGCAGCTGGTTCTATGCGTCCAAACCTGTAAGTGTGGTTTAACTGAATTTGTCATGCTCAGATCATATTGTCAGTGACGTGTTTTAGTATCACTGCATAATTCAATCATGTGTAGAGGTGGGTGCCCAGGTAGCTCTTGTTTCCTTACTGCAGCGGCCCAGATTTGAATCCAACCCGCAGCCCTTTGCTGCAGGTCATCCCCTTTCTTTCTCCCTCTTTCCTGTGTAGAGCTGCACTATCGAATAAAGGCAAAAAAGCCCCCAAAATCATTTAAAAATCTTTATGTGTAAAGGTAAGAATGCAAATGACTACATCTGGACATATTTCCATACATTCAGTCAGTGTATATGTCTATAAGTGCACACCTGTTTTGTCAAATGTAATCATATTTTGTGCCCTCAGTGGTATGATTGATCTCGCTGACGTGCTTCCTGTCTGGATCAGTTCTCAGGTGGAGGGGATCAGTGTTGATTCGGCCAAGGTAGTGGACAAGTCGGATAAGAGTAAGAATTGACTGTCATCTCCATATGCACCACCTTTTAGGTCTGTTCACACGCTTTGCTTGTTTTTGTTGCCTTACTTTGCTTGTGTGGCTTATGTACATTTTTACCTGACATCTCCACTTACAGGTACCAGCAGAGGAAAGAAGAAAGCCACCAAGCGAAAGCCCATTAAAGGTGCAAGTCCAGTAAAGTCTTTATATTTGTGCACCGTAATATGTTCATGTACATGCATGTTGAAGACACTGTGTGACAAAGCTTGACGAGGAATCTTCTACAAATGACCTGTGAAATTGTCACAATGCTGTTGTTATTTGGCTTGCATAACATCCTAATCACCATTCCCTATGAACTAAATCACTATGTGTATTTTGTTTTATGTGCAGAGGCTCCTAAATTTGTTGAGGATCTGGACTTTGCTGCAGCACTGGGTGGCCCAGCAGCAGATACAAGCTTGAAGAAGAAGAAGAAAACTGCCACTCCTACACCGAGTGAGTTCTAACGGTGTACATACTATATTATTTTTTTGGAGGAAAAAAAAGAAAATGTTGTGATATTGGAGATGTATACATACCTTTTTTCATATGTGCAGGTGTGGGGTTCTCCATCACTGAAAGTGCAGATGACTTATCAGCAAGAACAACTCTCATCATCTGCCCACTCTCTGTGATCAGCAACTGGCTGGTAGGAATACAGCATTACACATTCCGAAACACCACAAACACCAAGGAGATAATTTTTCCCCACATACATAGTGAGGACGGGGAGAGTTGTTTATGACATCAAATTCCTGGTTATCTTCATAACAAAAGATCTAGCATGGCCCCGTAACACCTTTCTCCTCGTGAAGAAAGCTCAACCGAGGCTTATCTTCCTGAGAAAACATTAAAATAGGTCAAAGTTCCTTCTAAGATCCTGATAAACTTTTACAGACGCACCATAAAGAGTAACCTCTGCTACGGGGCCACGTTGTGGTATGCCAGTTGCACTGCCGAGACCTGCAGAGACCCGGTCCAGGTGGTTAAAAACGGCACAGAGGATTGTGAGAATTGTGCTTCTAAACTCGGACACAGTGTATGTATGATAGCCGTCTCTTCAAGAAGGGTAGCAACCTCGGTAAGAACCCAGTTCACCCAGGCCACAGTCTGTTTTTACCCTTACCATCAGGGAAGAGATACAGAGCCATCAAAGCCCGAACAAACAGACTGAATAACAGTTTTGACTCAGAGCTGTAGCCTCCATCTGCTTTGTTCAATGCTACCTTTCCATCCCCGAAGTCAGCCAGTCATGTTGTCTTTCTCTGTCCTTTTGTGTGTGTGTGCAGGACCAGTTTGAGCAGCATGTACGCGCTAACGTAAAGCTAAACGTGTATCTGTATTACGGCGCAGAGCGCAACAGGAGCAAGACCTTTCTGTCCTCTCAGGATGTGGTGATTACAACCTACAACGTCCTCTCTGCCGACTTTGGGGTGCGTGTCGACGGGTCACATGTATATCTGTAAGGTTTGCCAAAGTGTTCACACAGAACAGAAAACATGGCCGATGCATTTAATATGGTGGTGTTGACTGCAATCATTTATTTTGAGAAGAAAAATCCTCTAATAGCAGCTAATTAATGTGTGACCTGAACCTGAACTGCGTGTTCAATTCATGTCAATATTCCCGTGAGAGATCATTTCCTTATCTTTCTAACTATAATGTTTTGTTTACTTTTCAGAATAAGAGTCCTCTCCATGGCATCAAATGGCTGAGGGTTGTGCTGGACGAAGGACACTTTGTAAGAAACCCTAATGCACAGATGAGTAAGGCTGTGCTGGACCTAACAGCTCAGCGGCGCTGGATTTTGTCAGGTATACCTGCACTTTAACACACACACACACACACACACACACACACACACACACACACACACACACAGATAGTCCAACATATGAAAACACAAACGTTCTTGACCTAATTAAGTACACACAGACACAGCCTCAGTATTAAGGCAATTACTATTAACATTAAGGCAAGGCAAGGCAAGTTTATTTGTATAGCACATTTCAACAACAAGGCAATTCAAAGTGCTTCACATAAAAGCATCAAAACATAATGCAAAAGAAAAGGAGATTTAAAAACAATTAAGAACATTCATTGAAACATTAAAAACAGTCATTAAAACACTAAAAAGCTAAAAACAGAGTAATAGTTGCAGTGCAGTTAAGGCAATTGTTTGTGTGTGTGCGTGTTCATTCTTCCATCCCACCAGGTACTCCTATCCAGAACAGTGTGAAGGACCTGTGGATGCTGCTGGCCTTCCTGCGTCTGAAGCCCTTCGATGCCAGAGAGTGGTGGAACAGAGTGATCCAGAGACCCGTCACTCAAGGAGACAGGGCCGGCCTGCAGTGCGTGCTCACTAACGTTATGTTACACTGCTGCAATGTAGTAATAAGACTCCAGAGGGCATCGTCTGTCTGAGTGACATCAGTGTATCAAGCTTTCTAAGTTGTGACATACCAATGACATTCAAAAAGTCCTTTGATAGTTGATCACATCGTACCAGTTTGCTATTTTATAAGAAAGCTAGACGTGTTAAATTATGTTGATTCTCCAGTGTAGCACACTGAGTGATAATCAGATGTTAATAAACTCAGACAATTGATACTGTGCACATAGGAACCTCCAGACCCTGGTGAAGTGCATCACCCTGCGGCGGACCAAGGGCAGCGAGGTGAACGGGCGCCCCCTGGTGTCTCTGCCTGAGAAGACGGTGTGCGTGGAGCAGGTCGAGCTGAGCCAGTCGGAAAGAGAGGAGTACGAGCTGGCTCGCAATGAGGGAAGAAATACCATCGCCAGGTGTGTGTCAGTGTATGTATGTACATATACAGCTTCATATTGGTGTATTTTCTTTGAGTGATCTTAACTGTGTTTGTTTGTGTGTAGATACGTGACTGAAGGGACAGTCTTGAGGAATTATGCTGACGTGTTGGCCATCCTGATGAGGCTTCGACAGCACTGCTGCCACCCTGATCTGCTGGCAAAGACATCCTCAGACCTGAGTAATGAGACTAATGCAATAAGTGAATAATGTAGAGTACAGCTTCTGAAGCCCTTTAGTCACTTGATACGCAGACAGGCTTGCTGGAGATTTCTTGTGATTTTTTTTGTTTTAGTTGAAAATATATATATTTTACTTTTTCAGAATAAATTCTGATGCCCAGGTTTCACTTTTGTGCAGCCAATCATAGATGTGTATATTTACAGAGATTATCTTCTCTTCACGCCACACACAGTCCTGAGAGGAGGTATAATCAGAAGGAATGATTGAAAACACCTGTGTGAGAGCACCACGGGTGTGTAAAGAGTTTAATCTGTAGCTTCTGGTGAGTGGTGTGAGCGCTTATATTCTAGACCTTTCTCGACTTAGTCATAGCAGGTGTAATAATTAACATTAACGATTTGCACCTGTTCCAGGCGCTGCTATTGAGCGTGATTGCTCGGTTTACTGGGACACCTGAATGAAAAGGAGCCCTCGTTAGTGTTATTGATTACAGCTTTGCTTTTGCACCTGCTATGACAAGTGAAAATCCCTGCTGTGCAAAAACCCTTCTCCCAATTTTTTTCATAATGTTTTTATTTCCTCCACCTTTTTCACACTACTGCTAATCGCCCTTTTATGTTTCTTTCTCTCTTGGTTTCCTGTTTTAAAAGAATATTCACCACCACTGAAAATGTATCCAAGTCATTACATTTTTTTCCAGTTACCTGCTTTGCCGATGAGTTTACTTTTTCGCTCATGAATTTCCCTGTGTGACTGGTACTTATTCACTATTTGCAGCTGGTAACATGTGGAAAAGGTTTTACATTGAGGCTACTTATTACCGACCCTGTTTTATGAGCATGTAGTCTGGGAGGTGAATAAGTCGTCCCAAACCCAACATGAATAAAATGTGTGTAATCCTAGAATATAAACGCGTCTTTATATAACCCTCACGTTCCCAAAATGAAAGAGGTCATGACGTTTGTGTCTTCAAGAGTAGCTCTGGCCTCAATGCACATTTCAGAAAGATTTTCTTTCCTCTGTGTTCATTTTCACGTGTAAATTGATCCGATATTTTGTCTGTAGGCGCTGTAGCAACACCTGCGGAGATGCGAGAGCGTCTGATAGAGAAGCTGCGGTTTGTGTTGGCCAGCGGCTCTGATGAGGAGTGCTCTGTCTGTCTGGATTCGGTGAACCTGCCCGTCATTACACACTGCGCCCATGTTTACTGCCGGCCCTGCATCGCCCAGGTTATCGGCACTGAGCAGGTAATGTGCTGCCTGTAGCAGACACTGGTCTGTAACTGAATCGATATTTGACAACTTAAAAGGCAAGTTTTCTGTCTTTTCTCTCTGCTCTGTGTGTGTGTATGCGCATAGGAAACAGCGCGCTGTCCTCTATGTCGAAGTGAGATCAAGACCAGTGAACTGGTGGAGTTTCCACAGGAGGAAATGGAGGAAGAGAAAAGTACAAACTCTGATAAGTGGAGGACAAGCTCAAAGGTACAGCTGCATATACTGAGGATGCAGAATTAACTGGGTGATAAAAGCACTGTTTTGTGATTCTTTCCTTAATTATTTACTTGGAAGTCACTCTTATTAAGTAGTGTTGGCAGTGATGAAAATGTGCTGTAATGCTACTTTATTAGAGCCGTGTTGTTCCTTCTCTGAAGTGAATTTAATTCATCACTGCAGGTGCAGGCGCTGATGGGAAACTTGCTCAGGCTACGATGTGAAGACAGCAGCATTAAGTGTCTGGTCGTCTCTCAGTTCACACGCTTCCTCACCTTACTGGAGACTCCACTCAGGTAAACATTCACAGTAGTAGTTCAGGGTCTCGTAAGTATACTCTAAACAGCTTTTTTTGTGCAATTTAATTATTACAACAGCTATGGTGGACGTTTCGTGAGTTGTTTTCCTTTTTGTGAAAATTTTGGTTTCTCCATTTCCAGCATTTCACAATTATTTTAATCAGAAATTGCAACTTATAAACTGTTGGATTTGTGGCTCTTAGGTGACCAAACTATTGTTCTCCAGGTTTAGATGTTTATGTTAGCAGTGCACCAGCAGCCCTCAAGTGGATCATTTAGATTTAATTAAATTGTCGGTTGTTATTTTACAACTTGTCTCTTGGCGTTATTGTCCTCCTTTCTCTTCACCAGAGAGCACGGTTTCAGTTTTGTGCGTTTTGATGGCACCATGAGCCAAAAGAAGAGGACTCAGGTCATCCAGGAGTTTCAGAGCCCTGCAGCCGACGGCCCCGCCATCATGCTTCTGTCACTCAAAGCTGGAGGGGTGGGGCTTAACCTGACTGCCGCCTCTCATGTTTTCTTCATGGACCCTGTAAGTGCAGATTTCGACCAGGAGCCAACCAGACACACGGCTTATTGAATGTGTCAGGTTGTGCACCCTGAAGGGATTTTTATACAGTATATTGATACTTTGACATTCTTTTCTGTTTTTATGGCAAATTTTTTTACACTTTTAAGAAAACAAAACATAAAATTGTAAAAGAAGTGAAGAAGAATATAAACAAATGCCATATATGACTATTATGACCATTTTTAAGGCCATCATCTATTACCTAAATTGTGTTTTCAGGAAGAAGGGAAATTCTTAACTGCATGTCCGCTTGTTATTGACTGTGTGTTTTAGGCATGGAATCCTGCAACAGAGGAACAGTGTATCGACCGCTGCCACCGTCTGGGACAGACGAGGAACGTTTTTGTCACCAAGGTCAGGGATCTATTACTAAACCGTGTGTGTTGGCACTTTTGTATTTGGGTCTGCAGTGAAAAGTTCAGTGGCAAGGCATCACACATTCCTTTGCTGGTTTACACTGTGAAGACTGTAAAACAAGACAGATGTTCAGCTACCTGATGATTGAAATGATTTCTTCAGATCTAAGATGATCTTAATTATGTCTATAATATTACATTCTCATGGTTAAATTCAAGAGAGAAAGGTACTTGACAAAAATCACTGACTGGAACATTTTGCATGCATTTTGATTTTGTGTGTGTGTGTGTGTCTGTTGCTGCAGTTCATTGTGAAAAGTTCAGTGGAGGAGAGCATGGTGAAGATCCAGAGGGAGAAGCAAGACCTGGTGGAGAAGGCTTTTGGTTCCAAAAACACTGACAGGAAAACATCTCGCATGGACGACATCAAAGCTCTGATGGAGCTGTAGACGTCTGACGAAGTGTTCCCATGTTAATACGTCAGTTCAGGTTCAAACAGTTGCCTGTTATTGTTGGGTCTGACAGTTCACATCTGAAGGGCTGCAGAGATTTTTTTTTTGTCCACATTGTCAATTTTATGTTCATATTTTGAAATGTTTCATTTGTAGTTTGTCCTGAATGTTTTCATTTGTTCTATTTAACGGTTAAAGTTTTGATACTGATTCATTAACAGGACAAACCACACGACACGCTTTTGTTGTGATGCGTAGGCGCGGTTTGTCTTGATCATAAAAATGTCAAAGCTGTGTTAAAACTTTGAGATGGCTGATAAGGATTTAATCGAAAGTTAATCCCACCTGTTCTAGCAGCTCGAGTTGTCAATTTACAAAATGTACCAGCCGTGACGATTCAAGTGTTCTGTATGTAGGATTTATTTTTTTTGTTGCCGTCTCTGGATTAAAGAAATGCAGACTGCTGATATTGTACATTTGTAGCTACTGTATTTAAACAGAGACGGAGCAGCTTTCAGAACTTCAATGTATATTTAACCAAAAACCTGAAAATAAAGGGAAACATCTGTTTACTACACAATCTAATAATCATTTAAGTGGTTACATTAAGTACTTCTCAAATGTGAGGATTTCCTGCTTTATGTTAAGAGTTGGACAAACCAGGATATTTAAAGACTTTGGGCCATTTTTGTTTCTATTTTGTGACATCTCATTGACCAAAGGGTTAATTGAAGCCCTATAATCATTACACAGAGAACAAAGAAAATAAACTTGATACAGAAGTGATGGCTAAAAGGTAATTCTTCACCAGTTTCTTTATTAGCGCTTCTACAGGGATGTACAGTTAACAGCTAGGTGACAGGACAGATCTGCATTAACTGATGTCACTACAGTTTTGGTCCACTTCCACACTCATGCATATGCAGGATTTTAGCAGGCTGAAAAGATTGAAAAAAAATTTCTCTCAACCTCGCCAGTTCCTTTGTTGGAGGAGTGTGTTGTTAGGAGCTATAGATAATAATTTAGTTTCAGGTCACACAGCTGGAGTGAAGTAAATGAGGCATTGGTAACAGGAAAGGAGGGACTCAACAAAGTTAAGATTGGTTGTGCAGCGGTAACAGTAAGTGAGGTTTTGTAAACGGTGAATGGCAATAAGGCAGCTGGTAACACTACAGAAAGGAAGTGACGAAACCGGTCATGGCACAAAGATGTACTGATGTGGATCTGGCTGGGACATTACATAACATGCAGGGTACAGATGACAGATGCCTGGGCAGCGCACTAATTACACACAAATACATACAAGACTATCAACAGCACCTCAGGATGTGGGTGAAAGTACTTCATTACTGACCCACTTTTTATTTTTTTTGTGCCATGCAAATACAACATAACAGGCCTTTGTCCTAATATAACACCAGATATTACAAAGCTGAAGTCACATGGAGCTGGTGAGTGTCAGAGGCACGGATAGGGAAGTTTACCTTTGTACTCTGGTGAGGTGAACACTCTAATTAAAGCGAGATTGTCATAACTGGCAGGGACTTTGAGAGGGAAATGAGCCTGTTGCTGCATATCTGCTTTAAAGTGGACTTATTGCAGGATAGGAGTTGTGGTAAAATCCAGAAACAACTTTTAAACTTAATGATTTCAGTTTCTGTTGTCTCTGAAAGTTTCCACAGTTTAGGAAGAATCGGGACAATGAATCCATCTCCATCAAATGCACAAGAACACTCAAAGGAAGAGTCTGACGTTTTAGGAAGTACGCTTAGTCGCCTTCTTCCCGAGAGTTGGATGAGAAGATTATACAACGCATGTTTATTGGCGATGTTAGATTCACAAATGAATCGTTCTTTTTGAACAAATGCTTTTATAGAGGAATGAGTTAACTTGATTTGCGGGAGTGAATCAAAAATGCTGCTGGCAGTAGCTTAATATTTAGTATCAATCTTCTCCTCTAACTCTCAGCAAGAAAGTGAAATAGTGTATATTTGAGGGGAAAACTGAATGGTGAGAGTGTGCGTGGGAACTGTGTCAAACTTCCACTCTCATACACACACACTGATGGGATGCAGAGAGTGAGGCTGAATGTTGCACAAAGGCATTCATCCAGTTGCCTGCTAATCAAGCCCCTGTGATTGGCTGAGCAGTGCTTAAAATCTTCACCCACACAGAGCTTTAACTGGTGCTCTCTCCGTCCGTCATGCTGCCTCGCCTGCTCGCTACTTTAAGAAGGAGTCGAGCTTTCGTGCGATGTTGTCGAAGGAGTCGTCACCCATGTAGTCGATCTGGCCCGCTTCCCAGCGCTGCTTCCTCACCTCTGATGAAACCTTCTGTGGGGGAGGAGCAAAGGGTGCCGGGTTCTCCCTCAAATCCTCGTGAAGCTTACCCTGCTTGACAGACAAGAGGCAGACAAAGAATGGATCATAACATGGGACTGGAGCAATACTTTATAAGGACTGGTTTCCCCACATTCGGGCCATGCTCGGCCGAACACTCTTTTTCTACAGTTTGAGACACAATCGGTGCATGCAGGGATTTCGTCAGGGGAGTCAAAGTGCAAACATGACATTTTGCAACACACTTTGCAGCAGATAAGAGTTTAGTTTCTGGATTCCTAGAGTAGAAGTACACTCAATAAGTCAATACAAAACAAGAGATAATGACACAACGGAGCGGAGCAGTAACAGAGTGCAGATGGAGTAGAATTAAAAAATATGTTATGTAACCAAATCAATATATTGATTACTAAATCTAAAATGTCCATTTCCCCACAGTTGTCAAACCAAACTATAAGCAAAACAAATTTTTGAGTGGAGGGGGACTTTAAAGCTGCACATTTTGAAAGAAGAACTAACAAATCCTTCTTCTTACACACACACAGGGGTTTTGGTGCTAAAGTCCAAACTGGTCTAGTATGACCAGTAACATTTGGTGGCTAAGCAGTACGTTCACTGATTTCCACTTGTCTTCAGTCAGGTTACAGAATGATGATGCCTTTAAATCAACTGACTTTGGGGAAATTAGGGAAATCTGAATGTGCCACTATCATGTAACTGCCATTCTGTGGCATTGTGTCTCTTCAAATAATTCAAAATAAGTCCTAAATTTCAAGATTCACTTGGCATACAGATTTCTTTTTTTTTTTTTTTTAAACTTAAGCCAGAGCTCAGCTCAAGACTTACAGACTTTCTCCATGACGGGCCTGTATAAACTTGTACCACAAGATGGCACAGCTTCAGGCAATTGGGCAAAGTTGCCTCTTTCATTTTCTGACTAACTCTATTACAACAGGGCAGCATGGCAACTTCCTGCTACTCTGTAGAAAGCTGAACAGTTGTTGGAGGCACGGCACGCTGCAAGCCATTCATGCAGTCAACAAACAGGTTCAAACAATGTTTAACAAATCAACTTGTTGTTGTGGGAACTAAAACTGGACAGTCCTCTTATCGGGAGTCATAAAAAGCTTCAATATGTGGGACTTTCATCATAGTAGAGTTCACCTAGTAATTACACGTTTAGAAAAAGTCAGGACAAGACGATTATGCAATAGGCTAAAAACACAATCGCACATCCTCGTTTATGTTTCGACACATGCATAGTCACCACAGCCACACGTACAACGGGACACACACACTTAAACAACGCAACAGCTGACGTACGTCCATGATGGCGTCTACGAAGCCGCTGTTGAATGGAGCGTCCCCGTATGCCTGCTGCAGCAAAGGCTGCACCGATTTGGCGTACAGCTGCCACCACATGAGCAGGTAGTCGGGATGCAGATGGCACTGGTCAGGGGACAGGGAGTGGCCTTTGACCTCTCCCGTCTGAGTGTCGTAGGAGTAGTTCCATGGCTTCACCTTTCCCAGGAAATGCACCACCTTGGCATCCCGGCCGTACCTGTGAAAACACAGCGGGCAAAGTGAGAGGCAGGAAAGAGTGTGAGAGAAACAGAGAGTCTGCTGCTATTGGCAATCTATCCAAAAGCTTGAAAATCACTTTTGTGAAACGGGCCCCGAGGAGCTACGAAGTCCAATGACAAAAAAATAAATATAGAATGGAGTTCAGCCAGACGAGCTAAACCAATTAATTTGGAGGTCAGTTTCAAAATGTGTGCACCAAAAATGTCTGTTACAATCCCACATTGCACAGAAAAACTGTGTGTACACAAGTAACGAAAGCATGGTCAATCTGAATCAGGAAGTCGATCCATAAACTGCGATCGATGATTATAACCGACAGCTTGGCCACTAATTTTACCATCCGCCTCCGTTTACTCTTTCAAAAACAGTTTGGCTAACCTGAAAATGTGTTTTAAACCTCTGTGATACTCTACAGTGCAGATTTAAATCAAACAAAGTATACAAGTGTAGCTACAGTAGCTCCTCTGTTTTGAGGCAGGTTGTGGAAGAACGTATGTTGTCCCTGCTCTAAGTTTCAGCAGCCAATAATTTAACACCCAGCCGCACACACATGCACACACACAACCTTTGAACTGACCATGGATAAGCTTTATGCCTCCTAACACACAAGCATTTCACAAGGACAGCAACAGAATCCGGGCAATAGGTCGGCTACACATGAACATAGGAAGAAACACTGGATACATCGATTGTGTGTGTGAGTGTGTGTGTACTGACTGTTTGAACGCTGGCAGGTAGGAGTAGATGGCGATACTGCTGAGGTTGTAGATGAAGGGGAGGTGTTTGGAAATATCTGCCGTCGCCCAGGTGTCAAAGAAGCTGTTGAGAACCCCCTGATCTCCACCTGCAGACATGGAAACACAAAAAATAAACTTGAGACATTTGTTGACATAAATTTGGGCTCAAGTAGAGCAAACCGAGAGATGGCAAGAAGCTCTGGTTTGGCGTGTTAAGATACAAGTTAAACAGTTATAGTCACAACACCACACACGCATTACATTCCCACAGACTGTGTCCTATCTGTGATGTATAAATAGAAACTGAAAAATGAGTGTTGAGAACGCTGTGACGGGACAGTGAATGACATCATATGGCAAAATCTTTGAACACACTTAGAGACGGATGTCAGATGTATGTGACACGTTGTTAACCGCAGACAAACTGCAGGGGTGAGGTGGTAGTGTGGGGACGAGGTTAGACCAGGTCTGAGCTAAGCTTAGGACATATATATAAAGTTTATATGTGTGTGTGTGTGTGTGTGTGTGTGTGTGTGTGTGTGTGTGTGTGTGTGTGTGTGTGTGTGTGTGTGTGTGTGTGTAGGGAGGGAGAAGGGTTGCAGGAGATTAATGGCATTATTTAGCACTAAACATCAGCATGTTAACATTCTCATTATGAGCATGTTAGCATGGTCATGTTAATGCATTAACCCAAAGTACAGCGGTCACACCTGCCTCACAGAGCTGCTAGCTTGTCTGCAGACTCGTACTGTTGTTTTAGTCGAGAAGAAAGAATCTTAACCTGGCCTCGGTTTTTTTTCTGTTCTTAGTTTTCTAAATAACTGCAAAAAAAGAGACGGAAACATTCGGGTCTCACCGTCGAAGCTGCCGTTTTCACTGCAGAACGTGAGCAGCTTCTCGTGCGTCTCATTGGACGGTCTGAAGACGAACACCCCGGAGTTGAAACAGTCGGGCCAACCAGGATCCGGAGCCGCAGATAGTTCCTCTCTCTCAAAGAGTTCATCTATATTTGACAGCACCTGAATACATTAAAATAAAAGTTGCTTGCAGATATATTGAGTTTCATTCATCAAGATTATGATAGGAATTTGCAAAAATTCAGTAGCATGTGTTTATACTCAAAGACATTTGTCATGTAGCTGAAATTCTTTGTCACTGTATGGATCGCAGATACAACATGAAAAAACATGAACAAATTAATTAAATATAGACTGTTTCATGTTGTGATCACAGGACAATAAACAATACTACTTTTTTAACTATGAGGTGATTTTTGTGTGTATGTTCTCTGCAGGTGTTTTGTCTCACCAGTGTGTCCGCGTCCATGAACACACACTTGCTGTAGTGTGTGAGACTCCAGCAGTGCAGTTTGGTGAATGTTACTCCCAGGTCTGGACGCTTCATCAGGGATAGATGAGCTGTATCGCCCGAGTCCATAACGTCCACCACTAGCACCTCATCGAAAATGGAGTGAAGGGCGTCTCTACAACACAGACAGTATGATTTGTGTCAGTGTGTGTGTTCGATATTGACCTTTGACAATTTTTCCTGAGTTACCTGCAAGGTTCAGCAACATGAGGTCCTACAAGTGCAACCAGCTTCCTGGTTGTGTTGTGGTTTAGTAACGACTGGCCGAGAACCATCGCTCCCTTGGCGTAGCTGTCATTTGTGGCCAGCGTCACAAAAGCTTGGTCTGCTTGGAGAAACACACAGACACACACAAACACTCATCAGCCATGTGACTGGCAGGTTATCTCATAGATGTCTCTTTTGTCAGGCCTACTTCCATCGATCAGCCCTTTAACCAAGTCTCTTGCTAGTTAAAACATTGGTGTGTTGTGCATCATCTGTAAGATTAACCAGAGAAGTTTTGATGCATAAAATGCATTTTATTAGAATTCTGAAGGTGTCAAAAATGGTAAATATTCAGTGGAATCTGTGATGCGTTTGGTGAAATTGACGGGCGCTACAGGCTCACAACAGCCTCCAATAAATAACTAAAATTGATATAGAATGTGGATAGTTTGTAAAAGCATCATAATCCTAAATTACACAGTGAAACCCTTAATATCATCTTCCCTTATTAGGACAATGGGACACAGCCAAATATAAATTAAACATTTTTTTTTACCTCAAAAGATACTATCCATCCTCACATCTGAGCATTTATACTCACACTTGCTATTAATGTGAGTAAACCTCCTCAGATAGGAATGGTAAGAAAGCTACATTTCGTGGACTTTCCACCACAAACTTGCCACTTGAGCATCTGTGCATCTGTCTCTAAATTTGACAGGAAACCACATTAAATCAATGCACCTTTATCTGCTTTTTTTCCTCCACACCAAACCTGAACCATCACATCCAGTGTCCCGTCTCGTCAATCGAGTATAACCCGCCGCACCGGTACGAGTACGTCCAATTCATCTGCAGGCCTCTTGTGTGTGTGAAGTTCAGTGTCTGCTGGGTCCCACATGCATACATTAACAACAGCAGGACACACACACTGTGTTTGTGCTTGAGTGAACGTTGGCCCAGAGCCAGCAGATAGTATTCATCAAGCTGAATGTGTGCGTTGTTTGGAGGACTTCTGTGAAACCTGATCGGAGAGGCAGTGTTGTGCGGTTGCTAGGGTCTGTTTCAAGGAACTTTAAACTGATGATCAAAAGAGGGTTAAGCCCGCCTCACCCATACGCCCATACAGGAAGCATGAGCCGGGTTCCCACAGAGTTATCTGAGGCCTTAATGAAGACATATGACCTCCACACCTCTGGGTCCTAAACGTTTGTGAAGATGTTAGCGACAATTTAATCTGTTATGAGTGCACCAATTTTAAAATATAATGGAGTAAATTCATGAATAATATATGGTAATATACACTTATATAGGCTAGAGCATATTCTACTGTCAAATGTATTGTTCTATGCAAATAAAATGTGTAGCGATTGCATGTAAAGTGTCCATTACGGACATGTAAGCATTGTTTTCTGTATGTATTTTCATGTTAATGTGATACTTTTCATAGTTATTCTTATCTAGGAAACACATTTATAGTAATACACTATAAAAGGTGCGACACTAGAGGCCTCTACAGTATTAGAAAAAAACAAAAACTTCAAGGCCACACACTGAGGCGCACGTCCGCACTGTCAAGTTAATCAAAGACCCCACATTAACCCAGGAAGTAAATAGTGTCTCCTTTAAACAATAAAAGCATACATGAGCTATAGAACAAAGTTTAATATATAACTGTTAAAAACTGTAAAATAATGATTTAATCGTTTGGTCTAGCAAATTGTGAAAGGGGACCATCACGAAAGTTAAAGGTCTTTAAGCGATTTTTGTCCAGTCAACAGTCCACAACCAGCAAATATTCACATTTGAAAAGCTACAACCAGTTAATTAATGTTTGGCATTTTTATCTGAAAGATTAATTAAATCAGATGAATTTTTTGACAATGGACCATATTGGGTAATTGTTTAAGCTCTAGTTTGTAATTTGTTCATTAATTAATATATATATATATATATATATATATATATATATATATATATATATATATATATATGAACCGTGAAAATAAAACCGTGTAAATAAAATATAAAATTAAATAATTGTAATAAAATTCTTAGATATAGATTTAATTTTAGGGCTCCTTCAATGAACGGGCCTCAACATTATGTGGCAATATAGATGTCAACTTAAAAGAAAACCTCAACATTTTGGGAGATATATGTTTATTTGCTTTGTTAGATGAGAAAATCAATACCACTGCTTGCAGTCTATATGCTAAACTACTCTAACCAGCTACAATATACATTGGACTAATCATCAATGATGGTGACTTTACAGGGGACAAATCAGACCTCAACATTAGAGCTTGACCAACCAATATCATCTTATTAGATATAATAGTAGAAGTAAAAATGTTGGCCGATAAGTTACAAGAAATGAAGGTCATTTACAAAAAGTGACAGCGTTGATAAGATCATTTTTTAACTGTATATTGTCCCATTATCTTCGTCACGTGTAAATCTGATTTTTTAAAACTCTTTAATATTGGTAGGCCAATCTGTCTTGGTTGTGTTATAAAAAATATTAAGAGTAGAGCAAAAATTACAAAAAATAAAATCTAAATAAATATGTTATTCGAAGGGAATATTACGTTTTCTTTTCTCAACACAATTCTCCCTTTTAAATTTGAGCCTTTTGAAACTCAACTCTAGTTGCCTTCAAACGCGTCAACTTTGAAACTTGCAACCGGATGTACTCTTTTTGATTACCGAGAGCTTTACTTTGATCCAAACCGCTGCATCAACTCATCAAATCAAACGCATATAAAACCTTCAAATGGCCGCAGCACATAAAACATAACTGCTATTAACGATTAAAAGCCATATCATCATTAATGTCCGCATGCCAGAAGCAGTGAGTGTTGCAGAGGACGGATTTTTGCAGCGTTTAATAAATTCGCGATATTTTGGGAGAAGAGGGCAGTTCGCGCAGCCCCGATCCGGTGCTGAGTGGCCGGGTTCCGGTGTCAGTGTAGCGGATGCAAGTGTCGGCGGAGCCCCGGTGGTTCTTACCCGACATGGTGTGATGAGGAGAGTCTACCTGGGGCGCGGAGGTCGTGATGGGGCAGACAGAGGGTTTGCACTGCGTTGCGCACAAGCTCAGCAGCTGGGAGCAGTCCAACACAGGAATTAAGCCCCACATTTTCCGGGTCATGTGACCAGTGACAGCCGACACGCCCCCTGCGTGGAGCCTATACATCACCAATACCACAGTGATGAAATACTCAAATTTGACCTTCGTAAAAGTGCTGACATATTAGCATGAAAATGTACTATAATACCAAAAGTAAAAGTACTCGTTATGCAGAACGTCCCAGACAAATATGTATTATTATATTATAATTATTGATGCACAATTTAATTTAATGGAGGTGGAGCTCATTTTATCTTTATATACTGCTGGTTTGCTTAATATATTTTTTCAAAGTGCATCATCATCATTCATTTATTGATTGTATTTTGTATTAATATTCTAAATCGGCACAGTAACTGGCCCAACTATAGCTTTGAGATTAATGTAGTGGAATAAAAAAAGAACATCTTTTCCCTCTGAAATGTAGAAGAGGGATAGTAGCATATAACTGAAGCTGAACTTTTACTTGTAACTGTATTTCTACAATGTGGTATTAGTACTTTTACAAGACTTATGTGAATATGTGTATGAATATGTTTCCTGGTGGTATGACTAGTCACTTGTATCAGAAGATGAACTTGTTAGAATCAGAAATGAGTGATGTTCGATTGCAATCTGAATTTGTTTTTCAAATTAATTAAGTTTGAGTCATCAGCAAATACTGTTATATAAATACATAATGTGTGCCCTGCTTCAGTTTAAGAAGTGGACTGTATGGCAACATGCTGCACTACTTTAAAAAAAAAAAAACAGGGAGAGCTTCTTCACTTCATCAGCTTGTGACAGCACTGCCTCTGAGTGGTCGTGACTTCAAATTACAGCTGAAGGAAGCGTCAAAGGCTTATAACCAAACAAGGAAATGCAGGTGGGTGTGGGGATGGTCACACACAGCTATTATTACATTAAATCTAAATACTCCATATACTCCAATACCTCCATTTTATTTTAGTAGAAGCAATATATCTACTATTAGAACAAGTAACAGCAACATGTGTCTATGTCAACAATATTTTAGACTATAAACTCATAAAAGCAATTCATATTTAGTATCACAAAATGTCTAAGCTCAGTGCTAGAGAAGAAACATTTGCAGCATTATTGTGTGCATGCATGCTTGTGCTGCAAGTTTGTGTGGTTTTCTACTCTCCTTCCTGCGCATGTGTACCAAAGTGAATAATGCAGGAGGCTTATGAGAAAGTCTTTGGCCGGTTGTTGCATTTTTACACCAACAACTGATCCTGGCTCAGGGTCCACAACCCAAAACTGTAGCTGGTACATCAACAACTAGAGGTGGAGCACTTGCCTCAGACCTGCGATTAGTAGCAGAGGGTAACCGGAGAGCACCTCAGAGTCACAGAGTGAAACATGGGCTGATCAAGTGTCTGACAGGGAGATAGAAAGATGGAGTCTTTGTGGATTCAGAGGCAAAAAAAAAAAATCTGCATAAGTTTGTAGTGAATAGGTGTAAACATGTCTTTAGTATGTTTGTCTGATCCAAGAGAGAAACATTTTGCACAGTCTTGTGTCTTGGTTCCGGCTGGTTATGGGACTGTGTGTGCCTTTTTGAGCGGTGGTGGAGGTGAAAGGAGAGGCTGACAGGTACGCACAGAGAAAGGGAAGGGAGGCAAACACAAGAGGAGAGAAGTGAAAGAAAGCGGCCCAAAACGCTGCAGCAAGCTGATTTTCTACTTTGGACTGGCCCTGCTCCGGACTCTAAGCCCATCAGCCTGCCTGGGACTGAATGTAAGCTCCTTACTACTATTGTTTCCTTACATTGCAGTTTGACTATTCTAAAACACCAAGGCTAACTTTCCTGCATGGTGTATAGTTGTCAAACTGTCAAATTACACAGATTTAGGAAGAGCATCACAAGCATTTTTCAAGACATAAAAGCAATGATGCGTGATCTGCTGCAGTTGTTTGTTTGGAATAAAGAGTGACTGTTGCAGTAAAGTGGCAGTGTTGCTGTGTAGTGGGGCAGTTTAATCTAAGTGATGCAGTTGGCTGTGTGCCTCAGGTTACAGGGCTTTGTGTGGCAGTGAGGCACGCTATGCAGGAAAACACAGGCCTCATGTTTGTCAGAAATGCAAAATGTGTGCATGGTCCATTAAAGAACCTGTGGCTTAATGTAACGAGTGGTATCAATCTAAGTTTGCAAGAAAGTGTGTGAATATGTCACACTTTATTTAATTGGCCTTGCTGGTGTTTTTATTTTAGTGTGTTTAGTATCTTTTTTATCCTCTCTTCCCACTGTCCCCACAACATGTGTTTTAGTGCTTAACTTTTTATGCTTTCTAGATGCATTGCAGTCATTGCAAATCAATTGCACTGAAGAGAAAAACAGGTGAACGTCTTAATGTGATGACACAGCTGAGGTGTTAACTGTTAACTGTCTACGCCTGTCACAGGGTCCAGAAAGGCCAAAGGTCCATTCTGCAGTGCCTCTCCTTAGTGGCTCCTCCTAGGTGAGATAACCAGCTCTCCAGCCTCTCCGGGATCCAGCTTCCGCTCTGCCTGAAGCCTCACAGAGATCTGGAGGACTCGACTCGTGCAGCCAGTCCAGAGGGATCAGCACCGAGAGGCTTATAACTCAAGACAGGACTAACAGGAAACTCTTATGAAGGTACTTGTCTCTATCTTAGGGTTACTCTGTCTGTCAAGCAAAGAACCAAAAGGATACTTTACTGTAAAATGCTAATACCTCAGCAGGGGTTATAAAAAACCTAAGGTGTGTGAATGTGCCTGTATGTCTGTGTGAAAAGTCGGTGCAGAGTAAAGAAATGCCAGTGAGAAGTCACAAGACTACCCTGGACAAATTCCAGTAAATAACCTGACACTTCTTTATTGTTCTTCCACCTTTACCCCATCTCTGTTGTCAAACTCAGCTTTTGTTAGTTCTGTTTCTATATTAAATGATTTCTCTATGTTTGCAGCGTTAAAATGAAGCTTTGTTATGTCGACATATTGATCAATCTGGCAAAATCAGCTCCTACTTTGTGTCCAGTGTGATCCAGAACTGTGTGTGTGTGTGTGTGTGTGTGTGTGTGTGTGTGTGTGTGTGTGTGTGTGTGTGTGTGTGTGTGTTTCAGGTACACAAAGCAGAAGCTACTATGGAGAGTCGTGTCACACAGATTTCCAGAGATGTCCTGGAAGATCTCAGAGATGCCTTTAATAGAATTGGTCAGTTCCACACTCACACACACACACACACACACACACACACACACCTAACCTGACCCTACCGTTGTATTGACATGAATCTAAGTAGGACATTTACAGCTGACAATAAAGCATGACTCTTACGCAAGATATTTTTATCGCCTTGGGTTGTTCAGTGTTTGTACTTTGTGTTTGAGGCATTTCCAGATGTAATAATGAGGCATTGCCAGATTTTACATGACATTACAGTCATTTAGCAGATGCTTTTGTCCAAAGCGACTTACAATTCAGTATCTATCTACCGTAGACGCAGCTATGGGAGCAATTTTGGGGTTAAGTGTCTTGCTCAAGGACACATTGACATGAGACTAGCAGAGCAGGAGCCGGGGATCGAACCACTGACCTTCTGATTGAAAGGTGGCCCTGCTCTCCGCTTAGCCACGGTCACCCATTTTAACAGTTAATCTTCATCATAAGTGTATAGTTACAAAAAGATGCTGATAATAGTGAGCAACATAAATAAGGAATGTCACATTCCTATGTGAAACACAAATACAAAGCTCAATAGATTAAACAAATAAAGAGGGTGAGACAGAGATTTAAAAATGTTGAAATGGCCTGACATGTAACTGTAAAGTCAAAAGTTCTTGAAAGAAATTTGGTGCTAATTGACTGGAGACATTGTTTCATTGGTACACTTCCAATTAGATTAATTACTATTAATTGCTAGAGTTGTGGTTATGTTAGCTGAGGTAAAATTAGATTTTGATCATTACCAGTTGTGTTGATGAACATATAAAAACTGGACAGTGCATGTATCATAATAAAGATATTTGACAACATTACAGTTGTCAAACTTTTTAATGTGACAACTTTTATTTGAGTGAGGATGATTTAAGCAGAAAGGGCAACAAGTTAAGTCAATTATTAGATTTTATATCAGATCTTTTATTAAAATATGAAGTATTTGCAATGTTTATATACTACTGGTTGTCATCTCTGTACAGTTGAAACAGCATCAGTGTTTCCATCAACGACTACCTTTTGTTTCTTAGTTTAGTGTATTAGCATGCTAAAGTACAGTTGAGGCCGATTGGATGTCATTTGTTCTGTAAGTATTTACTCATAAACCAGAGGATGATATCAGTTGAGGATTTGCCCTGAGGGTGACAGGCTCAACAAAGTCCACAAAGACCATAAATGTATGCACTAGTTTGCATTGTAATATATGACAGTTATGGAGATATTTCCCTCTGAACCACAAATGTAAAACCTCAAGGGTGGGGACTATGAATGTCTGTACGCAATTTGAAGAGAATCTCTGCAATAGTTGTTGAGATTTCAGTCTAGCCCTGTCATGCATGAATTATGACAACCTCAGTCAGGATTTTTTGTGTTTCTTTATGCATAAAAAACAAGATTTTAACTTTATTTTTTTTTTAATCCAAATTTGTATCCAAAATGTTTGCATGTCCACTCAGGTGGACAGCATGCACTTTTGTTTTCAACTGAAGAAAAATGTATTTAACAAACAAATGAATAAAATGATATATAAAGATGTGAAAACTCTAAAATAATATATAGAAAATGTGCAGACTATTTTTTATGATAATTGGCAAAGCACCCACAAAGCCACAAGACACTGCATGCAGACGTACTTGGTTCTTTGTGTGCATGCAGCATCATTGCATCTGTTTGCATTTTTTGCTCTGTGAACATATGCTCACTCTAATTAGCCGATGGGCTGCAGGTGTGACCAATGCCACTTGCCTAGTGGCTGCAGCACATGCACTGGATAGTAGACTCCCTCCATCACCTCCCCCAACCTGAGCTTGGCTGTCTGCTCGGCTTTCCCCCCTGGTTTGCCACAGGAAGTATAGCCAGTGATGCATGATGTCCAATTTAGTGGACAGATGATTAATCGTAATTTCCTCCCAATATAAAATCAATACTTGGAAAATTTATGAATTATATGATTCCTTAGTTGTTACTTGATGTCACCAACATTTTCATACCTGCAAAGGTGTCTTTCCATAGAAGGATTGGCAAGATATTGATGAGTGGTTTTGAGAAATGTATCTTGCACTTACAAATGGCTTGCCACTGAGTGACAGTGTATGGGATGATGCAATAGCATTCACTGTAGTTGCTGATGTGCAACTATGCCATCAAAACCCATGCATATACAAGAAAACAACATTTGAACTGCTGTCCACTGTAGTGACCTCTATACATAAAAGGGCTAGACGGAAAAAAATCTCTTCACAATTTTTTATCTGTCCTTTTTCTTCCTAATTCTCACAACTCATGTTTACACTAAGGCAAGGCCATATGATGACTTTGTCTCATTTTGGGATCACAAGCCAAAAATCCTGTTCAGTGCACAGCAGGTCAGCTGAAGGCAACAATTTGACATATATGAAGAACAAAGTTTGCAATAATAAATGAGTAATGAATTAAGTCTTATTTGGTTTTAAATGGAGCAGTAATTATATGCAATAAAACACATTAATTAACACACTAATTAAACTGAAATATCAGTCTTTATCCTCCCTATAATCCGTACCAAATTACACACAAATTCTTATTAAATAAAATTATCAGGAAACTAGACTTCATTAAAGCAATCTCAGTCTTTGATTGTCCTTGCTTTTATTATCTGCGTGCAATATTTCCAAATAAATATTATGCTCATCATTTTAAGATTAATATTTGTGGAGCAAATTGACTCATTGTATATGTGTGTGTGCGTTTCTCTCTGTGTCTATTTGTGTTCAGATATTGATAACAGCGGCTTCGTGAGCAACTTTGAGCTCCAGGAGCTGTTCAGAGAGGCGAGTTTCTCCCTGCCAGGGTACAAAGTGCGAGAGATCACCGAGACCTTCATCGCTGGAGACACCAACAAGGACGAGAAGATCAGCTTTGAGGAATTTGTTTCTGTAAGTTCAGTTTGTGAGCAAAATAAATTATTCATCACAACCGTGCATGGACTAATGCAGCCTGTCCATGTTCAGATCTATCAAGAACTGAAGAGCAAGGAGCTCAGCGAGACGTTTAGGAAAACCGTCACAAGGAGAGATGGGATCCGTTCCTTCGGAGGAACATCAGGAAACTCCAGCGAGGGAACACAGCACTCCTACTCTGGTGTGAGAGAGTATGCATTGTGTGTGTTGTTGTTGTTGTTGTTGTGTGTATGTCATGCTTTATGTTGATTTTCCTAATTTTGATTGCTGTGATCTCGGTGTACCAAAAAGTGTGGCTCTCTGTGACTATATCATGTGTGTGTAGATGAGGAGAAGGTGGCATTTGTCAACTGGATTAACAAAGCCCTGGCAAAAGACAAAGACTGCCAACATCTGCTGCCCATGGACCCTGACGATGAAAGCCTCTTCACCTCTGTCCGTGATGGCATCTTGTTATGGTAACACACACACACACACACACACACACATACATACACACACGGACAAATCTGAGATTACACACATCTGAAATGATTCACTCACACTCCTTGTTCTCCTTCAGCAAAATGATCAACCTGTCTCAGCCTGACACGATTGACGAAAGAGTCATCAACACTAAGAAACTTGCCACTTTCACAATGACAGTGAGTAGTAAATCCATAACACTTATAACACACATACACTGCAAATACTAAGAAATGTGTCATGCATGCTAGCATGCTCGTTTGCGCTCTGGTGGAGAGTTAATTGAGAAACTCGATAGCTAGTTGTTTTTAAAATGTATAAAGGCCTGGAAACTAAGAAACAAAATGTGTATCTCACTAACTAGTTAAAAGGAAACTAGAAATAACTAAATGTATTTGATTTTATTGAGCAGTTAACCAAATAAGTTCTATATGATTGTACATGATTGTAGTACTGTATATATGGATGTGAACTAAGACAGTAACAGTTATAAGTGTAGATCTAGACAATAGATTGGTCTTTCAACAATGTTGCACTGTGCAATACCATCTTGTAATATATTAACTTCTTACTACATTATGTATTATATCTATTCTGTAAATGTCTCCTCTGTGGAGAAGGAAGGAAAGAACAGTCACATATTTGTCCTTTTTTATAACTTGATGTTGTTGTTTAATAAGTTAGTTATTATTTGGAGGATTCGGGCCACAGCCTTTCATTTTGGTGAGCTGGTACAACAATACCTATGAAATTTCTGATTTTGAACATGTTGACACACAATTTGTAGGAGAATCTGGTGCTGGCACTGAACTCAGCTTCAGCGATCGGCTGTATGGTGGTGAGCATTGACGCCCATGATCTGATGGCTGGGAAACCCCATCTGGTCCTGGGCCTGCTCTGGCAGATTATCAAGGTCGGCCTCTTTGCTGATATAGAAATCAGCAGGAACAAAGGTCAGTTCACACACACGCACACAAGGTATATTTAAAAAACTGTACCTTTTTATAGAGAGTTTTAAACTAATGGCATGTGTGTCTTCAGGTCTGATTGGCCTTGTGACAAATAAGGAGAATCTGGACCATCTGCTGTCTCTCTCCCCTGAGGATCTGCTGCTCCGCTGGGTCAACCACCATCTACGCAACGCTGGAACAAACACCATCGGGAACTTCAGCGATGATATTAAGGTCCTCCTCAGAATACACACACACACACACACACACACACACACACACACACACACACTTTTACACAAAAAAGGTGTGTAATCCCTTTTTGTATTGTACTACTGTAGGACTCTCGAGCCTACTTCCACCTGTTGGACCAGATTGCTCTCCAAGAGGAGCAAGACTACAAAAGGAGTGTCAAAATTGACATGAGCGCCATTAATGTGAGTCACTTTATTTTAAAATCACAAAAAGAAAAGCTGATGAATGGAAAATGTCAAATATATCTGTTCTATTATATATACATTACACTAAATATAGGGACCTTAACATTGGATTCTGGCATGATTATATGTACGTAGTGTCATGCACACGTGTGTGTTTTTTTGTGTATTTGAAGGAGCGTGATTTGGACCGAAGGGCTGAGATGATGCTGCGGCAGGCGGCCCGGCTGGAGTGCAGACAGTTTGTGTCTCCTCATGACGTCACGTCTGGGAACAGCAAACTCAACTTGGCTTTTGTGGCCAACCTGTACAACATGTATCCTGGTGTGCAGAAGGCTCAGATCAATGGCGGCAACGGCATAGGAACTGCACACATAGAGCGTGAGGCACCGATTTTGTCCAATATTAGGCTGCATCATACCATGGCCTTGGGGCTAATCATTGCATCTCATAAAATGCTGGCATGCCAGAATGCTTATCATATTATAAATGTGCAGAGAACTGATTTAAAGAAAAACCCACAGGTCATAAACCCTATCAAAAGCCCAAGTAAGTAAATATTTCAGGGTTAGTTGTGCCAGCCATAAAACCACTCCTACCTTACATAAGCTACAGCTGAACTTAAAACATTCCTACCAGGTGACAGTAACTGTGTGGGAACAGCTAGTTGACCACGTGATGTGGATGTTTATCATGTCTTTATGTCTTTCCAGCTGAGTCCAACGAAGAGAAGACATTTAGAAACTGGATGAACTCTCTGGGCGTCTCTCCACATGTCAACCACCTGTTCTGGTATGTCATCAGTTACTCATCAATGTGGTTAACTTTATCAAAGACAAGGGATGGAGACTTTATGCCTCCATTCACCTATTAATGGGCTGCACCAGTATAACCGCAGTAATGAGGGTAGAGAGAGAGTCATCTGGGCAATTAGGAAATCAGGGGAGCAACAGCAGCATCCTCTTTCGATATACTAACATTTACAAATTGGCTTTTATTTAGTTTTACACTTACCTTTTATTTATATTTATTTTATTAAAATGTGTATATAACATGTTCTCTTGTGCTCTTGTGAGTATATGCATGTTTTTTTTTTTTGTTCTTAGGCACTTTCTAAACTTCTTTTTGAAGTTGTCACATAAATAAAAGTTCTTATTTTATTATTACACAGTACAAAGTATTCTACTGGTAGACTGGTGCCTTGCTCAAGAGTTATATAGCTGAAATGTTATTATTTCACTTTCTGTACACACATTTTCCCAACTTCTCTGACCAGCCTCTCAATCTTAAATTCACCATCAATTTATGTGAAATAACGTTTTTCTCTGTACCAATTTACCCCTTTTGACTTCAAAGCTGTAATGTCCCAATTTATAATAAGAGTCATGAACAGCTGTTATAGACAGGATTTTAAAAAATCTGAAGTTGAGTCCATGTGAATGTGGTAGAGGCATACTGGATCCCACATTGATTTATTTATTTATTGGACCAGAAGTAATCAAATGTAAACAGTCTATAACAGCCTAAGCCTGTAAAATATCCACAAGGTGTTAAACGCCAACAAGAACCCCATTTTTATTGCACAAGCCTGAAAATGACATGCTCAAAATAAAGTAACTTTCTGTAATTACTTTGTTAATTAGAGTAAGTGATACTGAACCAGATTTAGCATAGTGTAAATCTTACATTTCTTCATCTCTTTAATTCAATGATTCATTTCTGCATGCGCCCCAGTGCAGTGATACCGTATTTTCCTCACTGTCTGTGTGTTTCACCTTACAGTGACCTGTGTGATGGTTTGATCATCATGCAGCTTTATGAGAAGGTTAATATGCCTGTGAACTGGAAGAAAGTTAACAACCCACCTTATCCTGTCCTGGGGGCCAATATGAAGAAGGTGTCCACATTGAAGAAATAGAAAGAAATATTTTAACGATAAAATAAAAGGAAAGTAATATTGTATTTCCTTTCATGTCTCAGCTGGAGAACTGTAACTATGCTGTGGAGCTGGGCAGGGATGTAGCTCATTTCTCTCTAGTCGGCATTGGAGGAGAAAACCTGAACGAGGGGAGCCGATTGCACACCCTGGCGCTGGTCTGGCAGCTGATGAGGAGGTACATGCACCAGTCAAAGCTGTGTGACATACTGTAACAATTTTGGTGGTTTGGATGCAATGGCTCTTTGTATAGTTTGAGTTGTCTATCCTGTTTGTTATCCTCCAGGTACACAGTGTTGGTTTTGTCAGATCTGGGTGATGGTGATAAGGTTGAAGATCAGGTCATCCTCGACTGGGTCAACAACACCTTGAGCCACAAACGAAAGGACACACAGATCAGCAGCTTCAAGGTATGCGTGTGTGCGTCTGTTTGTGTGTTTGTGTGAATGCATGGTGTATATGAGTGTGTATACACATTTGCATTGGACCCTGTTTCCCTGCAGGACAAACTGATCAGCACCAGTCTGCCAGTGATTGACCTGATCGACGCCATCGCTCCCGGTACCGTCAAGAGGGACATGGTGAAGAGAGCAGAGAGAAGAGTGCTGAAGGATGCTGATAAACTCAACAACGCAAAGTAAAAGACAAAATCTCAGCTGTTCTGTTCCCCCCCTTCCCTGCATCTTTGTATTTGCCACTAGATCATCTTCTCGTCTCTCTTTCTCTTTCTCTCCCAGGTATGCGATCTCATTGGCTCGTAAGATTGGAGCTCGTGTTTACGCGCAGCCTGAAGATTTGGTAAAAGTGAATCCTAAGATGGTGCTGACGCTGTTCGCCTCCCTCATGGGCCACGATTTGAAAAAGGTCAACCGCTGAAATAGACAAGAACCAGCCACCTGGAAACCAACCACCAATACACATTTTATTTCTGTACGCTTTCCCCCCCCCCATGTTTTTCTCATCAATGTATTTTTTTTCTTTGACCTTTACCTTTCTGTGATCAGAGCAAGACACTCTGTTTCTCTTTTCATGCAAACAATAAGCTTACTTAAAGTTGTAAATCATTTCTCATCAGCTTTAGCATTTGTTTGTTGCCTGTGATTTCACAGAGCAAGCTCCTAATTGTTCTTTTCTGTATCATATTTGATAGTGCATGACATCTGTTTACTTATTCCGCTATATGAACAGAAAAGGAGATACAGAAGAAGGAAAAGCAGAATCACACACACACACCTATCCTTTTTATCTGTAAATGTTGTGCATTGAATATTGCTATTTAATTATTAAAGAGAATCTATTAAATGTAACCAGCGACCTTGTATGTGTTGTGTCTGGTTAAAGAAAATCAATATACTCATGTGGATTTAGAGACACTGAGCTACTTTTTAGGACAACATAAAGAGGAGCATTGGATGAGTCTCGAAAATTTGGAAAGCGAAAAAATAGAATTATGCTATAAATTGCACAAATATCTTCTCTTCTCTTTGGTGACTGGGTCAGTATATCTGCAACACACTCAAAAGTGATTTTGAACACAACTTAAACAAACAAAAAAGTAGCCTATGTATGGTGATGGAAAGCGTACAATTTTGAGGTACTTTACTTGATTAATTAAATGTTCTTCTATATATTTTAACTCCACTGCATTTCAGAAGGAAATATTGTATTCCAAGGCTTTTGTTACTAGATACTTTACAGATTCAGATTACTAATACAAAAATATGTATCAACAAATAGATTAAGATGTATTTTAATAAATCAAGCTACACAGCAGTATATAAAACCACCCCACCTTGACCATCTGCAACATAAGAAATATGCTTACACATCAATACATTAGTAATTACAATCTATGAATAGAATATTGTGACCATTATGCAGAGTGAATACTTTTACTTTTCCCTAAATAAAATGCCTATGTACGTCTTCCAACCCTGTACTGTATTTACTTTTTCAGTCCGTATATTAACAACTACTTCGCCAGGGGGAGCAGTTTGCACTTCGAGTTTAAATGTAGGTGTGTTGACCCTCGATGGCTGCCGTACCATAACAAACACGTCGTTTTGGAGCGAAAGTTTTCGAAACACCTGACGGAACGGACAGGACATGTAACGCCAGAAGTGTGCTGGTTAAAAAGCACGTTACCTCACAATATTGATATAATATTTGAAGAAGTTGTTTGTTCAAGTAGCGACACACCAAGAGACTGTAAACATGGAAGGACTGGAGATGTCTGCGATGATACCGGCTCTTCAGGAGCTAGCGAGGTGAGTAACCGGCTAAAAGTTGGCTAAGCTAATGCTGTCAATAGCATGTCACAAGTACAAGGCCACTTAGTTAAGTTAATGACAACCTGTAACGCTGCCATGTTTCCATAAACACCGCTAACGTCACACTGTGTTGGTATTTGCAGTGCCAGCGCGGCTGAGTACGACCAGGCTGTGCAGAAACCTCGACAGATCCTCTGTCAGTTCATCGACCGGATACTGACGGACGTGGATGCCGGTGAGTCTCTCCAGGAATCTCCAGCACGTGCAGGAGGTGGACACAATAACAGAAACACCTGACAGTACAGTACAGTAGTAAATAACAGCTTGTTGGAGCTATAAAAGCGTTAGTGGTCAGTTTTTAGGGAAACTGGCAGATGTTTGTGCAATGTCTGTTCAACCAATCTTGCTTGTACTCTTATCTTTTAAAGATTTTAGTTTATGGCATACTGTTATGTCCTTTTTCTCTTTCCACAATTTTGCTATGCGTTTTGTTTCTGATGCACGTCAAGTCTTTGTATTGTACTACTACTACTACATTTATGTTGTATGCTGTTGCCACTTACATGTCAGAAAGGTAGTATATATGCTGTTACATTTGTTTTTTTGTTGTAATAGCTGTTTTGTATCATAATCCCGACCAAACAGGGCTGTTGGGTTTGTTTGTTGTTGGTGGGTTTTTTTTGGCCTGTGCTCTCCCAGAAGTTCAGTTTAGGCCTCCATATTTAGCAATGAAAGATCAAAAATGCAACAGTCTGAGTCCTCGTGTTATTCTTACCCAGTTTGGGGTTGCACCAACAACTATTAATACAAAAAAGATAATTTTATGTAGCATGAGTATGTGCTTCCGGCTCTTCTAACCCTTTCATCGTGACTTTTCAGATTGATCTTGTAACCAGTCAGGGGAGGTTCTTGATCCTCAGGTTGTGAACCAGTTGTGTTAATCAAATCTGTGTTCTTCCAGTTGCTCTTGGGCTGAATAAGAAGTCCAGTTCAGAGCCGGCCTGTGTGATGCTGCTGGACTTTGTGCAGCATATAATCAAATCCTCGTCTCTGATGTTCGCCAACCCTGCCTGCCATCCTGCGCAGTACCCAGACACCAAACAGAGCTGTACTAGTAATACATTTTTTGGAGTTTAAATATGTCAAAAAATTCCAATTATTATCTTGCTATCTATGCTTTTCTTTTCACCTCTGATGTCTCCTCATTCCTCCCTTGATTCAGACTTCAGTAAGTGGGTGGCTGTTCGTTTGCTTCGTGTGGCAGCAGCTCCAGACTGTGACGTCATCCACCGGCGGGTCTCTGCCGTGTTGTGCTCTTTGCTTCACACTCTGAGAGCCAGGGCGCCGTTCATCTTCAGCCACCTCACTCAGGAGCTCATTTCTTTGGCCCAGGACCTCAGCGGCATCCTGTACACTCATATTTCCACACTGGCAGGAAGCGGACACACTTTGGACCTTCACAAACAGAGCCAGTGGCCTGTAACTCTCGAGCGCTTCGGTATCTCCCCCGGTCGTGCCTCCTCGTACCTCACCGCCTCTCCTCTGGTTCTCTCCTCGCCGGCTGCCCTGGAGTCGCTGAGCGCCGTGACAATCGGTGCCGTAACCGACTCACTGCGGGGAGTCGTCTCCCGCCGCGATGTCAGTGTGGCCTGGGAGACGGCCTGCTCCTTCCTCGCCAATGGCAACACCAGGTTGAGGAAGAGCTCCATGGCGATGCTGAGTCGACTCGTGGAGCTGGGAGGGTTTCCTGAGGTGCAGGGCCACGAGTTCTTCACAGCCTACCTCCAGTTGCTGGAAACACATTCTTACACGAACACAACAAACACAAATTCAGATGAGAAGCATCCGTATGAAGGAGAGCTGCTGCACCTGACTCGCTGCGTGTTTCAGTTGTCTGGTATCTCTCACTCACGCTTTGAGCCCATCCATCTCTCGCAGATGTTCGAGTGTGTTTGTGCTCTCGGAGGCTCCGATGTCAAACTGGGGTTAGAGGTTACCGAATCACTCTGCTTGCTGTTTAGCTTCTTGCTGTCCGTCGCCGTAGTTTATGAAAGTGCTGCGTTGTTAAGAAGGCAGCGAGTCACCGAGGTCTGCAGGACGCTGGCACGCACCGTCGGAACAGAAGCTCAGGCTGAAGTAGGATTCTGCTCACCATCTTGTTTTAGAAATCTCTCTCTCTTTGCTGTTATAATCATCGTCACGTCTTTTCTCTCTCGCCCTCATCACATATCTGTGCTGCTTGGGTTTCACAGTGTGCGGAGGGGTTTCTCCGAGCCGCACTGAAGGCTGAGACAGCCGTGGTGATGCAGAAGTTAAGAGATGGAGTAACTGCTTCCAAGAAATCCTGCAAATCTGCCACCAAGTCAGTCAGCAAAACAACAAAAACATCAGCTGCGTAAGTTCATAAACATTCACGGCTGTGTTCTGTGAAGTAGTGCAGTGATCAGGTTTAGTGGTGTGAAAGATGTTATTATATGTTCAATTCTTCTTTCACATGTGTCACAAATATGTTGAAAAACGCTCTACTGTAACTACGCAGTCTCTTGGTTTTTTTCTTTTATTTCATTACATTTCCAGACATTTCTTTGATAGTGACAGTAGAGACTTGTTATTTAAATAATGTGTATCTGTGTCTTAAGGGAGGTGGACATGCGTGTTGGCAGTGAGGTTTGGGCTGTGGTGAACAGCCGTCTGGAGGAGCTGCTGACTTTTTTGAACTCTGACGGCCCTGAAACCAAACTGACTCTCTGTGCTCTGGAGGGTCTGGCCCTCATCCTCCACCTGGCAGCCTTCTGCTCCTCTCCAACCAGGTAGTACACGGACATTCACACCTGCTGTCACTCCAGCCACAACAACCATATCTTAAATACTAACTCTCCAGTGTAAGAATAAGTTACGTTGTTGGAGTTTTGTGACATTTCTTCTTTCACTGAGCTTATTATATCACTCTTTGTTTTTCTGTCTTGTTGTTGACAGTCCTTCTGCTCTCCTCTGGGTGCCCACTGAGACTCTGGGCAGGGCGCTGAAAAGCTGTCAGTCGGTGTTAGACGGAGGTCCTCAACCCGACTCAAACCACAGCTACTTTCAGTCTGCTTTCCGGACTACTGTTATGGTCCTGGACTCTATCCTCTACCTGACAAGTAAGGATATGTACACTCACAAAAACACTCATTATACATCCTGTTCCTTTTCATTTGTTATTTTTTCTACTATTGTTCATCACCTTTTAAAGAATATTGTCAGTTATTTTTGTGATTATTTCCTACTAATGAATGGAAAAGTACATGGCACTCATGGAACTCTGAAGCACATCGTTTTGAGTAGAGTTCATTGATCGCCATCTCTGTGTGTGTGTGTGTGTGTGTGTGTGTGTGTGTGTGTGTGTGTGTGTGTGTGTGTGTGTGTGTGTGTGTGTGTGTGTGTGTGTGTGTGTGTGTAGTGAACAGCAACAGCAAGGACGGGCTCCAGCGGCGAGTGTGTGCTCTGCTGTCTCTTCCCTGGGTGTGTGAGAACAAGTCCGTCTCAGCCTACAAGAGTTCAGGGTTCCCCTCCTGGCTGCCTGTCTTAGCTAATAGACTCAGCTTCTGTTACTGTGAGTGTTTATTCTGCATCACAACTCAGAAACATCTCACTAGCTAAATATTTGTAAAGCCGTTTCACAATTGCCATAGAATAATTTTAGCAGGCTCTTTCCATTGTGACAATTTGTACTGACCTCAAACTTGACATGTCGTTCCAGCGTCTGAGATCCAGGCAGACTGTGTGTCGCTGCTGGCCCTTCTGCGTCGTGGTGTGTGTGATACGTGGCGGGTCTGCGTGTTGTCCAAAACGCTGCTGAGTCCAGATGATGTGAGGAGAGCGGCGGCAGTTAGGGCCTTCCCTCTTCTTCTTCACCACCTTGGAAACTCGCACCAAAACCTCATCAGCACTTCTCTGCTGTACGCACACATATATATGTATAAACAATATGCACACAATCGCACACAAATATGACCATTGCCACTTGCCCAAGTGTCATTGCTTTGTCATTCTTTAGTGATTTTTTTAGTAAACTTTTTTTTCCATTATGTTCATGTTGCACATTTTGACCATTTGCAGTCCCAGGATGGGGGACAGCTCGGAGCAGGTGAAGAAGGAGCTTGCCAGGATAATCGGTCAGCTGACCTGTATCCAATCAGAGCTCTCCCAGCTCAGTGACACCCACACAGAGTCCACTCGTCTTCCTGAGATTCTCTGCCACCAGCTCTGCCTTGCAGCAGAGCATTCTGGGAATACTTCTCCATCCCTCAGGGCTACTGTTGTCAGACCATTCCTGCCACTGCTCGAACAGCAAGCTCCAAGTAGTGTTAAACAAGGTATTGTGTGATGTTTGCTTCAGTAATGAGCTTTTACAAGAAAGCCTAAAAGAGTCTACATTGATTATATATGCTGCATTATTTCATTGAGGTTACTTACTTATTTATATCACTTTCTTAGCTTTCCTTGAAGCTTTACCTCACCTCTGCCAGCATGTTAAACTGGTTGCTGGAGAAAGCGACTCCCAGGCAGTTCTCTGTGCTCTTATTGGTCTGATGGAGGACTCTGATCCAGTGGTCAGAACACGTTTCAGCCAATCAGTGCGTTTCCTGCTAACAGAGACCAGCAGAAACTCCGAGCAGGGCTCTCTGAGTGAGGTACAGTTCCAACTGTAAGACTAATGTCTAAAAAAAACATTATTTTCATCGTTATTGTAAGACAAAAGATCATAAAATATTGAGTGTAGTTAAGTGCCTTTTGGGGATTATGATTTGTATAAATACTTTGATATAGGTTGATGATGTGTGTGTTTCTTCTTGCTATCTAAGCTACTGGTCACCCGTCTTAAAGAGGCGTTCAACAACGCTAAACTCAACAGAGACGACGACCTACGCAACACTCTGATCCTCACCACCGGAGAGATCGGCAGGTACAGGTGTCTTCACTCTAGAGAACAGAATAGCACCACCAGCTGTGTGGTGACCACTCAAAGTGGGACTAAGGCAGAAGGCTAGCAACATTACCGTCATCATTTTCTCATCTTTAGTTACGTGTTTATATAGTTTTCTTTATTTTCAAGTTCTTCTGCTGCATGTTTACTGTGTCATTGTTATTGTACATTACATTTTTCATTTGTTTTGCTAGTATAGTTTGTATTGACAATAGTTTTGGTGAACGTTGTTCACCTCTCTCCTCTCCTGACAGAGCGTCTCAGGGAAGTTTGGTGTCGTTCTCTCTGCTGCGGCTGCTCCACTGTCTGCTGTCCAAGTCGTCCCCGGTGTCTGTAGCTGCTTACGCTCAGATCAGAGCCCTGGCTACTGCCAAAGGTCTTAAACTTCAAACCCTCTTCAGTCAGTACAAGAACCCAATTTGCCAGGTATACAAATCTTTAATGCTGCTCTAAATCTGGGCTATAAGCCGATGCTCATGGAGAAATGTATAGATTCTCACTCCATAATGCTATGAATAATAATGAGCTATATAGACAACACTATAGTCGTTTTCTTTAAAAACGTGCAGCAGAGCTTGCTGTAATGCTTTTGTTTTCCAATTAGTGTTAATGTTCAATTAGTACGATGATAATGGTTGTAGCGTAACAAGGACTCCAAACGATTGTGTGCATCTGTAGGTGGAGAGTTATTTGAGAAGTATATTCTTTCCTGATTATTACGCTGAATTGCATTGAGATGAATTAGTTTTTACGTCAAAAGAATTGGGTTTGTGTGCAGCGTTTCAGAGATGTAAGGACGTGCTGGCTTTAACTAGTTCTTTCTTTCCTCTGTGTGATTAGTTCCTGGTGGAGTCGCTGCATTCTCGTCATGCGTCGGCCTTGCGAAGCACACCGGATCAGGGCAGCGAATCAGCCAATCAGAGAGAGCTTGCTCTGGACATCCTGGCTCAGATCGCACACGCTTTCGATTTCCCGGACCTCCACCGCTTCCTCACTGTATGTCATACACCTGCTTTAACTACACAAAAGTCCACAGTTGTGATGGTACATTGAGACTGTATTCTGTATTATGTGCATGCGTGTTTCTGAGCATGTATGTTTTTATGCCTGATACTTGTCGATACAGAGGACCCTCCAGGTGCTCTTGCCCTACCTGGCAGCCAAAGCGAGCTCGACCGGCTCCGCCCTCATCCGTACCCTGGCCAATGAGCTGAAGGCAAACAGGAGAGAGATCCTGATCAACAACTTCAAGTACATCTTCAGCCATCTGGTCTGTTCCTGCACTAAAGAAGAGCTAGAGAGGGCTTTCCACTACCTGCAGGTATATTAAAATATAACCCTTCCTTGCTGCAAGCTACAGTACAGGCAACAGAGTAATTAGTCTGTGGTTTTCAAGAGAGCGTAGATGGATATACTGACCTGTCGTAAAGGGCTGTCTGATGGCCAGGTTAAGTGGTGAAAATGTTGTTAATATAGCATACACTTTAAATGATATTGATTATTTTAGGTGGCTAAAATACATTTTGCTGATAATAAAGTAATGTTTGTTGGCCGTAGTAAACAATTAGATTACCAGACTGATATATATATATATATATATATATATATATTTGTTTTCCTACTATTCTCTCAGAGTGAGACAGAGATTGAACTGGGCTCTCTGCTAAGACAAGACTTCCAGGGTCTTCACAACGAGCTGCTGCTGCGCCTGGGAGAGCACTACCAACAGGTCGACACACACACACACAAGTCTTTTGTCAGCAATTAATTCACTTATGTAGTTTAAAACTAGTTTACACGTGTGTTTTACATTTCTTTGTAGGTGTTTAATGGTCTGGCTATCCTGGCTTCCTTTGCGTCCAATGATGACCCGTACCAGGGTCCCCGAGACATCACCATCCCAGAACGCATGGTACGTGTCAGAGTGGAATGTGCTATTACAGCTTTATCTTGTACTTTTCACTAAATATATAGTAATAGACACATGCTGTGAAATTATAACAGACAGTGTTCCAAAGGCTTTTGAAACAAACTACAGTGCATTTATTATACTTCAGATCAAACAAACAAAGCACTTTTTTAGAGATCTTTTTGGACTCTGGTAAACAACTTTACATGCACATGACATTTAAAATAAAAGTATATATAGCAAATTATTATTATATAATTAGTAATCAATAATCACCTCTCTTTTTTTACATGAATGTGTTTTTCTTGTGTGACAGGCGGACTACCTGCAGCCGAAGCTGCTGGGAATTCTGGCCTTCTTCAACATGCAGCTGCTCAGCTCCAGCGCAGGAGAGAAGGACCGCAAGAAGTTGGTGTGTGATCCTCGCCTGGCAACTAATTTGATATTTGAGAATGTATTGGTTCAGTAAGAGAGTTCACAGAGCTACCATTTGAAGTCAATATTGTTCACAGCAATATTCTATCTGATTTAGTAAATGCTATTGTTTGTCCACTGTGAGTCTGCTCAGCTTGCATTGTGTAAAAAGAAAGAGTTTGCCTGTTTTTTTTGGACAGGCATTGACCAGTGTGATGGCTCTAATGCGACTGATGGGCTCCAAACACATCAGCTCTGTCAGAGTAAAGATGATGACGACGCTCCGCACGGGCCTCCGATACAAAGAGGACTTCCCTCTGCTCTGCTGCCAGTTAGTACACAAACTCAGGTTTTTTTTAGTTCCCAAGGAAACTGCATATCTGTAGTATTCTGCTTCTGTTATTCAGCTTCCCTCACCACCCAAAGTTAAGGCATATGAGAAGGTTGTTAGAGATAGCTGAACCACTGACCAAAAAAGGCGATTTCTAACACTTTGATTGCATATTTGATAGAACTTTGAACAATTGAGCTCTCTTTGTCTACTCATTCACACTCGCTTCTGCGTGTTCATTCCTTCCTCCTGTGTGGACAGGACCTGGGAGTGTTTTGTGAGGAGCGTGGAGCCGGCACACTTGGGCCCTCTGCTGAGTCATGTTATTGTTGCACTCCTGCCCCTGATCCCACTGCAGCCCAAAGAAACTGCTGCCATCATCCGCTTCCTGATACTTGACAACAGGTAACGCACACATAAACAAATAAAAAAATGACCAAACTGGTCCTGTGCAGAAAGTTACACATCTAAAACATAAACAAAGTGAAAAACCATACAAAATGTAATCTCTTTCATGTTAAAGCAACATTTTACAAACTCATAAATAGTACTTGGGTGGGGTTATTTCTACACTGACTGTTGAATAAATGCCAAAAACAATTAAAAAATCATGCCAGAATTACGATAGCAGTGATCTGATTCAGTCAATTTCCCACAGGGAAGAGGTCAACGACTACCTCCATGAGATTTACTTCCTGCCCGACCACCCAGAGCTGAAAGACATCCACACTGTTCTGCAGAACTACAAGAAGGTCAGTATGGACAAGAGGATGATCATGATGATGGAGTCAATGCAGATGGCGACGAGGATTTTTTATTGATATCCGTGGTTAAACATAAGAATATGCACTAAATGGTAATACACTCTGATTCCACCCAGCTGACAGCCAGCAGCAGTGACCTGGCCGCAGCGCTGCAACTCTCCATGAGGGCCGTGCAGCATGAAAACGTCGACGTCAGGATTCATGCACTGACCAGCCTCAGGGATATGATGCACAGCAAGCAGGTACACAAACGCACACGCAGACTGTTAGGCGACTACCTCTGAAAGCACCAGAGCCCAACATTTTTTTTTGCAAGTTATAATAGACTTTTCTTCTATTCCATTACTGAGCAGCTCCAAGTGCTATGGTTAGTAGTCAAGTGCCTTTCAACGCTGCAGTTAACCGACATTTCTTCAAATAAAGCGTACCATAAATATATATTTTTTATTTTTTTATGTTGTGGACTGCAGGAGTGGCTGCTGCGGCAGGTTTGTGCGAGTGAAGCGGTTGAGCCTGTCATCTCCAGCTTGGTGTCAGTGCTGCTGAAGGGCTGCCAGGACTCGTCCCCAGAGGCCAGGCTCCTCTGTGGGGAGTGTCTGGGGGAGCTGGGGGCCGTGGATCCCGGACGTCTGGATCTGTCACACACTCACACCCATGGCGACCGCAACACCTTTGTGGTAAGCAAGACAAAAGCCCAAAGCTGTGCATGTAGCTTATAACTATGGCAATATTTCCAACAGTATATTTTTCTGTGAACAGAGTGGAGTTGATGATCCCAACTTCGCATACGACCTGCTGACTGAACTGACCAGAACTTTTCTGGCTTACGCTGATGATGTGAGAGCACAGGACTCTGCTGCCTATGCAATTCAGGTACTCACACTCACTTTGCACTTTAGTTTGCATGTGTGTGTGCGCTTTTCTATCTGCACTAATAATAAATTGTCCCGTAAATCTCAAGAGCTCGCGCTCGCACTCGACTCCTTGGGTCCTCAGAAATATACCAGAGTGAAGTTGATCGGATAAAAAGTTGACAGACAGACAGAGACTCCTTCAATTTGATGTAAGGTCTTGTCTGTAATATGTGTTTGTGTCGATGTCCTGCAGGAGCTGCTGTCCATCTTTGAGTGTCGTGAGGGTCGAACCGACTCACCCGGGCGCCGTCTGTGGAGGAGATTCCCAGAGCAGATTCAAGAAATACTGGAACCACACCTCAACAGCAGGTATTCACCTTTATACACATAGACTGCAGCAGGTACATGTTGTGATCCTGTCGTGTCTCACAAGTAATTTAGATATCAAATCCCTTATGTGAAAGTTATTTCTTTTTTGTCCTTGTTCTTACCCTATCTCTCCTCCCTCTCTATCTTCAGGTATAAGAGCAGTCAGAAGGAGGTGAACTGGTCCAAACTGAAGAAGCCAGTGTACTTAAGCAAGAGAGGCAGCAAATTCTCTGATTGGTCAGCCACCTGGGCCGGATACCTCATCAGCAAGGTTAGCTGGTTTATCTTTCATTTCTGCAGAGCCAAACAGATACACAACTCATTGATCATGTATCCGTCTCTTCAAAATCTGTCAGATTCTTAGCACTTTGCATTTTGTAGGACTTTCCGAAGACATTTTGTTCGCAGTTGACCTAATAATATTATGACATTTTTAATATCAAAATGGAGGTCACAATATCTACAGAGACAATTCTTGACAAACTGTCACATGACAACTGTTCACTAAAAAGACCAACAAACACACATTTTATGTGTCTTAGGTGAGACATGAGCTGGCCAGCCGAGTGTTCACCTGCTGCAGTTTCATCATCAAACACGACTACAAGGTGACAATCTACCTGCTGCCCCACATTCTGCTGTACATGCTGCTGGGCTGCACACCTGCAGAGCAACAGGGGGTGAGGACCGTATTTCTTACAAAAGCTGTAGATCCAGGTTTTTGGCTTTGTTTTATTTTTGGCATTAATAACACGCCTCCTTCCAGGTAACGGAGGAGATAATGGCCGTGCTGACAGCGGAGGATGGACGAGGAGGGGGGCTTGGTCAGGAGACGGCCTCCAGCCTATCACAGCTCAGCACTCAGACCGTGTTCAGCATGTTGTCTCACCTCACACAGTGGAGCCGCCACATCCTCTACTCCAAACCCAAACACAACGGTGAGAGACACCCGATGCACAAATCTCTGGTGTCTAGGTTTTCACCGATGCGTTGAAACACATCAGTTACAGTAAAAGAGCTTTTAAGTTATTGACCCCATTTGTTAAATCAGTGGGCTTAAGTTGAATCATGTGTGTTGCCACACAATTATTTACAGGAAAATGTATACTGCCTGGCCAAAAAAAAGTCGCCACCAAAAAAAAAAAGGTCACACACTCTAATATTTCGTTGGACCGCCTTTAGCTTTGATTACGGCACGCATTCGCTGTGGCATTGTTTCGATAAGCTTCTGCAATGTCACAAGATTTATTTCCATCCAGTGTTGCATTAATTTCTCACCAAGTATTGATGATGGTAGAGTCTGACCGCTGCACAAAGCCTTCTCCAGCACATCCCGAAGATTCTCAATGGGGTTAAGGTCTGGACTCTGTGGTGGCCAATCCATGCTCCCTGAACCACTCTTTCACAATTTGAGCCCGATGAATCCTGGCATTGTCATCTTGGAATATGCCCGTGCCATCAGGGAAGAAAAAATCCATTGATGGAATAACCTGGTCATTCAGTATATTCAGGTAGTCAGCTGACCTCATTCTTTGAGCACATACTGTTGCTGAACCTAGACCTGACCAACTGCAGCAACCCCAGATCATAGCACTGCCCCCACAGGCTTGTACAGTGAGCACTAGGCATGATGATCCAGGTGGCGACTTTTTTTTTGGCCAGGCAGTGTAGTTCATGATTAGTTCAGAAATATTGACGCCTCAGTTTCGATGAACTGATTGTATATTGCGTGCATCCTTGTTCACTGACCTGCATGATTAACTCACTCTTGAAGTAAAAAGCTCAAATGTTTTTATTGCAGAGAGCGGGGAGTACCAGCGTGTGGTGGCCTTCTTAAAAGGTATTCCACAGGATGTTCTGGCCAAGGCTTCTCTACGATCCAAAGCGTACACTCGCGCCCTCATGCACTTTGAAGCATACATCTTGGAAAACAAAGAGAACATCCAGGACCATCTCACCTTCCTGCAGGTCAGATAAATGTATTTCCTCCCTAAAGTGTGTTCTCATTTCCTCTGCTGTTATATTTTTACTGGTTGCTTAAAGATTTTAAAGCAATTTCACAGCTGAAATTATTTCAAAAAGGGTAAAGTAAATGTTTTGTTTTACGAGCTATGATAAAATGTGTTGTGGACAGGAATCTGAAATCTATTACCCAAAGTTACCGTAGTCTGCTTCATGTGTTTAAGTGTATAGACCTACGTTAACTCATTGGGTGCAACAGTGCAAGTCTATATGTTCTGGTACTATATAAAATCCTGTTTAAGAGGGCAAAATGATTTGCTATTACGCATCCTTGCCGATAGATGATGATTAAGCTCATCTTTTTGAGATGTTTGACAAAAGTGTGGTTGAGGGTAGAACAATATGGCTGAATTATGGCCGATTAAAAAGGTTATTTTCTGATTTATAATTCACAATATGGCTCATGAAAGCAAAATCACGCTGATGTTCAGAGCAATTAAATATGTTCTACCGGTATGTATTTCATGACCCCAAACAATAAAAATCCTAAGATCATATCATTACAATGTGATGCTGCTAAAAGTCAATAAAAAATATATTTATTTTTTTTATGAATGGCTGCTGCAGACTCTGTACGCTGCCATGCATGAGCCCGATGGAGTGAGGGGGGTCAACGCCCTGAGGAGTGAGGAGCCGTCGCTGCGTGAACAGATACTGGAGCACGAGAGCATCGGCCTGCTCCGAGACGCAACCGCCTGTTATGACCGGGCCATACAGCTGGAGTCGGACCAGGTACACACACGCACATGCACACGCACACACACAGTACCATGTTAAATTGCTTTGCTGTTTCTGCCTTTCATTCTTAACTTTCTTTCTTTTTTTGGGTGTAATGACAAAAAAGGATAAAAAATAACAGGGTGTTGTCAGCTCCTATTTGTTACACTGTTGTATGTTTCTGTAATTCTTTCCATATTTCATTATTATCCCTCTGTGTATAGATTGGTCACTATCATGGGGTGATGACCTCTATGCTCGGCCTGGGACAGCTGTCAACAGTCATCACTCAGGTCAATGGAGTACTGGCCAGCAAGTGAGACACAAACACACATATTGTACATTATGGCACCTCCTATACTTACTGAAGTTTATTTTGAATTCAACTTAAATCCACTTTAACTGTAGGTGGAGAAGATCTTGATTCTTTCTTAACTAATGAACTATCGTATTTTATATTTCGATAACATGTCAGTTAAGATCCACTGAATATAGCTATGTATGCACATATTAAGGCACCAGTGGAAGTCGGAGCTGAACACCTACAGAGTGGAGGCGGCCTGGAAGCTCGGAAAATGGGACCTGCTGGAAGATTATTTGAGTTCAGGTAATAAAACACACCGCTTATCCATGAAACCTAAGTCTATTGTGATATCTAGTGAAACATAACAGTTAATGACTTAGGATTTGCACTACCATTGTGTCTGCAGACCGCCCGTCCAACACCTGGGGTGTACGGCTTGGGCAGTTACTGCTGTCGGCTAAGAAGCCGGATGCCGAGACTTTCTATGAGAAGCTGAAGCTGGTGAGGAAGGAACAGGTCATCCCTCTGTCTGCAGCCAGTTACGAGTGTGGCACCTACCAGAGAGGATATGAGTACATCGTCAGGTCTGTGTGTGTTATGTTTTGCATGTAATTATTATTTTTCCTGGTTGTCTGTATCAATAACTTGTGAATGTGTGTGTGTGTGTGTGTGTGTGTGTGTGTGTGTGTGTGTGTGTGTGTGTGTGTGTGTGTGTGTGTGTGTGTGTGTCTGGTTAGGCTCCACATGCTCAGCGAGTTGGAGCACAGTTTTACTGAGCTGCAGAAACAGAGGGAATGCTCCGCCCCCAGCCTCAGTCATCTGCCTCCTCATTGGTCGGATCGACTGGAGATGACCCAGAATTCCTTCAGGGCCAAGGAGCCGGTCCTGGCCCTCCGCCGTGCCCTGCTTAGCCTGGGACCACAGTAAGCATGTAGAGACTGATATAGCGCTGATATAACTGATGCTATTGTACCATCTACGCTAATCTCTTTTAGATCTTAGCGACTGACTAAGATGCAAACCTGAAGAAAAATAAAATGTGTGTCAATTGAACAAGTTCAGGCCACTTCACAAATCAGGCCTTGTGTTTTCTCTGCAGGCCAATGAGCAAAGAGCTGGTTGGGGAGTGCTGGCTGCAAAGTGCCCGCGTGGCCAGAAAGGCAGGACACCACCAGACTGCCTTCAATGCACTACTGAACGCAGAGAACACACACCTGGCCGAGCTGGTCACCGAGAAGGCCAAGTGGCTTTGGTCCAAGGTATAACCAACCCTTTTAACACAGTTTGCTCCTCCTTGTCTAAAATATACAATCGGCATTTCTTGTCTTAAGCTGACCCTGTTTCGCACCTGCTTTACAACTAAAACTCATTAATCATTAACCAACTATGTGCTTTCCTATTCACAATTCAGTTGATTTTTTAAAGGAAAATATGATTGTCGTACACAATGTGCACACACACAAATCTTGGTGCGTCGTCAGGGCGATGTACACGAGGCCCTGATCGTCCTGCAGAAGGGCGTGGCCCAGTGTTTCCCCGAGGATCAGCCACTGACGGACCCTCGCAGCCTCCAGACCAAGAGCAGGGCCATGCTGCTGGTGGGACGCTTCATGGAGGAGACGGCCAACTTTGAGTCCAATGCCATCATGAAGGCATACAAGGTAACAGCCGTGATATTTGTAGAGGGGATGAACTGCTGCAGAAAGGCTTTGAGTAAACACAGTTTGCAAATAATATCAACACATTTACAAACTGGACATCATTGGTACGAAGACTTTGTGTAGAGCTAAGATTCATTTGAGACATTTTTGGAGACTGTAGAGGCAATAATGCAAATAGTACAAAGTCATTTTCAAGCACAAATGCCAAACGTATCCTATTCCAGCTATTAAATTGCAAGAAGTTGCTGCTTTTCTGTCTTGTGTGATAGTAAACAAAATTCCCTCAGGAACATTTTTTTTTTTTTTTTAGACCAGCCGAATAATTGATTAATTAATAAAAAATAGGCAAATTAAGCAATCAAATGTTAGTTGCAGCCCTGCTTTAAAGTGTGCTTTTTTGCGTTTCGTAGGATGTGACCAACCTTCTGCCTGAGTGGGAGGATGGAAACTTCTACCTGGCCAAGTATTACGACAAAGTGATGCCAATGGTGACGGATAACAAGCTGGAGAAACAAGGGAACCTCATCCGATATATTGTTACATACTTTGGAAAGTAAGTTATTTGTCTTACTTATGATCAAAGTGTCTTTACTCCACTATGGACTCATTACTTTCTTTATCATGCATTTATTTTGGGTTGTCTCCCTCCAAGAGCCCTGCAGTTTGGAAACCAGTACATCTACCAGGCCATGCCTCGCATGCTGTCTCTCTGGCTGGATTTTGGAGCCAAAGTGTGTGAGTGTGAGAAAGGTGGGTGGCCAGTAGTGACTGTAAGAGTTAAATAAAGATACACACAGGGCAGTGAGATACTTCCAGTGTATGTCTTACTCACTGAGCTGTTAACAGCGAAGACAGAAATCAAAATATGTAAACACGTTCAAACACTATCCACACATCCCTCCACCACAGCGGGGCGAGCAGACAGACAGATGCGACAGGAGCTGGGGAAAATCAACACGGTGGTGAGCGAGCACTGTGCCAACTTAGCTCCATACCAGTTCCTGACAGCCTTCTCCCAGCTCATCTCCAGGGTGTGCCATTCCAGCGACGAGGTCTTCACCGTCCTCATGACCATCGTGGCCAAAGTCTTCCTGGCGTACCCCCAACAGGCTATGTGGCTAATGGCCGCTGTCTCCAAGGTGTGTGTGTGTGTGTGTGTGTGTGTGTGTGTGTGTGTGTGTGTGTGTGTGTGTGTGTGTGTGTGTGTGTGTGTGTGTGTGTGTGTGTGTGTGTGTGTGTGTGTGTGTGTGTGTGTGTGTGGCCTTGATCATCAGGAACTTGTGCACTGAATCCCTGCAGTTAAATCTTTTGAGGCATGGTGAAGAACTCCTAAACACTGAATATCTGCACATCCACCATCTACTAGAAGTGTATACTTTATACTGTGTGTATGCCACGATGTGTGAACTCTGACTTTTTTGTGTTTATTATAATTTTACAATTTTTTGTCATTTAACAGATCAGTTCCCTTTGCAAACATTACAAATCCCTCATACTTATTGTGTGATTGATTGACCAGATAATTTAATAGCTGCATAAACTCCCAAGTCTACTAATTGCTTTTCTCAAAACATATTACCTCACATTCAGTCCTGACTCTGTGTGTTTTTATTTATCTTTTTCAGTCTTCCTACCCCATGCGTATGAACCGTTGTAATCAGATCCTTAAGAAAGCAATTAGTCTCAAACAGTCTCTGGAGAAATTCATTGGAGATGCCAACAGGTTGACTGACAAGCTGCTGGAGCTCTGCAACAAGCCGGTATACACACACACACACACACACACACACACACACACACACACACACACGTACATACAAGTATTATATTACATAGAATTAAAATAGAAAGTTCACTTCCGAACCCTGGCAATTTTAGAGTTATGAAGGTTATGTAAACTATAGTTAGTCAATTCTTAATCTTAAAAGATACATTTTTTTAACCTCAAAAGAACAAATGTGTAAATATTATGTTGTCTAATTTTATCATATTACCTTCATACCATGGTTTTCTGGTTTACATGGCACCCTAAGGTACAATTTATTAGATAAATGCATAGTTGCACAATGATTTTCAATGGGGTGTGGAGCCACATCATAAAAATGTAATTGTTCATACTTCAAAAGCTCCTCTATAAAATAATCCGTGGTGAATGTGGACCAACACATTTTATTGGTTAAGATTAGATTAGATTAGATAAACATGTCTTGATCCCCTTCGGGAACAGGATTGCACTAGCCAGTAAAAGCGAGACGCATGAAATAAAAAAAACATATAAAGGAAGCAATGAATACATATTTCTGTGAATGTGTCTTTCAGGTGGATGGCAACATCACCACCCTCAGCATGAGCGTTCATTTCAAGCAGCTAAAACGTCTGGTGGAGGAGCCGACCTTTAGCCAGATCCTGATCCCGCTGCAGTCGGTCCTCATCCCTACGCTGCCCTCTACTGGCGGGGCAAACACACAGCACGACGCCTTCCCCGGACACTGGGCTTACCTGGACGGTTTTGAAGACAACGTAAGAGAGAGGGAAAGATAATTTTGATAGTTGTCATAAATGTTTTAGTAGGAAGGTGCCTGATGACTGTTACAAAATGTATGATCACAGAAATCATCTTGAACTGTTGATGCCTCGTACCTCTAACCTGTGTGTGTGTGTGTGTGTGTGTGTGTGTGTGTGTGTGTGTGTGTGTGTGTGTGTGTGTGTGTGTGTGTGTGTGTGTGTGTGTGTGTGTGAAGGTGGAGATCTTGGCCTCTTTACAGAAGCCTAAGAAGATAAGTCTGAAGGGTTCAGATGGGCGGAGCTACACCATGATGTGTAAACCTAAAGATGACCTGAGGAAGGACTGCCGACTCATGGAGTTCAACTGCCTCATAAACAAGGTGTGTGTGTGTGTGTGTGTGTGTGTGTGTGTGTGTGTGTGTGTGTGTGTGTGTGTGTGTGTATGTGAGATATATTTGTTTACTAACTGTACAATATTTTTTTAGTTATATTGATCATTATGGAGAAGTAGTACAGTAAATGTACATGGACACATATTTCCCTCCATACTTACTATGAATATACATTGTTTTTACACAAAATAATACTGTAAATTTATCATATTTTCTGAAAATTGTAACCTTTCATTATCAACATTATCATTCTAATTTTCCTTCACCATAATTCCACCTTTATCCCCAAAAAAGCCTTGAGTGTTCTAAATTGTATCAATTAATGTCTCCATAGATTGCAACTCCTGAATTGTACTTCTCCAGTTCATTAAGTTCAAGGTGTGATGATATTTTTTTCTTCAATTTGAAGAAAAAATTGATTTATGACAGGGCTGTTGATCCTATTAGATTGTACCTAATGAATCAGTATCTCTGTGTTAAGTCTACTGCATGCTTGTAAAAAGAGTTACCACACTCTAAAGTCAGCAGTATTTATTGCACGTGTACATGCTTTCTGTGTGCGTTTGTATGTGTAGTGCCTACGTAAAGATGCTGAGTCAAGGCGGAGGGAGCTACATATCCGAACCTACGCTGTGATTCCTCTCAATGAGGAGTGCGGCATCATCGAATGGGTCAACAACACCGCTGGTCTTCGACACATTCTCACCAAGCTGTATAAAGAGAGAGGTATATTCCCACTTAAAACCTAAAAGTAGAGATAAACAAACTGTCAAAAAAAATTGTATCTGGGTCATATTTTTTCGTGTGTTCTAGGTATCTACTTATCAGGTAAAGAGCTCAGGAAGCTTATTCTTCCGAAGACAGCCCCCTTTGAGGAGAAGCTACGAATCCACAAGGAGGTGCTTTGTGTTCGACACCTACCTGTATTCCACGAGTGGTTCCTCCGGACCTTCCCCGACCCCACATCCTGGTACGACCCCACCTGCAACTCCGCTACGGTTTATGAGGACCACTTTTTCAGAAGCAGTGTCCAAAATCTTTTCTTTTTTTTGTGTTTGTCTGTGTATGTTACCACGTTTTGAAAGCAGCATTTTAAGTTCTGGAGTTAAAAATGTAGAACTTTTTGGATGGTTTTACATTTCAAAAGGGTCCAGTTTGGGGTTTAAAGTTACATAGCAGCAGAGACTGTTGGTATTTTTAAATGCATCTCAAGACCTTTTTAGTCTGGCATTTAATTTAAATTAATTAATTTAAAGTGGTTGATTTAATCGATTTAGGTTGCGGTTAAATTCAGGGATAAGATTTTCACAAGTAATCTCACTCATTCTCATGCTTTGTGTTTCCAGGTACAGCAGTCGCTCTGCATACTGCCGCTCCACCGCCGTGATGTCCATGGTGGGCTACATCCTGGGTCTGGGGGATCGCCACGGAGAAAACATCCTCTTTGACTCTTTCACTGGGGAATGTGTTCACGTTGACTTCAACTGCCTCTTCAACAAAGTTTGTTGTTGTCTCAAATTGTCTTTAAATATAAATGAATTGGGAGTAATTAAGATAAATCGTAAATGTGTCAAACGACCATGTAAAATTCCTAGATGTAACATTGTTATTATGTCCTAGTTTTTCCTGTTGCCTGCCCTTTCCCCTCATTTCTCTACCGCTCCTTCTTTCCCTCTCCACTAGGGGGAGACCTTTGACGTGCCCGAGGTGGTTCCCTTCCGTCTGACCCAGAACATGGTCCACGCCATGGGGCCCATGGGCACCGAGGGTCTCTTCAGACAGGCCTGTGAGGTCACCCTGAGACTAATGCGAGACCAGAGGGAACCGCTCATGAGGTACACAAACATGAATACTTTATGATCATCAAATATTCCTTAAAAGCTTGTCTCAATGAGTACAGACATAATGTTTTTAAAAGACAGGGGGGAGAGTATATTTGTATAGTTATATAGTTACTGTTTTTTAACAAAGGTTTCCAAAGTTACATTTTTGTTTTTAATGTTCCCTCTAAGTGTGCTTAAGACCTTCCTTCATGACCCGCTGGTGGAGTGGAGCAAACAAGCCAAAGGACTTTCAAAAGCTCAGGCCAATGAGACCGGAGAGATAGTTAATGAAAAGGTGTGTGTATTTTGGAGGTGGATTTTGCTTCTAGAGTTTGTTTACATGCTTTTAGAGCAGCGTGCGTGTCTAATATAACTTATTCATGTCATAGTTTTTTGTCTTGACTCTTTACCCCCCTTCTTTCTCTTCCAGGCGAAAACCCATGTGTGTGAAATCGACCAGCGTCTGCAGGGAGTAATAAAGAGCAGGAACAAAGTACTGGGTCTGCCTCTGTCCATAGAGGGACACGTCCACTACCTCATACAGGAAGCAACGGACGACAAGCTGCTCTGTCAGATGTATCTGGGCTGGGGGCCCTACCTGTAAAACACACACCTGAGTTGACCAAATGAGAGGAAAGCATTTTGAAGTCACTTTGCAAGAATTTAAGAGGCTTTCCTGATATCAAATGCCTACACAAGACAACCTGAACTGCCCTACAAGGTGGCTCCAAGCAAGTATAACAAGTGCAAAGAAATACTTGCACATAAAGTTTGTAATAACGACACAAAAACATTCATGACTGTTTGTTGAACAGCTCTTAATAATGCCGTTTGTTTGTTCTTGTACTTCCATCATTAAGTTTCCTGTTTTTTGGAAACAAAATTATGTTTGTTGCATTGCTGTACATTCCCTTGTAATAAAAAAAAGATGTGTTTGCAGATTTGATTTCATTGGTAAATGTGTGTAAGTAGTGTGTCTTCTAATCTCTTAACCCTCCTTAGACTCTTTAGCAGTCTGATTGTTTTAATCCCCTCTGTGTGTGTGTGTGTGTGTGTGTGTGTGTGTGTGTGTGTGTGTGTGTGTGTGTGTGTGTGTGTGTGTGTGTGTGTGTGTGCGCGCGCGCGTTTGTTTCTCTCCTCTGGCACATATAATGGTCGAATCAGCTGACCTTTCTCAGAGGAGCACCAATTAGAACCAAGTGTTTGCTCTTGAAAGCCTTAAGAGGCTGAAGAAAGACTGGGTGAGGAAGGATAGCAGTAGACAAAGGAAGTGATGTGGAATCTCTTGAAGTGAGCAAGCTTTTGTTTGTTGTCCAGTCATGAGTTCAGACACTCAAGCTGTCACTGTGTTTTTTATCATTACTTTCCTCATTTTTGTCAATGCCTGGCTGATCTTTCAGACTTCTTTTGGATAGAAGTCTTTAATGATTGTTTCAAATGAAGAAGAGCTTTCCCAAACCAGCACTGGATATGGACCATTTTTAAGGACGTAAACGAGTGACTTTTGTCTTTTTACATTACGGCAAGACCATATTTTTTAAGGTACATTGAATCGTTACGTGGCGTAGGCGTGTAGAGATTATGCTTTTATTCTGAAAGTCGCAACCGGACGTCTCGGGCACTCTTCTATCCTAAAGATATCGGAGGTCTTCTATAAGATTATTTTTACCCAGTTTTAAGACTACCATAAAACTCCATACGGCTAGTTTGCTGTTAAACGTAGCTATATTTGTATAAATAATTCGGACGTACACGCTGTGGTTAAGCTAGTGTTAACGACAGCACATTAAAAGCCTAGCAAGGAGACGGAGATAACGGTAACGTTAACGTTACACATAAATAATGCTACACGACAAAAAGGACCACTCCTGTGCCAACCGCCCGTCGGTGTAACCGTTACTGAAGGTTCGCCGTTACGGTCAAATCGAGGCTGTAAAGCAGCCAACTTGTTAGAGAAAGCACTCTCAGTATGGTTTGAGAATAACTGGCAACAACACACACGCAGGTGCTTGAGTTGGGCTGGTCGGTGTTAACGGACCGTAATCTGGCGATAGAGTGGCGGTTAACTGTCGAGGCCATGACGAGGTCAGCTGGCCGTTGGTCTCCGGGCTTCTTTATAGCGAACGGTAGTTTAACCGTTAACCGTTAACGTTCTGTTGGACCACCGAGGACAACAGGGCGCGACCTTGGGACGTTGACATGGATTTGACGCGGTTGGCTGTGGATGCTGGTCAGTTCATCAACCGGGCTGTTCAGGTAAAAACAAGAAAAAACAAAAAAGTCAAGGGTAACATGATAATTAACGTTAGCTAAACGGTAATAAAACTGCTTGTGGTTCCGCCCCAGTACACGGAGGAGAGTCTTGGTCATGCGGAGAAGACGGAGTTGAACCCCGGGCTGGAGGAACTCTTTGCCCGGGTAGACGCCACCAGGACCTGGACGGACCAGATCGTCTCCCAGACTGAGGTTTTACTGCAACCCAATTCCGGTGAGAGGTTATTTTTTTTTTTTTTATTAACCTAGTTATCAAATCCATTTCACTGACCTCTGTCAAATATACAATATTTACTGCAGACATAACGTAAATTACATCCCAGGTATATTGTAATTTTACTGTAGATAAATTATCTACCAGTGTTAATTATGCTAAGACAAACTTCTTTAAAACCAAATACAGACTGTATATCATTAACTGGCCAAACATTTTGTCCTGATAAGCACACCATTTTCATGTTGTCACCAGCCCACAGCCAGTTAAAGACACAAGTGCACTCTAGCCGGTCTTCATAAAACCACTAAATGATGACTCTTTACCTCTGGGAACCAGTATTTGATCTCTATTCGATATTGTACAGCTACTGTATGCGCTTCTGTTAGCTTGGACCGCAAAATTGGCCTGTTCAGATGAATAGGCATGTTTATTCTTTTGCCTCAAATTACCTCAGCTAATGGAATTGTAAGTGGTTGTGGTCTGTAAGGTACCATGCAGCTGCCAGAAATAATAATAATGTCATATGTTTATTCAGCATCAAGGATATATTTGCAGATCCTCTTATCGATCAAGGGCTTTTAGTCTCTCCGCAGAATCCTTTTTGTGTACCTTCGGTTTGGGCTAATGGCAAGAAGCAGTGGTTTGTAGGCAGCTGCCTTCTGTTTTGTTTCACATTGTTTTATGAGATATCCATTTTTAATGCTCGTCTGAGTAGAATGAAGTATCAAATACATGCAGGAGGTTAGGTAGCCTATTAAGTGTCCTTTGCAGTATCCTGACACTTGTTTCTTTACACCCATTTTAAGGTTTACTGTGTTTTGTGAGGTATTTGTTTGTGTTCTTATCAGACGTTACAAAGTAATTTCTATTAGATCAATAGCATCTGCTGAACAAATATAAAACATTATAATATATAATTCAAAGATGACCCTTGAAGCTGAATTGATCTTTCTGATGAACAGGAGCGCGCTTAGAGGACCGGCTGTATGAGCATCTGGATTGGAGCGCCCCCCCTCGGCCTCGTGCACACGAGGTACTGGGAGACCAAATGACCCAGGCTGGGCTGGAGATGGGGTCCAACACGCCCTATGGTGAGTATACATCATGAGTACAATGTTGATCTGAATAGTATGGCCCACATCAGTAAATACTTTTCAGTCTGTAAATGGAAGTGTGTTTTCTGTTCAGGAACTGCACTGCTCAGGTGTGGAGAGGCTCAGAAGCAGCTTGGCGAGGCAGAGAGGAAGTTTGTACAAAGCACCAACATCCACTTTCTCTCTCCTCTGAGGAGCTTCACTGAGGGGGAATATGGAGCCATGCAGGTAACACACACATACACACACACATACACACACATACAGACACACCCATCACTGTGGCACAACGTGTAAAATTCTCACTAATCGCTTCTCTTTTTTTGTTCTTTTGTTCATGCTCAGTTTCTACATTGTTTGCATGCTTAACATGGCTATTAAAAAGTGTGTTTTGTTTGTTTGTTCGTAGGCTGAGCGCAAGATGTTAGTGAATAAGCGTTTGGACTTGGACATAGCTAAGACCAGACTGAGAAAAGCACACGAAGCCGACCGAGAGGGCAGAGTGAGTCACAACGTCTGACCGTCACTTATATAAAAACATGGCTTTTAAATGAATATCAGTTTTCTTCAGTACGGTTATCACACAGGGATTAATCCAAAAACACATATTTTTTTCCACTTTGTCAGAACCTGAATGCAAACCCGCTGGAAGACGCCTACTTGTCTCATGTCTCCTACATGTTCAGCTTCCTGCGTGTTAAATGGCTAAAGGTCAGTGACGTTAGAGGGATACGAACACTGACAGACACAACTGAACTTGCTGTTTGGTCATTGAGTAAGTCACATGTCCTCCTCTGTCTCTCTCATCCAATCAGATGTGGGCTCAGGAAATCTCTCAGGTAAGTGCATGTTTATCGATAAATGCACACAGGATCTGAAATAAAAATTCTTCATGCTGGCAAGTTTAACAATGCTACCAGTTTTATAATTGCTTATGGCCCTGTTAGTTGCAGTAACAGTTTTCTTTCTGTGGTTAAGCTTATCCAGACCTAAACCCTAAACCTTTTTTTTTTTTGCTATAAAGCTGGACATAATTAGATGTGTGTGTGTGTGTGTGTGTGTGTGTGTGTGTGTGTGTGTGTGTGTGTGTGTGTGTGTGTGTGTGTGTGTGTGTGTATAGGCAGAGATGGAGCAGAGGATCTGTCAGAGTCTGTTTGATCGACAGTCAGAAATTACAAGACGAGTTGTGGAAGGAATCAGCAACACTCACGTACGTGTACACAAACACACAGAGAGAGTATAAGATTCAGTCATGCCTCTCAAGCTTGGCACAGTAGGTATGTGGATCTTGTTATCGGTAGGTTTTCTTTCTTTGCAACAGTTGTGAGATGAACTGTAAACGCAGACACTCGCAATGAAATATCCAATGCCCAGCAAAACTATTTTGTTTACTGTTTAATTGATTTTAATAAATATTTTACAGTAGTTCGTCATTCAATATCTCCTCACAATTACAATTTATCGATAAAGGATTCGTTTTTATTCAACTTATTTCAGAGTTTTTACCTTTTTTAAATGTGGGCTGTTGATGTTGTTCCGTCTGTCTTGTGTTTCATGTGTCTTGGATGTTGTTTTGTTTCTTCAGACCAACCACATGCGGAGCCTGACGGACTTTGTGGAAGGTCAGGCCTGTTACTTTGACCAGTGTAACCAACATGCTCAGGAGCTTCAGAAGCAGCTGGCCAGGTGTGTGTGCCAGGTTTACAACGCGTACACACTAAAGCTATATTGAAATATAATAATGCATGGAAGTCCCAAAGACCAAAGCAGCTCTAGGAACAAAACGCAGCCAAATCAGCCCACAGCTGGGACCAAATCACTAATCAGCCATACAAGCAACACCATGCACCTGCTACTGCATGCAACACCAAACAAACAATTTAACAAACTAAAAAAATACTTTCAAACGCTATATTCAGAGGCCAAATACCATTACAAAATGTATGTAGTACAATATGGGATCCAATCCATGTGTTATCCAAAGCTATGACCCAGTTTGCCAACAATCTTTGGACGTCTGGTCTCACAAACACCATCACTATTGAAAATCAATTTTAAGCAAATATTATTTTTGACTTGGTTATGATTTTCTTCTCCTTGCAGCATTCCAGCAGTCCTCTGCTCCAATAACTGGCAGTCAGCAATTGGTACCGAAGTTAATCAGCCGTCCACAAGCAACCATGTAGCCAGTGAGCCCGCTGGGTTAAAGCAGGTCGGCCCGATCCCCATAGTCGTCCACCAAATTCCAGACTTTGACCAGGACTCATGGACTTCAAATCCACTCGCCACAACTGAAAAAAAAACAGATTCCTCTGTAACCACACTGCCAAATAACAACAACAACAACAACAACACAGTCTTCTCTGATGAGCAAGCAACCAGCCACTGGTCAGTGGTCAATCAAGGACTTGATCATGTCTGCACATCAAATCCGGGTCAGATATCAGCACTCAGCAGAACAGCCAGCGCACAAACTAACGGAGCCACTGCTGCAATAACCAATGATGCTGGTAGTCAGACAACAACAACAACTTCCTCACCTTCTGAACTCAGTGGAAACGAGTCTCAGGCAGCAAATGCAGGAGCTAGTGACACCATAACAGCCGATTACATGACGACCAATGGCGTGGCTGCTGAGCCCCAAACGACCAATGAAACCACACGCGAGGCGCCCCCTGTTAACGGAGATGTCCAGGAGTCATCATCAACAGTCAGGACGTGGTTCAGTAGAAATTAATGTGGGACATGACACGTGGCCAATATCATGTCAGCTGACTTTGATAAGCGCTTCAGCTGATTTAGACCAGCGGTAATTGGCATTGTGGATCCAAGAATTATAAAAGAACAGATACACAATCATTGTAACATGTGGTGTGGTAAAAACTTTAAGTAATTCCATAGGGAAGATAATGTGAAGTGGTTGTAAAAGTGCTTCTTTTTTAAAAAAGTGATTTAGTGCCACAATCATTTTAGCCTATAACAATATTAATTTATTCTTCATGTTGTATGAAAATGATGACTGTTGTGTATCAGTCCCCTCTTGTGGCAATGGACGTAATATTTCCCGATGTGTGATTGTGAAAAGTAGTTTTTCAGTCCGTGAAACTAAATCTTTATTTATGTTAACGCTAAATGCGATAACTAATGAAGCTTTGTGCCAAGTGTATGTGTGTGTGCTTGTTCATGTGTGAGTGTGTCCATGTCTGTCGGAGAACCCATGTACACACTGTCACTTGTGTTTACAGCTTACCCAAACCACCCCTTGAAAGAGGTGTGTGTGTGTGTCTATGTATGTAACTCTGCCACCTCTTGACTTGCATTACTGCAAGTTGAGGTCATTTTCCATATGAAACATGTTATTTGCATGTGTTTGGGAGTCCAGCAAGGTGCCAAAACACCATGCTGAACAAGACCTTTATGCTGTAGCATGGTATGAAAAATGCATTTCTCATATATACGCACTGGGTGTTTCCCCCTGCACGGTGTAATCACATACTCACTTTTACCCTTTTACCCTATTAAAGCCCCCACTAGGTGAAATGGGTAGAAGTTTCCAGGTCCAGATGTTGTTAATTTTCTTCGTGAGGGCAGCCCTGCTCCACCGTGGTCTGCTCTGGGGACTCCGGACGGAAACACACACATTAGCACTGACCCTTCTGATGTAATCGCCCAACTCTTTGCACTATGATTTAGTCCCAGTACGTAAAGATGTGTGTGTGTGTGTGTGTGTGTGTGTGTGTGTGTGTGTGTGTGTGTAGCTACAGTATTCACAGTTATACTTGCTGCCAGTTTTCACCTGCGCATCCATGCCGTCGTTATTCAGTCACATGTTGTGCAGTGAGCCGTTGTCTGGTTTGATTCATGTGAAGAGGTGGAAATAAATATGCAAACAGTGACATCATGTCTATCTAAATCCAGTGTGGATCTTTTTTTCTTCTCTTGTGTTTCAGTTATTTACCTCGTTAAAATTTGCTGCTCCGTAATGTACTTTCTCATATCATTTACACACACCATCACCTCCGAGTTGAGGATTTGATCGGGCTTGCCAGGCCAAGTCTAGTCATATTTAAAGCCACGCTGACACAGTGTGAAGCTTGGCTTGCTTCACTGATTGTAGTATTGTTAATTGTATTAACAGGATAATTAGGTGAGGTGGTGCAACCTCAAAACAGTAAGTGTGTCTCTCATGAGTTTTGCTCCCACTTCTCCACCACTTTCCTGTCTGAGGCTGTGCGAACAGATTGGATCGATCAAGCGCAGCTGCTATGATATTGACCAGAGTGCAGTCAGGAGGCCCGTGGCTCAATACCACCATAAACACTTCTGTTGCACCACTATTTCAGCTCGACATTCTAGAGGCGCCTCACAGGAAGCACTGCCAGTGCTTGAAGACAGATTAGATAGTGTTTCGTTCCTGTAACTTTCCTCTGACTCAACCAAACAAGAATAGATTCTCCTCAATCTGTCCCTAGCTGCTCATGAGTGCGTTTCCAGCACATTGATACTGCAAGTCCCTGCTATGTTTCCTAATTATTATTTTTGTATCATTTCCGGTATGCATCCTGTCCGTCAGCAGAGACGGCAGCTCTCGCTCTCTCTCGCTCTGGTCTTTCTCTGGATGTTGTGCTCTTGTGTGATACAGGAAGGAAACTATTCTGCAGGTCTGGTTGACATGAGTGAGTTAGGAAAGCAGATAAAGGGAATTGGGATGTTTGTAATTATATTTGGCTCTGTTCTTTCTGCTACATGAGGGGCACAGACACATAACATTTCTATGGACAGGTACCATATATTATTTTGTATTTTATTCAACCAGCTAAATCCCACTGAGGTTAGAAACCTCTTTTGCAAGCGATATCTGAACAACACGGCAGCACAAAAAAAATGCAGACAAAATAATACATACACAGGCAACAGATAAAACAATACATAAAATAGGTAGTAATATTGAAATATAGCTGATGGTAGGCTGAACAGATCAGGGAGTCATTTACCAGAGTTTTCACTACACTGGTTTTGAATTCTGCCAAAAATATCTGTCTACAAGTAGAATACATTTATCAAACCAAATACCTTGATATTTGTAACCAGGACATTATGTTCTCTTCCCCTTAGCTTTAACAATGACCACAATATCTACAGGCCTCCTTTAAGGATTAGAAAACAACATCAAATTGTATTTATTTGACTTGAGTGACTGCAAAAATAATAGGGGAAAAATGGTAATTAGTGGGCCAAGCACAGAGTCTTGAGGTACTCCATGTAGTAAGACCGTTTGAACTGTGCCCATTGACTTTGACACATTCAGTCCTACCTGAGAGATAATTACAAAACCAGCAGGCCATGGTCCACAGTATCAAAGGCTTCTCTTAGCTCAGGTATCTATTATTTTGAACCCTGACTGTTTTTAGTACAGCAGTAAGATATAACATTACTATTACATAATATGCAATTTTTTTACTTATAAGTCTGCTATATTCTTACAATGGCTCTATTGTTTTACAGTATACTGTTTTCCAATCATAGCTCCGTGGTTTACTCCCCTCCCCCATCTACATATTGGGTATAAAAAGGGATACACCCTGTTCTCATAAAACTGGCTGGTGTTAGCAAACTTTGCTGCGTTAGTATGTGGTTTATTCAAAATTAAAATCCTGTTGGTGTTTTATATTTTAGCCTATGAAGTTCTGCTGACAACACCCACTGTCCCAGTTTCCCTGACATCTCTGGTTTCATTGAAACAAACCAGACAGGATCTGTTCTCCTCTACTTCTCTCCAATCTGAATAGAATTTGTGCTGATACACAAGGAATACTCTCCTCAAATCCGACTTTCATCAAGTGTCTCTCTGTCTTTTCCCTTTCCATCTTCCTCGTTGCTATGTTTTCGCCAGTCCTTCATCAATCATTACTCCTCCTCCTCCCCGCTGACAGCTGGGAGTGCTTTGTGTGACAGCTAAACTGTATGGTGTGCAGGTGGCTGCTGATAAATGTAGCTCCTAAATAGACATATGACCTATAGAGGAAAAAGATGAGAACACCAAATGTTTCTGACATGCATAAACTGAATTTTGTACGACACCTGTATCACAACTGCAAGTTCTACCATATAACTGTATTGCTTTCCTGAGGGGATCATAATTGTTGAATTTAATGGAAGTGGGCCAGGGAAATGCACACAATGCTGCAATGAGGAAAGGAAAAAGTATACAAGTTTCCTCTGTCGCTCTCTACCTTTCCTCACCAACTATCCTTTCTCTCTCTCTCTCGGTCCATCTCTTCCTCTGCAGGTTCTGTTTTCCTGAGATAAACCTGCCAGCTTCCACCCCAATTAGTCCCTCTGCTCCTATTACAAGCTGCCAAACAGAAAATCATACATAGTTACTGGCAGACTTGCTGACATTTGCAGGGTGAGCTCAGTCTGGAGGTCTGCAGAGAGTAGAGAGGTCAAGGCTTTTCCTCTGACCATGACTTGTCCTACTTCTGCTGCTTAACCCCTACACCTGTTGACCACAGCACTCTGTCTATAAGAATAATCATTTGGCCTTCTAATTCTTCCTTATGGGATGTTTAATCGACAGGGGAGCCAGGCAACAAAATATAATCACAGCCAGAAAGCTAATTTTGCAGTGTTGCTTCGCAACAATATTTAATTTCAAGTGGTAAAAGCATAGTCATTGCAAGCTTAAAATATAATCCAGATTCTGCAATGTTGCAATTTATTTTGGTTAAGGGATTTGGTGTTGATGCACGGAGCAGGGAGTGACTCTGACTCATCTTGAAAAGGCAGACAGACCTAGAGAGAGAGTGTGGACTGAAATATCCTCCACTTTTTAAATCAGTTTGTATAGTACAGTGTATAGTACAGTGTTTTTTATATATAGGTATGTACCTAACCTATGTCCTACGTACATATAGAATAATTTACTATAGTATACTACAACTACTACTGTATTTATTTTAATACAAATTTTCACTCTGTTTAAATTTTACTTCTTTATCTTATAATTTCTGTTTGTGTCGCTAAAACTGTGTCATTGTGCAATCCTCTATTGTTAATGACAATAAAGCTGAACCTTGACAGATTTCAAAGCTCAAATACTCCCAAATATATCAAGACATTAGGTGGGGAAGACTATTTGTAAAATAGGTTGAAAATCAAAATACTTAAGTGAGTCTTCATAGCTGCTGCTGAACAGCAGCCACATGCAACAGTTCTGTGATAATGCTAAAACCTACTGGAACAGTACAAGTCACCAAACTGCCCCAGTTATGTCAGTTATACAGCAATATATGTCTTATAGTATCTGAACAATATCTATCTTACAACAATATACAACACAAGCTATAATAAGCTACTGCCTACACCAAATCAAGTAAAACGACAGGCTATTTTTACTTCCATATGTTTCAGTTCTTTTAAGCAACTGAAACAGTTTTCTTTTCCCTCCATCCCTTTCTTTTCACCATAGCTTTCCATGTGCCCTTATAACTCACCCTCTCTTTCCTCATAATGCCCCTATTTCCCCACTCAGTTTGACTTTTGACATATTACCTCCACTGAAGCATTACTCACCCAACGTCCACAGCACCCCCACCTCTGTCCCACCCTCCTCAACATCCCTCCTTCTTCCCTTGTGCTGAGTTTATAAGCCAGCACCCACGACAGTTGGTTCAGTGTGAAGAACTTTAAATATAGTGAAGGGGGGAGCAGCTGAAAAACGTTCATAATATTTTAAAAAAGCAACACATTCAGAGCTTCATCATGCATGTGTTCAGGATCTGGCGTGTGCTGTGTGTGCTTGGCTTCGTGGGTGCATCCTTGTGTGTGAATGAGCTTGAGTATGAAGTGAACTACGCAGACAACTATGACAACGAGATCTCTCTGGGCCAGCAGGAGGGTGAGTTATGTTTATTGGTCCTTTCGTCTCTTTTATTCCCTGCTTGCGTGAACAGATGGCTCTTTGTGAAGAATTTGTCCTCAGCTGAAATGCTTGATTTCAATATCCCAATAAAATAAATCTTATTTGCTTTGATTAAGAATTCATCATCACACTTTGATTTATTAGTTTTAAAGGGTAAGCAAAGGTGTCCCGCAGGGGTCTATTCTTAGTCCACTTCTATTAACTATATACATAAAAAAAAAATCTCTGCAAGTCAACATCAAATTTTATACAGATCATACCATCTTAAGCAGTCATAGAAGGGACTTGCATTGTACATTTTTTATGTAAAACCCTCTACTGAAAATACTATCTCTGCTCTCTCTGATCACGTCAAAATAGATTAAAATACAATGTCAGGTCATTTTAACTTTAGCTGTAACGCAAGTTCAAGCAAAACTATGGGTTTTAAATATCACTAAGTGCGATGAATAACAAAACGTTTTGAAATTAAAATCCTTTAATTAAAAAAAAAATAAAACACTATACTCAAGTAAATTGGATGCTGCATGTAACTGTTTTCTTTAACGTGGAACCACTGTACTGTATGTGTACACTTTAGGTAGTAACTTGCAGTTTGCCTTAAGTAAAGGGCAACCACATTGTTTTTTAGTTCTTTTTTATTGCACTATTGTAACTGTGAATTGCTTACGCCATAATTACTTCATAGGTCAGCCAGTAAATAAGTGTTGTTAATACCATTTTCCCAATTTTATTTTTGTTTCCCTTTACTTTATCCTTTTTTACTCTACCCATTATTTCTCATAATTGCACAACTATGGGAGTATATAACTGATGCATCCCTCTGGTTGTCTACAGGAGAAACTCCAACCACACCATGCCAGGCTGCAGATGTCTCCCGCTGGGACAAGCTTTTCATCACTCTGGAGGACTCCCACATGAGGCAGAACATGCTGCTGGAGTCTCTGGAGCAATGTTGCGGAGGATTGGTCTCTCTCAGGACACAGGTGGACAAGATGGCCGAGGTGACATGCCAGCAGTGTCTACCCAGCCTGGAGTCGGCTTGCAGGGCGCGAGCCGAGCAGGTGAATGCCAGGCTGCAACAAGGCTTGCTGGAGCTCCGGGAAGAGGAAGCAGAGAGGGAGAGAAGGTTTAACGCTACGTTGCACCAGCTTCTGCACAGTGGCCATGAGATGAACGCCCAGCTGAAGCGGCTGGAGGAAGGTGGAGGCCACAGAGCAACAGGCAGTGGGATGGGGCGCCTACCAACACCGAGACTCGGGGGTTTAGGGGCAGCATTTGGCCTGGGAATGAAGCCATTCACATCCGGCCTGGAGAAGCAGGAAGTTACTTCACCGCTGGACATGGCCACAATGGAAAAGGCCCTGGTTGCCGTAGCAACAGAGCTGCAGAAGGTTCACCTGCAGCTGAGCAGACTGATGGACCAGGCAGGAAAGACAGAGGAGACACGTGAATTGCCAAGATGCAAAAATTAATATAAGATGGACCGGGGATAATGATTTTGCACATACTCGGTTTCTTTTTTATTTTCTGAGCATGTTTTTGTCTGGTGACAATGAATTTAAATGTACCATAAATGTTGTGGCTTTACTGTAATAAATAAAAAGTAATTCATTGACCTAATGAGCCTCATGGAACGGTTTCTTCCCTCCTCCCACACAGTAATGAACTCATTTTCAGAGCCTCATAGATGTTCACACCCATGCCCACATTTTCATTCGTCAGTGCATGTGTTTTATCCTTGCACGTGCCGGAGTTTACCTCAATGTTTGTGTAGTTGTGGTGGTGTCTGCAGATGCCGACAGCCACAAGAAAGTGTCTCAGAGGTTTTGGATCGTGTTCAGTTCTGGGCCGGTCTTTCCCTCTCATTAGCTGCTTTAAGAGTGTCTGGATGCAAAGAGGCCACAACTTACGATGCTCAGAGTGTTGAGCTATTACACTGCCACCAGCCCGTCCCTCCTGCAACCGCACGCGCACACACACACATACACACACACACACACACACACACACACACACGCGTTCATTGTTATGAACCACACAATGGCTGATGTTGACTGGAGGTAGTTTCTGTGTATTTTACAGTTTTGTGATGGTTTTTGGTCCCAGAATACCTCTTCATTTATTTTTGAAAGTATTTATAAATTTGTTGTGGAGTTTTAATAAATCTAGAGAGAAAAATTGGGTGAATGAGATAGCAGGAAGAGGGAGAAACAGAGAAAGGTGAAAACTGAGGAAGAAGTATTCAGATCCTTAAGTAAAAGCAGAAATACTGCAATGTAAAAATACTCCATTACAAGTACTATGAGATAAAGTTATCTTAGGTTTTTAAAAATCAAAAGTACTCATGCAGTCGAAAAATCCAAGTAAGTGGTACATCATTATCTATTATACTATTTCATAATGATTAACCCGCAAGCATCATTTTAATGTTGTAATTGGTCAAGGAGGTGGAAAAATTATATACAATTAAGTAGTTTAATCTGTTACACAGCATCATACTTAACTGTGTGTCAAATCTTATCCGGCAGAGAAACTAGTAACTATAGCTATCAAATAAATGTTACTCTAAATGTAGTAGAGTATATTGAGACACATACAATACAGTAAACTAAGTTCCACAACTAGGAAATAAAATAACAACAAATATTAATTAAAAGTAATTTTAATTAGGCCAGCCTTCTGACGTCACACAATTTTTCTCTCATGAAAGGCCTATAACCATGGCATGAATGGATACTTGTGCCCATGCCTGTGTGTGTGTGTGTGTGTGTGTGTGTGTGTGTGTGTGTGTGTCTTTCCTCAAATGTGCAGCTGGGTGGAGGATTGCAAGCAAGACTTCCGACTACATCAGTTTCAATAGCTTCGTCATGTCATCTCATGTTGGCACTTCATTCATTTTTTAACACAGAGAAAAAGATACAAAGACAAAAGCAAAGCAGGAGGCTAATGATGAGGAAAATAGAGGAGGAGAGGCACAGAAAAGATGAGTGACGGTGCTTATGTGTCTGACATTTAGGTATAAGACACAAAGAACAGTGTCAGAATCAGCCAGCTAGCCAGACACAGCACAATACCCAGCGACCATCACCCCCGCTTTCTACCCTGGCCTCCTCCTCTTTCACCTCCGTTTCGTCATCTGCCATCACTCTCCTTTCTCTCTTGCGTCTTATCTGTATGCCAATCCCATCATCTTCTCTCGCTCTACCAGCATTTATCTTCCTCTCATTGTGTCTCGCTCCTCTCTCGTGCCTCCCATCTCTTGTTTTCTCGCTCTTTCGCCAGCAGCCAAATAGATGGCATTAATCCTTGGCAAACCCTCAGCTGGCTGGTAAAAGTGACTGACATGACACTCCTGTGAAATGTAGCCAATACATTCTCTCTCTCTCTCTCACACACACACACACACACACACACACACACACACACACACTGAAGGAGATGAGATCCTAATTAGAAGTGGCTTCAGGAATGCATGGTGTTCAACAGAGAGATTTTAATGTCACATCACATAGTCACTTTGACAGACAACACAATATTGGCACTTTCCCAAAAGCAAAGAGGACAATACAAAATTGATAAAGCTCCAATAAACATTTAGCAGTCTCTTATGTACACCGGAACCAATCTCATCAAGGAGGGAGTCAGGGGAAGACAAGTAGGAGGTGTGAAGAGAAGAGAAAAGATGCCTATTTGATAGGTGAGTCCAGAATCTCCTCATACTCTTCCCTTTGGCGCCGCCCTCCCCCACGGGCTGGCAGCAGCTTTATTGCCACCAACCAACCGACGCTCAGTATGACCATCACGTTCCCGACGACCTCCGGCGCGGTGGGAGCCAATGGCAACACCACCAGATGCAGCAGCATGGCAATGGGTACCTCCAGGCTCTGAGAGGCAGAGACCAGAGCAGGGTGAAGTCGGGTGAGGGCGTGCGTCATCCCCAGAAAGGCTGCTACCGAGCATGCAACCAGGCCCAGCACCAGACCCCAGACTGGGGCACTCGAAGGCCAGGACCAGCCCTCCTGGAGCAGAGCCAACGAGGCCGGGGCGAGCAGGCAGCCCGTCCAGCTTACTGTGAACAAAGCTGTGCCCACTCCTACCCTCTCCTTCAGGGAACGATACCCAACCAGTGCCAAAGCCATCCACAGCCCTGCAAGAGCTGAAAGAGACCAACCAAACGCACCCCTCCAGAACACGACCGGGTCAGTCGGTGAATCTGAGTTGCTCTCGTCCGCTGTGGGAAGTAACACAAGCCCCAAACCGCACAGCCCTGCAGCTATGGTGATCCCATCAGCCAATCCCAGCCTCTCCTCCAGGAGCAGGAAGGCCAGGGTCGCTGACAGCGCCGTGGTCGCCAGGCGCCAGGTTGTCGTGGCGTTTCCGGGAGAGACGAAGGTTAAGGAGGCGTAGGCGCAGCAGAGGGAGAGAGAGTAGGCGACGCCGTAACAGAGCAGACGTAGACGGTAGCCCGCCGGTCCAAAGGGGTTCTCCCCCCTGTGCAGTGGTACGGCCACAGAAAGGAGCTGGACAACGGACCGAACCAAGAGCAGAAACAGGGGGCCCAGGCTGAAGCGTTCAGAGGCCAGGCGGGTCAAAACAATCAAACAGCCGTGCGCCAGCGCCGCACCTAGCAGCCCGACCCAGGTGAGCCGAGACGCAGACACAGACGCCTCCCCGAAACTGGCCAGCTGTTCCCCTACTCCTTTCCCAGCCCCCTTGGCTGCTCTGGCTCCCCCCTCGCTGCCATCTCCTCCCGCGGCAGCCTGAGGTTTGCTAGTCGTGTCTTTGTCTTTGGATCCAAACAGAGTCAGAGGCCACTTCCTGCCCTCCGTCAGCTGTTTCTTGTCTGACGTCTCTTCAAGGAAGGAGCCAAAGTCCTCAAAAGACGGAGCATCATCGTAGCCCTCGTCCCCTGGCTGGGGGAAGTGTGTGTGTACTCCAGGTTGAGGGGAGTAGGGCGTGTGCGTGGCGTATTTGGCTGTGACAGTGTGAGGGTGGATTTTTACCCTCTTCTTCGAGTTGCTCAGGAGGTGAGTGGACTCCATTTTAAAACTTCAATGACGACAGACACCTGCGAGGGAAAGGACACTTTAGAACCACACACAAGATATGACACACATGCTCCTGCAAATCCTCTCTCTGCTTTCTCCCTCACGCTGTCCCTCTCTAGGATACCGCTTCATATCTCATGTATCTTTAATATCCAAGATAATAATAGCAGTGACTCAAATCTTCCCATGTGCCCCTCGTGTTTGGCAGGGAATGAACATAAGCTCTGCCCGTCTGAGCAATCACCACTTTAATTGTTTTAGGTTTTGTTTTTTTCATGAGAGTTCACATTGAGTTCATATTAGCAGAATCATAAAGCACCATAATGGCAGATTAACAACTCTATTATCACGCCTTTTAGACTTCTTGGATAACATGACTTTCAAGGGGTTTTAGAGATCATTGGCAATGACAGTTACGTAAGCAGGCGCTTCCTGCCTCATTCGTCTTTTTATCTCTCTCTGCCTCAATTTCTTTCTCCCTCTGTCTCTTCCTCTTCACCTCCCTCACGTTATACATTTAAGCAGGGACAATAAGAAACATAGAAGTGTTGTTCACATTCTCAGTCTGTCAAAACATTAGATATGTCAGCTTTAGCATTAAAAGCAGGTATATGAATCCCACATCTTATGTCTAATTTAATACCTCCCTCTCAACCATCTCCCTCCCCTCCTCATTTCATTCCTCCATCTCTTTAACTTCAAGGTTCTGCTCCCCGGATGACTAACTTATAACCGCTGTAGCTCTCTGCAGCAGAACACTACGACCATGCAGGTGCTGTACGGCACCCACTGCTGCATTCAGGTTGTAAAACCCTCAGCAGTCGAGCAGTTTCTCCGGGAACGGGGAATACTTTCCCACAACATAATGTTTACTCTTTTAAGACATGTGGAGCACAGTGCTCAGTTATTTCCCCTGGAGTTACACAGTATTACTCAACAATAATTTGGCTAAACACAGCAAGTGAACCACATTTTCACTTGACTTATTGAAATACAGTACCCACACACTTTAATTACAAAATGTGTAGTTTAAAAGTCTAAAGTCACGCTAGCGGCTCTGCGATGCTGTACTTATGCACAGCGGTGCCTTGAGCTAAACTAAAAAAAGGATAATATGCTGATTTCTAGCAGGTATATATTTGACTACTGTTTACTTTAGCAATTTAGCAAGCTCAAATGAGCTAATTAAAACTAAATGCAAAGTGCAGCAGAGGCAGGTATTTGTTTACAAACCAAAGTCTTGAACAAATGATGGCGCGATATGAAAAGTTAAGAGATTGTGATTACAATTTGTCCTGAGGGGGGCATGAATATATGTGTACCAAATTTGATGGCAACACCATCCAATAGTTGTTGAGACACACATTTAAAACCATAAATGTCAACCTCTTTGTCACGCTAGAAGAAAAGTCAGGGCATCATTAAAGTCTTTTAAAATCTGTACCAAAGGTTGTGCCAATCCATCTGATAGATTGAACCCTTGTGATGAAGTGAGTGACCGATAGACACTGCGGTGCCTTTAGAGCCGAGCTGCTTGCAATAAATCACGACGACGAAGCAAAAAACTCAAAAGACAAATATTATTAGGGCCACAAGGATAAAATCACAGTACAAGACATTTCATATGCAATATCGATATGCATCATCATTTTCTGGAAAATCAACCAGCAGTTTTGGCAGCTCACTGCTGTTTCTCACATCGCTGCAGTCCTTTTGATTTGGTAGCAGCAGAGGGAGGCTGTGGATTTGTGGCTGGCTACGTGGCCTTGAGAGTATTCCCACGAATCAACCTGAATTGTTACAAATTACAACAGCTGCAAGGGTCTTTGAAAATCTAAATTTTGAGGAAATTGTACTACTATACTTAATTCTTTCTCAAATCGACCTGACTTGCACTAAAATGATGTGTTGAATGAAACATTTGTCGTGATTTCACAACCTCACAGCATGAAGTAAAAATGAAACCACAGGCATGAGGTTGCACCGATGACATTTGAGAAGATCTAGACATTTACTACCACTAAAGGTTATATGGAACCTGATCTTCCGTTCTGTGGAAACACAAAGAGCATAAAGAGATCTTCTCAGTCTGTAGTATTTACTGATCTTAAGATGCAGCCTGCCTCTGCAATGCTGCTGCTGCTCTCAAAAGCCTTTCACACCTTACACAACCCTAAAATGAGCTGCTACTAGCCGACATCGTACCTGCACAATGGGAGGAGGTTCTTTCCTCCTGTGTATTTACATGCATGTTCTACATTTTATTTCAAAAGCAAAAACATCTTTGATATGGACTATGAGCAGGCCAAACACTTTATGAATGGTACTCCTATAATGTTGATTATTAACTGTATGAATACATACACTTATGTATAAACATGTGTGTTCTTTACTTAAGGGTAATTTCATTGTATTATGTAAATCCATGTGTAGCCTATGTGTCTATGTGTATTTAAGTGTGTGTCTGCATATGAAGAGGAAGATGTTATCAAGGTTCCAAGGTTATCAAGGTTCCTTGGTGATGCGCCCCTGTGACGCCGGAGGGTTGACACACACACACACACGCACGCACGCGCGCGCGAAACGGCAGGGTTGTGCTGCACGTGTTGTCGCGTTTGAATCCAATTAAATTGCCGTTTGACATCATAAAGCATAATTTATCTGCCGGTTATCTGCAGGGATGACGTTTCGATTCCCGCCCCTGGCACACGGTGAGGGTTTGTTTGGCGTCTACCATACAGCATGCGTGTATGCCTGTATGTATGTATGTATTATGTTGTTGCCTTCAATGACAGCCCGAACAGTGACCCATGACGAAATCTTCAATGGAGAGAAGTGCGCGCACACTCTGCATGCGCCCGCAGATTGCCACACGGCAGCTCAATCAATGAACCCCGGCTGAGTCCTAAGACGGCTTCCCAATTAGTGACCTGCTGTAATTTCGTGGTATTGCATAATGTGGTGCAATCAATAAACCAACGGATGGGTTATTTATAGCTTATAGTTTAGGAAAAAACACCTCCTGCTCCTCCGCCTCAACTCACCTGCTTTCCCGCAATCAGCGGATCTCGCCGGGGTTGAACTTCACTCTCGGTCAGCCTCAGTCATTTACCGAGCATCACCAAAGATCCATCACCTCTTGTTGGCCATTTGTTCTTCCCCCGTCTTTTGCTGGTATACCCTCTCCTCCGCTTTCTCCTGCGGCAGCCAATAGTCTCCTCAAGGGCAAACGCGACACGCCTCCGCCACCCAGCTAGACCCTGCGGTCACCTCACTTTACTCTCTGCGGGAGGACAATGTGGTGTTTTATGACGACCTGCTGCCCGTCCATCACGCTCTGAGCACTGATACAGATGCTCCTCCTCAGACTGCCCATATGAGAGAGAGAGAGAAAGAGAGAGAGAGAGAGAGAGAGAGAGAGAGAGAGAGAACTAATCATAACGTCTGAGCATGCGTAACATCCACTGAACACCAGCACTGTATCACACTGTGTCACCCCATGTGTGTGTCAGTGTGTGTGTGTGTGTGTGTGTGTGTGTGTGTGTGTGTGTGTGTGTGAGTGTGAGAGAGAGAGAGAGAGAGAGAGAGAGAGAGAGAGAGAGAGAGAGAGAGACATGTATCATGGCCTGATAAATACACAACCTTGTTAAATTGTTTCGTTTTGACTGAGTTTGGGAATATGCACCGAGAAGTTACAATATCCGAATTTTTAACCCAGGTTCTGCATTTCTATTTCATCTTCATTTCATCATCTGGGGGCCCGTACCAAACACTTTTCAATACCTTCATTATTTACAGGGAAACTTAGCAGATTTTCAACTGGCATTGGATCGATGTATTATGGGTGGCATGTGAAAATGAAAGATGTTCGGTCTCCCTCCAACTTGCTGGTGTAATGGTACATTTCTACTTAGTATATATTTCTATAGTATATTGTGTAAATGCCTAAGTGCTTGTACTTTTGCTCTGAACTCAGTAGATCTTCATCCTTTGTGTTAGCATACATGCTCAAATGTATCTTGTCGTTTGTTTAATGGAAATTTGATATTCTTATGAGTATCTTATATTCTTATAAGTAGAACTGTTTTATATACTTGTTGCGAAACAGTCTATCATATGCTTGCATCATGAGACTTGTGATCCATGCAGCAGCTGACTACCTGCACACATATCCTCTTCTTCTCTATGATGGACTACAAGTTTTGTATATTAACATGTCCTATGCCTTAAGGATAAAACGTATATATCTGTGTGTCTGTTGTTACACAGATAAAGCACCTCTTATACTTTAAATGCTGAAACAGGATGTTCCAGTACACAGACTCAACAGCGGGTAAAATAATTTTCCACCACACTGCCGTTGACGCCAAACGAAACGTTCTCCAGCAACGTGGAGGGAAGCTGAGCATCATTTATTTGCACATACCACCCACGCTGCAACGATACAAAGCTAACTTTGGCAAATTTTCTCTTTAAAATTGGGGCCTACACTGTGCTCTTATGGTGCATATATTTATGTAGACTCTGTATTTAAATCTTTGATTTATTTCACAATATGTAACAATCAAGACATCAGAGTTTTGAAAGAAAGCAAATGCAACATTTGAAATGCAAGACTAAACGAAAAATAACAACATCAAAATGAATTCATTGAAAAAAAGAAAATATATGATTAGATATGCTGAGATGTGTACACACTATACTGTCTAAAATACTGCTCCACATTATATTTTGTCCTATTGGTCCATGGCTGTTCTTTCATGGTTTGCAGCCAGGTTCCTTATTTCCAATTACGATAAACGTTAATGCCTCACCATACCATTATATTTAAGACAATAGCTTAATTACAACTTTGTGGCGACAGTTTAGAGAAGGCTCTTTCCTGTTCAATATGTGTAAATGTTGAAACATGTACAAAGCATGCATGGTCCATATAGAAATGCTCTTTCCAGTTTGGTGTGGAACCACTTGATTGGTCTGAACAGAGCCCTGACTTCAAATCCATCCAACACATTTGGGACAAAGTGGGACGACGACTGCGAGCCAAGCCCCATCACCATCAACGTCAATGACCGACCTCCCTGATGGTCTTGTGGCTTAATGGGAGACAATATCTGCTGCCAGGTTCCAAGGTCTTGTGGAAAAGCCTTCACGTAAAATATGTGGCTGTTATAGAGGCATTTGAGTCATAATGATAATGATACTATAGTGGTGCGAATGGTGAACAGAGATTAAATAAAGAGGAGGCAGTACGGTACAGTTTCTCTCCTCTGTTTGACTCATAAACACTGCACAATCTCACACACTTTCATCTTTTTTTGCAGTAATTGCTTTGACATTTTGCTGACATAACACTGGTGTGCTCTGCTCCATCTCAAGCTGTATTAACCTTTGCCGAATGCAGCTGGGTTCTGTTGTTTGGTTGGACCGTCACAATGTTTCATAAGAAGCAGCGGTCCCTGTGGACGCTGACTTTTCCAGTGAGCATATGATGAGAGTCAAAAGACGTCTCTTCCTGTTCACTAATTGCCCCAGATATTTGGATTATGGAAATGAGAAACAGCCAATAAACATTAGCAACCACCACTCTTGTCTCTGTATAGTGCATGTTTTTTCTTTTTCTATATATCTGGTGTTTGAATGAGAGAGTGTGCAGGTTTCCTTGCCAACCAATTACACATGGTGATTTCTAATTAGCCCTTTACTTTGTGGTGAGGCTATGTCAAAGAAGAAATCCTTGTCAACAGTGTAATTCTTATACTTACATTACATTATTGATAATCTTCGCTGGAGACTATTATCTAGCATTGCCTATTGCAGTAATTAGGCAACTAGCAGCAAGCAAACACTTGCCTAATTACACATTAAGCAGACATATTAGCACTCATTTGGATTCATGTTTTCGGCCACACAACAAATGTATTAAATCCCCTTTTAGCTTTGGGGAGTCTTTAGCTGCTAAGTTCTCCACTATGTTCACCAGCTAGTTGCTAACTTAGTGTGTCTGTCATTTGCTGAGCGGGTGTTGTAAAGTCTTTTTAAAATAATTTTTAATTTGGCCCTAAACACAGCTAAAAACGGGTGATGATTCTTGGGTGATGATTCTCTGTGGGTTTATCACCACAAGCAGCCGTGTCCACGTTACACATAGTTAATGAGCCATCATTAATACAAAAACAATGATAAGTGCAGCTTTAAGTTGCTGAAGCAGCATCACCTGTTTGAAAAATGCAAGTCTGCACTCCAGCTTGAAAACTTAAGGGTTTGATCCTCAATGGAAGAGATTTACTGCAACTCTAAAAACTCACACAAATGTTAATTAAATGAAGATGCCCATTTAGAGCACATTACCAAAGAGCAATATATTGCCATGCATGCAACAGTGGATTCTGGTTGGAGCAAGCAGGAAAACAACAGGGACTATGGATGTTCATTTTCAGCTCACCCTGCTGCATCTCATTCGGAGGACAGAATTTGGTCTTACTCTCAGGAGCCCTGTTCTCCTTAAAATTCACAAACAGCTCTGTGTATCTGGGATGTCAAACTCTAAACTTGTACTGTTTATTCATTCAACACAACTGTGGTGGTGTTTTTTTTCATAATTAGCCTGGAGACACCGCCAAAATTGGAGGTTAAAAATGAGTTTGATATGGACAAATGCATGGAGCAGTGATGGAAAAAACTTAATTTCCTTAATGTGCTGTCCCTGGGGCAATAACAGTGGCCATGCTCTTCTGAGAGATGCGTGGTGGTCGAGAATTTAACTGACTACATTTCTTTCTCACTCATCCATTTGCTTTAGGCTATTTCTCTGAGGATGAGGAGGAATATCTAGTGTTTCCATGGTTACGCCGAATAAAAGTACATCGGACCCAGCTATTCAGGGCACTGTTCCCATCGTCTACTCTGCAAGGCCAGCCTTATATATAGGTTCATCACAATCCAGACAGAAGGTGCAGCCTCCGGGGAGGAGTTGGTCACTTGCTGTGATAAGAATATGTGAAAGGCAACAAAGATGAGCTGACAGCAGGGAGGAAGTGGGGGGGGGGGGGGGGGGGGGGCAAATGGGTGGGATGAGAGCAGTGTAGTGGAGAGAAGAGGGCGGCAATGGGTGGATGGAGAGTTTGGGAGAGGAAAGAGGTTTTTGATGAATTCAAGTGCATGTGAGAACCGGAGTCAAGAAGCTTTCTGTGCCTCCCTCGCTCCATCTCTGGCCAGGATGAAATTAATTATAGAGTATATGGCAAAGGACAGAGTGGTAGCTGAACTTGGGTTTTTCATTTTTTCACACTATCTTTCTTCCTCCATCTGCCTCTCAAACACACACGATCTATTTCTGTTTCTCACTTATGCTCACACGCACGTTAGCACATGTAGGTTGGGTAGGTTCTCTGCCAATTTCACACTTGTTTAACACAGGAAGGCATCATGATTCTCAGTCTGTCACCATTCATGGAAACTGACTTTACATTTGAACAGTTTAATTAACCGATTTCTATAAAAAAAATATAATCTAACCAGTAGGCATTGATATGCAGTATCAATATTCCTCACACTGTCGCAGGGTTATTAAAGAGGTCTGTTTTGGGCGGTCAGTGTTTATGAACTATAAACAGGATGTCATTATTCAAAGCTTGGTATCCTTGGATGTCTGAGCGCGTGTTTTCATTACAGCAGGAGCTGATGAGAGCAGAAATAAGTGAACCGCAACCACAGACAGGGACACATTCATCACCGGACTGGGTGGAGGGGAGGAACAAGGGAGTCAAAAATGACACTGTAGAGATGAAGATAGGGATGAAGATGAGGAACTTCTACGGAAAATAGAAGTTGAAGGGTGGGCAAGTGGTGTATGACACACACACTGCAGCAAAATAAAACCTTGGCTATGTCCACCACCATCTGTGTGTGTGTTCCAGTGAGGGAGGCGGATGTGACGGACGATGACTGCCTGGTTCACAAGTAGGGTTGTGATAGACTGTGATTTATTTTTTTTCCCCAGCTTATATAGCACTGTACATCTCATACATTTTGCATTACCACAGCGGTGGGAAGGAGGAGAGAGGGGAGGTGGAGGGGGGGACAATAGCAGGAAGCAACATCGGGGGGGAGAGGGTCAGAAACGAGGGTGTCAGAGAGAGATTGCGAGCAAAAAGAAAAAAAGCCTTGGGTGTGAAAACGCTGCAAGGAAGGTCAGAGGGAATTAAAAATAGAACAGACGTAAAACTGCCACGTAAAGCCTTTCTGTTAGTCAACAGCCCAAGAGATGAGACGAAGAATAAAACAGACCTTCATTGCATAACTCTCAATACGTCAAATGAGTGCGTCAAAAAAGAAACAAGGTTTGAAGTGAGCCGTCATCAGAGCAGTCTAAATCTGTGTTTTCCCACGGATTTAGACGTTTGTCACTGCTCTTCTCTTGACTATTTGAGTGATAACCTGTGATTACCTTTGACAGTCTAAAAGGGTTCGTTTCCACTGATGCCGTCGCTATGCAGCCTCTGTTGCCATGGTTACAGCCCCTGGTAAAAGTTTTTAGATGATGTCGGATGCAGCAGTCAAGCATCTTATGTGTGCGCATCCACGCTTAGCCATGTTTGCGTCCTGCATCAACATTTTCAAAACTGGGGCAATGGGATCACTAACATGGATCCAGAGGTTTTTGATGGAAGTCCACTGGTTATGTAACTCAACACGGCACCACGCATAC